>NC_142603.1:6562361-6880694 GCF_041222555.1 Hakea prostrata | reverse complement strand
TTATGGATTTCCATTTTTCTTTTTTCATCGTTACTCTCCATCATTGGTCTTCATCCCCTGCAGTGGTGGTGCCAAGGATTTTAAGGCCTAATGAAACCATATATTTTTAGGGTAATTATCACTTACCTCTTCTCTTACTTCCAAGTGTCTAAGTGACACTTGGACCTCTTCTTAGTTAGATAACATCATAAATTGGTAAAGTTATCAAATACCTCCTTCTAGTAATTTTTTCCTTTAAATTGTACTTTTACTGTTAAATACTTTTTAAAATTTTCAGATTAACTACTAAGGTAATAAAGGTGTTTTGAGTTATTAATAATAATACTATTTGAAGGTAATTTAGAATTTAAACTAAAATATATTTTTAATTTAGGGTAATTTTAGAAAAATATTTAGCGGTAAAGTTAGAAATTAATGAAAAAACTGATAGAAGGGAGACATTAACAAAAAAAACTGATAAAAAAGAGACATTGAATAACTTTGCTAAATAAGAGAGGAGGTAAGTAATATTATTTAATTAACAGGGTCCAAGTGTTATTTGGTCAACTAGCAAAAGAAGTAAGTGATTTTTTTTTGGAGCTAGTTTTAGTGGAGGTTAAATGTCTGGAGGATAGAAAAGTCACTCTTTTAATTAGATTTGTAAATTCAAACATAATTTAGTCAGTTTTGTTGATGAAAAGACATTGAATGGTTAATTTTATTTTTAAAAAAAGGAAAAAAAAACCCCAAAAACTTGCTAATCATGTTAAGACTTAAGATCTTCAATTTTAGCTTGAAAATTGAGATACATGCTTAAATTGAAGATACGATGATTTCAAGAAAATGAGGAAAGTGTGGAATCTACAAAATATTTTACTTGAACTGGGCTGATGTTAGCCATGCTGCAAATGTCCCAAAAATACTTGCACGGTGGCAAAATGCCAAACAAGCATCACAAAGCTAATGGCTTGGTTTAAAGTCATATCCATCCTCCGTTTTCTTGATAGTGATATCTTGCCAAGAAAAAGATCTCATACTGGTAGCAGTGATTGCTTTAATGATGGAAGTTGAAATCTTCTTCCTAATGGCTTAACTCTTAAATCCGGGTTCACATTCTCTGGTTTTCTACAATTCTCCTTAATAATTGATTACGATACATAACAATTAATTATCCAAGGGTCACAATTAAAACCTAATTAGAACTGAACCTAATAAGCCCTAAAATTAAGCCTCAAGAAAAGAAGAAACCTCTGGGTTTTTTTTCTTCCAGATTTGGCGAGCATCTAGAATAACTAGTGAATTGCAACTCGTTGGTCTTTGCAGCGATAATGCTTTTTGCTGGTTGGTTCCATTATCACAAAACTGCTCCAAAATTGGCTTGGTTCCAAAATGTAGAATCTATATTGAATCACCATTTGGCAGGGTTACTAGGACTTGGGTTTCTTTCTTGGGTGGGACACAAGTCCATATATCTCTACCGGTCAACCAATTTCTAGATGCTGGAGTAGATCCTAAAGAAATCCCACATCCTTATGAATTTATCTTGAATTGGGAAATTAGGAGAAAATTTAAGAATTTATTAGATTCAATTCTTAGTTGGATTTTAATTCTGACCTTGAATAATTGACTGCCAGATGTTACAATCCTAAATAGGAATTATAAAAAATTACAATGAGTGGAAATTGTAGAGAATGTAAACCCCTCAAATATTTCATAGTCCATTAGAAACCAACAAAGAAAGATGTCATATCATATGGTATTCATATTTATCAATATCGTTTGCCTACCATATTAGAAAGAGTTTTTTTTTTTTGGCTAAGAAGTTGAAAAACTTCATTCATGAACTTGAAAGAAAGAAATACAACAAATATATGTATGAAAAATACAAGATTCGATTCGAATCAAAGAATGAAAATTAACCAAATTGTCCTACATCCAATAGACAGGATCATCCAAGCTAAGGGATGGGTCGAGCCCAATAAACTCTTAGAATAAATATTGTATCAATCACATCAACAATTAAACACAAGGGATATAACATACGAATCCTCCATTACAAAAGTCCAAATAAGTGACGCGCCACAAAGGCTGACGAACATGCCACAAGGACCTGTTTGGGGATACAAAGACACTTTTAGGGCTTGTTTGGTTATATGAGTTTGAAGATTTCAAATCTATGGAGTCATAATATATAAAATTAACTCTTTGGTTAACCGAATATGTGGAATGAAATCTGTGGATTCATATGTGAATGTGCAAATGTTTAATATTTTTATAGTAAAGATGATATCTTTGAACCAACGGGGGTTGGTCCAAGTGGTAGGTAGTTTGGTCCGCTTAAGTAAGGTTCCGTTATCGAAACGTTGTGGATGCAAAAAATTCCCGTTGGGAGATTCACACACACCACAACCAGGTGTGCGACCCGGGTCGAACACCTGATTAGTCAGGGCAAAGCCTTGGAAACCGAGGTGGCAACCAAAAAAAAAAATCTTTGGATTTCACCCCATATCCATAAATCTGCAAATTCACGTTAGTGTAAAAAAAATAGAACTCTAGATTTCATGAATTTAGGGCTTGGTTCTAGTGTCAGAAATTCCAAAATTTGAGATTTCAAATCTAGATTTCAAACCACATCGAATCAATAACTGTTGGTAGTTTGAATTTTGGAATGAAATTTATAGATTTATCTTAAAAAATATATCGAAATGGGTAAAAAGAAGAGTCAAGGCAATCTCGCATTCATGTAACCAAACAGGTCCTTTAGTAATATCAAGATAAAACCATTTTTACCAAAAAATAAAAAAAAATAAATCCATCAAATGCGGTACCTTTAAAAAAAAAAATAAAAAATCTACCATTGTTTAATAAAAAAGATTCCTTTTCGATACCTTCTCTCATCATTTCATTTGACGGGGCGTAGCAGGCGAAGCTGATCGCTCAGCAACGCGTCATCACCGACATCTCTTTATCGGCGCAAAACGTGATATTGATTTCGAGTCGGTCGAGTAGGAGACAAAATCCCTCTCGTCTTTGACCAAACCATCTCAGTCACTCTCACTTCCTATTGGTTTACATCATGATCTCTTTGACTAACCAATCTTTTTTTATTTCTAATTTCTGAATCCCACTCTCAATTCTTGAATCCCAAATACTACTTTATAGTTGTGTGTTTTACGAGAAGAGAAAGAGAAAAGAAACAAAAAGGCGATACTGATCTGATCTGATCTGATCTGATCGATCGATTACTTAACTTCTATGGAGAAATCTTCAAGAACAAAGGCAAAATTCTTCTCTTTCATAGCAGCAGGAGCCACACCCATCAGCCCTGTTCCTGAAAAGAGGCCCGATAACCGCAACAAGTTCACCCGTAAAGCCTTTTCGGGTCCCATCTTCTCCATTGTTCCAGCAGAAGCTCGTAGGAAATCAAGAAATGGTAGCTTCGATGCTGCAGAACCCACATCTCCTAAGGTGTCTTGCATGGGTCAAGTCAAACACAAGCACAACAAACTCCAGAACAAGAATCAAAACCAGAGCCAGAGCCAGAGCCAGAGCCAGAACCAGAACAACTTTATTGTGAGATCAAGAACTGTGTCTTTGCCTCCGGATTTCCATGAGCTTGAGTCATCATCCTCCAGAGAAGCAAAAAAGAAACCCACTTCGGCGATTAGTAGAATTTTCCGGGTTAGGAGATCTAATCATAATTCTGATGGTATATCTGGTGATTGTGATCGAAGAGCAACACTTCAGGTTCAGGGCAAGGAGCAGCAGCAGCAGCAGCAGCAGCCTTCTTTGGGTCAGATGAAGAGGTTCGCTAGTGGTCGTGATTCTCTGGCAAATTTTGATTGGACGGCGTAGCTGCCGGAGGCTTCAGATTTCCGGCAATCCAATGAGAAAGATAAGTGATGATGATGAAGATGGCATAAATTCATAATGGTGGTTGGTGGAGGAGTGACTTTTGGAGCCTAGTGAGGAAAGAGAAGAATTGAAGAACCATGGCTCCACTTTGCCCTCTTTGTTGACTCTCAAACATGATGTGATCGACCAAAGTGATGAGTATTTAGCACAAAAGATAAGAGGGTCTTTAGATTTTTCAAAATTTTTTTGGGTCTTATATATCTCTTTTCTTGCTTATACTTCTTTCTTTTTTTCAGTCTCTCTCCCCCACCATTTATATGTTACCAGTGTTAATAGATACTGTAAAATTGGAGAGCAAATAGAGAAAAGCTTTTCTATTGATGTTCATTGTCACACTTATCTCTTTTCTATGATGGGTTAATAGTGTTTTGGTTCTCAAAGGAAGGGTTTCATAATCCATTTGGACAGATAATTAAGAGTTGCAAATGATTCTAGTTGCAGCTATCACTTCTAGTAGTTCAGCTTGATTGCTTTATTTTTGGGCCTTGTCTTCCTATGGTTTTTCTTTTGCGATACTAATGAATTTCAATTAATCATTGTCCTATAGAATAGACTCAATTGAAAATTATCAAGGTTTTAGTGCACGGTACTGGATTGGATGTCGGCAAGTTTGAGCATAAATCAAGGTAATACATTCAAGCGAATTTTGACCAAAATATGGCGAAAGTCGCCCAATTCAACATTCAGCAATACGAAACTGGCTTTGAAAACAAAATTTCTAAAATTCAATGAAATATTAACAATTTTCTAGCAAAGCAACGAAACAGTGGTGAATATCGCCAGATATTCTTCCTTTTGCAACCCTGCGAAAAACGGATCAATCGTAAATGACAGGTTTACACCTGATTTTTCTTATAATACATAGTTATTTTTTGGGATGGTACACTTATATTTGACTTAGTAGTGTATTGTTCAGGGTATCAAAATTAGTCACTTTTAATATCGATCAATATTAATAGTATAGACTACTGGATCTTGATACCCAAATACAAGAACTAAACACTATCTGTTATTGATTTTTTCTGTTTGTGAAGATGAGTGTGGCAAGTGGAAACCAAGGAGTGGAATTAGGTAATATATATGATCTATTCAAACGCAGAAGAAGAAGAAGTAGAAAGGAGAAAACAAAGCTTCCATATATGATGGTTTTGGCTCTCAAGAAAGAGTTTCATCTTTAATAATCCATTTGGGCAGATCATTGGAGTCCTAATGATTCTAATTATAGCTATCACTCCAAAGTGTTCAGCTTGATTGCTTTTATTTTATTTTCCTTTGCGTGTCTTCCAATCTTTTTTATTTACTTATGGTATTACTTATGAATTTGAATTGAAACTTTAATTAATCCTTGTCCCATAGGATAAACGTAATTAAGGTTTTAGAGTGCACGGTATTGGATCGGATGTTGATAGTCTTGAAAATGATACGGCACCTATTTGTCTTTTCATCTTATTTAATTTTTTAAATTTTTATAAATTAGAAACTATGATGTATTCCATTACTCAAAAAAGAAGAAGGTTGAAACTGCCTAGCAATTCAAATAGCAGATTATACACAAACACAAGTGGTGACACCACCAAGCGCGTGAAAGTCTAAAGTATGAACAACTTGCAACAAGGAAATCAACCATACAATTATCAGTCCTGTAGCAATGGTGGAACCGCAAAGAAGAAAAATTTAAACAAAGAGAGAGCAAATGGTAATTAATATGTGATGTAGCCCAATCCATTGTAGCCTCTAAGCCATTTAGCGGGGCTATAACCGATAAACAATTTGAGTAAATAGTTATCCTCTGCAAGTTTAATGCTTTAGCAGTGAAGATTCTGTCTCGACATGCCTTTGCCTTTGCCTCCATAGCCGTTGTTGAGAAAGAATAACCATATTTGCACTTGGCTGCCACAATATTTCCTTTAGGTTCCCAAATGAAAACTACACGACCCCCCATCCGCCGTCAACGCTTTCCACGCACCATCCGTATAAATCGAAAAATGCTCCAGTTGATTTGGGACAACTGGTAAAAGTAACAAATAATAAGCTTTCTGAAATAAGTTTTTAATGGGCCGAGTCTAACAAGCCCAGAATGCCTCTACTGGGCATAAACAGAAGACTGGCCCAGTTTGTAGTTAACAAGCTCAGTCCAGCCCAGCCCATAGAGGATAACCTTCTTCAGGCCTTACATTACATTCTTGGTGTTCTTACAGCCTGTTTGGTTATTTGAATATTCATGAATGGGAGATTTATAAATATTTGGTTGTAAAATATTCTCAAATTTATGAAATTCAAGGATTTAACTTTTTGGCCTAAAAACGTGTAAGCCATTCTAGGGTGTTGGGTTAAATCTATGGATTCCACCCTGAGTATAAAATGGATGAAATTTGTGGATTCACGTGGAGTAACCTGACGGAACTCTACAAACTTCGATAGATTTGAAGCTAACAAAAAAGAGAATTTTTTGAACCATGAATCTATAGATTTGAAATCTCATTTTCAAATACCTAGATTCATCTAACTAAATAAGCTCCTTAATGAACTTTGGGTCATTTGCAAAGAATGATGTGGGTTTGGCGTTTGAATTGTTCATATTCAAGGTTGAAGAGACAATATACTTTCTTTTGAGATAATTGAGGAGATGAAATAATTAAGCTTCAACATTTATTCTCTTCAAATAATTGAAGAAATGAAATAATTGAGCTTCAACGTTTATTCTCTTCAAATAATTGAGGAGATGAACGAGCCGCCCTGTTCTCTATACTCCTACCTGGTACGGGAATATCCATTAGTTTGTAGACCATGAAGCTCAGAAAGCTCAGAATAATCAAGGCCAGAAAGGAAATGAAATTAAAATCAGTTTAAATAGTTAAAAGATGTACTAATGCAGGTCCACTAATTAATAATTGGTGCTAACCAAAGTCCTCCTTGTTTAAATTGTTGACCAGCTCCAGTGGTGATCAAACTTATGACTATAATTAAATTAATGGTTATCTGTTGTATTTCCACTTCCATTCTGTTGCTTTGATGACATTGCATTTCGGTCTAAGTGTACTTAGCTTGGTTGTTTTGGAAAATCACAAGGAGCCAAATGCAAGATTGAGTTTCGAATTGACTCATATCCACAAGCAAGCGCCTCCACTAATCCTACTCTAAAAGCAATAATTTATCCTTCTTCTGCAGAATTATGACAAATTCTTTCTTATTGTGAGCGTGTTTTATATGTGTTCTTCTTTGAATTCATGACTTTATTGCTCTGGCTTTTAATTTTGATCCTTCAGTCTTTTTCCTTTTTCTTGTTAATGGAATTAAAACGATCAAAGAGAGAGACTTAAGAACATACGCTATACACCGCCTTACAGGATGAATGACAAATTGAACAGCTACACAAGAGAATCTAAGGTCTACAAAGTCCAAATAGAATGAAAACAAGCTCTTCTACTGGTTGAACCATACCAACAAGAAGAGTGGAAAACGCCTCAATGCTCCTCAGGAATACTCTTCAAAGCAGGTCTCCATGGATTCCAATTCCATTTCCATTTCCCATGTTCTGCTACTCTTCTAAGATTATGTTTCCTCCTCATAACCTCCAACCTTTGCTCTAAACTTGATGAAGCAGAAAATGCTTGGTGGGTATTGTTCTTGCCACTCCCCATCATTGCCAACATCTGCTTCACTTCTTGCTTCCTTACCACAATCTTCAACTTTATCATCTCGCCTTCGTTGCAGCACGAAGCAACCATGCCACCACGTACTTGAGCAGCCTGTGCAATCGACACCAATGGATTGCATTTCATTGTCTTTTGTTTTCTAACTCTCTCAGATTATAGAGGTCCTTCAATTCTTTTGAAGAAGCTCTAGCTTTATTTTTTGTTGAGCTTTGGTCTTTTGCAAGGAATGATGTGGGTTTGTGCTCTTGAATTGAACCTTCAACATTCATTTGAACAGCGAAAATATACATGATATGATTGAGTCTGGCTTAAACCTTCAACATTCATTTGAAATAATTTAAAATATTTAAGTAATTGTACTCAAAACATTCTTTTGAAATAATTGAACTAGTCAACCTACTTCTTACTAAATAGCCTTTCAAGAGATGAACTACCTTGCTTTTTCTTTCTTTTCTTCTTAATGTATAGCATTTCTAATGCTCCTACTTACTATGGGAATATCCAATAGTTTGTTTCACATGAAGCTCAAAGAATCTAGGGCACAAAGGAAATGAAGTCAAAATCAGTTTAAAAAGTTCAAAAAATGTGCTAATGCAGATCCACTAAGTATTAATTGGGTCTAATCAAAGTCGTCCTAGTTTAATATTATTGAGCATATTTTTGGGAAGGTTATTGTTGCTTCTGAATCTAACATGACATCTATCGAGTCGTTAATCAGCATGTAAAACAAAAAAGAATGTGTGCAGACCAACAAAGTTGGTTAGAAAGTCGCCTCTGATGACCAAGTAAGTGCTCACACAACACCAAGAAGACTCTGATTAGTTTAGAGTTTTAGAACGAATCTTAATTACATAAAATTGAAAGGAATTACCTTAATTTTATAAGATCAAGGGTTTGTATAATCTAATTTGATTAATAGTGATTGTTAGATGGTGGCGACCTACTCCATACTGGATTGTTTGATCTAAGTTAGTAGTTTCCTACTCATACTCCAAGTTTAAGTCCAACTTGTACGCAATAAGTCCCATCTCAAACTCCACAATTCTTTCCGTATAGAAAACCATTTTCCTAAAATTCTAGGTATTATCAATATCGTCCAATGAGATTGGTCCAAGCACAGATCTAGTTTGATGTCCTAAACTTAGAGGTCGACCCCTCGGTTCACCAATTAGGAATCCGATGGTTTTGTAGGAACCAACCCAGCTGAGCTTGGTGGTGCAAGCTGCTGGTAGAATTGCTGTAGTGTTGTCATATCACTGTGCAACCTACAATCTAGATCGAAACTTGTGGTCAAGACAAAATCTCAACCATATTCTTAGTGTAAATGAATTTCTTTGGGTAAAGTTTAACTGCTGAAACAAGTAATCAAGATTTTCGTCTTGACCACAAGTTTCAATGTTGACCGTAGGTTGCATGGCGCAACACCAAGCATAGACCAGCCGGGTGTAACAATTGACAAAATTATAATATAACGTGGTTTTGTTCAATGTCTTCATAATTGTCTTCCTCCACCCAATGCTTTAGACTTTAAATTAAGTTTTAGATGGAACCCTCTAACCAGAAATCCTGACCTTCTCATGCAATCTACCCCTACTCAATGTTAATTTATTTGAAGCTTTGGCTTCCAATTTTGATCTTTAAATCTTTCTTTCTGGATAATGGAATTAAAATGATCAGAGAGAGTTAAGAGAATACTGTGTATACTACATTAGAGCATCAACAACAAATTGAACAGCTAAACAATAAAGAATTTAAGCTCTACAAAGTCCAAAAAGAATAAAAACCAGCTCTTCTGTTTGAACTATACAACACAAAATTACTCAGGAATACTCTTCAGCACAGGTCTCCATTGATTCCATTTGCCCTTCAAATGTTCTACTTTCTTAAGATGATGTTTCCTCCTCAGAACCACCAACCTCTGTTCTAAACCCAATGAAGCAGAAGATGCATGGTGGGTGTTGTTCTTGTCACTCCCCATCCTTGCCAACATCTGCTTCACTTCTTGCTTTCTCACCACAATCTTCAACTTCACTGTGCCACCTTCGTTGCAACGCGAAACAACGCTGCCACCATGAACTTGAGCAGCTTGAGCAATTGACTCCATGAGCTTCATTTTCTTTTGTTCTCTATCTCTCTTATGGAAGCCCTTCTTCTGAATGACCTTTTGATTGAATTTTTCTTGAGCAATAGAGAGTTAGAGACTCTTATATAGCATTGGCCATACCAGTTCATGCACCATGGTATTCAAGAACTAGGGGCGCAATTAACAACATTGGTTTTTTAGAAAAACAGTTTTCATTTATTTATTCCAGGAAGAGAAGAACAGTACTTGGAACTCTTCTGGTATATGACCAAAAATGCCCACAATAGCAACCCTATCTCAGTTGATATATGAAGCATTAAGGAGAGTCAACAATGTAGTTTTTGGTCATTACATCATGCTAATGGAGTGTACTTATGAGAAATCATTTGATTAACTAGATTAATCCAGTTTTAATAGTTGCATCTTCTCACATGGGTGGCCTATATCTGCGCTGAGAATGAAATAAGATTAAATTCACGATTGCTTTAGAACTTAGAACTAATTAATATATTAAATTTGGCATTCGTTGGATCTGGCATGGAAATGAGTTCCCTATGATTGTTCCGGTTGCCATTCTTAATTATATTATTTCTTAATTTCTTGTTAAGCTTACTATATATGGTGAATTATTACTTTAATTGGCTCCCTTAAAATTTTCCTGGTGTAACGACTACTATGCCTTTCCAGGAAAAAAAAGAGAAAACGAAATACCAATCTACCATGTTTTTTTTAATAATAAATCATAATACAAATGCATAGGAAAAAAATCGTTTGCTGTACAGCATACCACCATAACATAACGCGTGAAAACCCAATTGATACACTCCTCAACTCTCATAAATGTTTTCTTTCTCGTATAAAATTCCATTATTTTTTCATGTCATTTTCCCCCTTATCTTTAGACATATAGAATGCATGTAGATGTATATAAAACATTAAGATAAAATCGTCATATGAGACTTCTCTCCTATTGGCTTCCATTTCCATGTTTGAATTCATTGAATGTTGTATCTCTATATCTCCCAAACATTAAGGGTCAACGCTTACCAAAAAAAACAAAAGAAAGGGTCAACTCAAAGCAATTGAAATGTTTTTGATTTTTTCTTGATGCTTCATCTATCCCGAACCAAGATTCTAAGTGGTTTTTCTTTTTTAAATGTAATTAACTATGTCATTTAATTTTTTTCGCAAGGTTTATGGAATGTTCAAATAGAGTTGTCCAAAAATGATTTTTGGCGTATCATTAATACGATATTATCATATTAGTTAATTGTCATCACTTTAGATTCCTTTTGTTATCATTTTTTCATTCTTCTCTTTTTAAAGTTTGTTTTATATCTATGAAGTGCACATTTGGGGTGTTTTCCATCTAGTATGAAATTTATTTTTATAAAAAACAAAAAATTCATAATTTGTATATAAATAAAATTTTAGTCTATCATGAATTTAAGGCAAAAATTAATTCTTATTATTTTTTGAGTAGTTTTAATGAAGCATATGCTTATATAACCTTGAAAACAAGAGTAAGACACTCAACATCATTTACTTTAAGATATTAAGAAATCATATCCCCCTCATTCTTTTTCTTTCCCAAGACATCTCAACTAAGCTTTGTTTTTCATTTAGAAAGAAAAAGGAAAAAATTTTAGAGCACTTAAAACATTAAAATTATGTCAAATTGGCAACGACTTATCAAAATATTTTTAAAATTTGCAGATTTGAAATCTCTAGATTCACAAATATAAGATTTATACCTATTTGGTTGTGTGTGTGAATCCTTGGATTCATGACATCTAGGGATTCACCTTTTTTACATTCAAAACGTGAACTATGAATCTATAGATCTATGACTATGATGTGAAAACTAAAGATTTTACCCTTACTATAAAAACACTAAACATTTGAATTATGACTTCATAGATATTTTTTCAGGATGAATCTATAGATTTCATTGCAAAAATTCAAGCTAACCAAACAGTTGATTTTATGAACCATGACTCCATAAATTTAAAATCTATAGATTTGAAATCTTAAATTTTTGGAATCTTCAAATTCAAATAACCAAACAAGCCTTTAAGTTATGCTTAGATAATTTAATAACTTTTACGTTGCTCTTTATCTCTTGGGTGTTGTCTCTTGTAAAATAAAATCTTAAATTTCATCGACCTCCTATCTCCATGAATTCTTTTAGTTTCATTCATTTGTTATATATAATAAGATATACGATAGTACAACTAAGGACATATTCATAATTTTCTTGCACCAATTAACGTTTCTAGGAAAAGGGGACAACTGGTAGGTCGACACAATTTTGGGGTGTCTATATTTTTCATCAATTATTATAGAGTGTCCTGAAAAGAAAATTTTTTTTGGTTGCCAACTCCGGTTTGTAAACCGGTGTTCAACCCGCGTCGCACACCTGGCTGTAGTGGGTGAGTCTCCTAGTGGAGATTTTTTGCATCCATAAGGATTAAATACCGAAACCTTACTTAAGCGGACCAAGCTGCTTATCATTTGGATCAACCCCGTTGGTTAAAAAAATTTCTTTAAAAATAT
Organism: Hakea prostrata; assembly: GCF_041222555.1. NCBI lineage: Eukaryota > Viridiplantae > Streptophyta > Magnoliopsida > Proteales > Proteaceae > Hakea > Hakea prostrata. Next base: position 6,868,505 of record NC_142603.1, on the reverse strand, counting down.
ATTTTAAAGCTATTCACTTAACAAACAGATTTTACATTCCATGATTTGTAATAAAACAGGGTTTTTGATGGCGGAAAAAATAAAAATGAAAATTACTACCCAAAACAACCTTACAATACCCATAAGATTTTCACCATCAATAGCGAACAGGGTAATAACTTATAAGAGATAAATAAAAATTTCATGGCATATTAACAAAAAAGGAAAAGCAGAAAAGTTATTTGAGATTGAGATACATGAGAAGCTGATACAATTATTTTAGTATTCATTAAGATCCGGATTTGAGTAGAACCGGTTCAATATGTGACCCGAACTCCCTGGTATCTGAGAATCTCTCCAATAAGCTCACCTTTACCAGAGCCTACGTACCTGCCAGAGATCTTACCGTCCCTGATGAATAAAAACGTGGGGACCTCAATAACATCCATGTCCTTCAAAAACTGCATACAACTATCGTTCTCATCACCGTTCATTCTCGCGAACACCACCGTATCAGCCATCTGTCTTGATAGCTTAACCACCGTCGGATATACCTTCACACAGGGCCCACAATGTTTCAGCCCTACATCAAGCACAATCAGCTTGTGATCAACTTTATGTTCTCCCATCAAGTTCTCTACGTCTTCCCTACAATGCAACTGCACCACACCGGAATGGCTATCTCCATAGTACAAAACGTCGCCCATGAGCTGATCCGGCCCGATTCCTTCTTCTTCATGGATCTTTTCCATGCTCTTGTAGAAGCTGAAATGAGGAACTTTTTCGATCTTTTCTCTCTTGCAGAGTTGTCTGGTTTTCTCAGATTCGTCACCCATTACAAGGAGGAATTCGACATCGTTGCAGGTTTTGCTCAGTTCCACCATGAATGGGTAGATCTGGCTACTGCGAGCGCTATGGCTGGCTGCATATTCAACCACAACAAGCTTGTTTTTGGCCGTTCGAAGAGCTTCATCGAATTCATCTATGCTGTGGACCTTCTGAACTCGTTCATCATTCACCACTTTTGGTGTATCTGAAGTCGTAGTTGCCTTTACAGTTGCAGAGCGTGTTTTCAGTCTTCTTAGTGATCTGGATTTGGGGAAGAAAGGGAGAGTGGAGGAATATGGAGAGAAGGAAATTAAAGAGAGCTCTGTTTTGGGGAAGGTTGAAAGAGAAGAAGGTGTTCTAGACAAGAAATTTGCAGTAGTAGCCATGGAAGTGTAGATGTAGTACGGCTTGAGATTGAAGAAATGAAGACGTAAAGAAAGAAAGGACGATTGGATATGAATTGAATTGTGATTGGTCTTTGAATTAATTTACTGGATATTATTGGTCTATGGAAGAGGATGTCCACTCGTTTGATTGTGGTTCATATTATCCAGATTTGAAGTATCTGGGTAGATTTTTCTTTAGTTAGGATTAGGGATGAGTTTGGCTGTCAAGGAAAGAAAAGAAAATCTAAATCCAAGAAAGGCAAGGAAATAGACATGAATTCATTAGTTTTTTTTTTTTTTTTTTTTTTTGGCCCAAACAACCCGGTATGAGTTTGAGTGTGCTTTGGAGCCTGTAGAAGATCCAGATCTTTTTGAGCTTCAAAATTTCTATACAGTTTGGGCTTAGACCCATAAATAGATGTGGCTTAAGATTTTTAAGTGCATATATATATTCTCTTGATAAAATATTTAAAATAATTATTTTGAAAAGAATACAGTAAAAAACTTAATGCTGGATGTAACTTCACATTGAGGTGAACCAAGATAAAATTAGAGTGTCTTTCTTTCTTATTTTCTATTCTATTGTATGTGATTGATGGCTCTAATCCTAACGTACTCAAGGGGGTACGAACTGGTGACTAGGGATCTTTAAGGCAAGCCTTTATTCGCATTTGCAAGGGCGTCTTGGGATGATAATAAAATCCGCATCAAATTGTTGGGAGTCCAATGAGGCATGGAGAAGCCATTATGACTGGGTGTTTCTCAGATAAAAATCCAATTGACTCCATGGTGGCAACCAATTGGCCATCAAGACCATTCTTGATCTTTAGATTAGGGAGCTATAGCATTCATTCTTATTGTAATTTTGTGCATAATTTTCTTGAGGTGAGCTCTTGTGCAGACTTCTTTGCTAGGTTTTTACAATCCCAAAACCTCAGATTATGGGCGTTGTTCTCACTTATTAGAACGGGAGAATGCCAATAGAAAGAAATCTTGTTTCTTGTTCAGTGGGTTCTAAGATGGTTTTTTTTCTCTCATAGCTTCTAACATTACACGGATTCCTCAATTCTCTCTTCAACTCTCCATTACAAATTTGTCAACTAGATGAAGACCTAGTATTATAATCAAATATCATATGAATCAGGTGATTTTAAGAGAGCGTGTCGTTTCCAATAAAGAGCCATATCGACTGTAACCAATATAATGCATACCCAGAAATATTTTAGAACCTGCACCCGATAATAAGTGCACAAGCATGACTGAAGTGAATTAGCCAAAGGCTCAACCCAAACCCAACCCTATCCCGGGTTTAAAGGCTGGTTCAATGCCTGGAGTACTTCCTTGTCTTCTTGTATTTATTAACTTCCATAAAACAAGTCTCGTGAACTAGTGGACATGTGTCGTCGGTGAGTCCCTCACTCCTCAACTACCACTCCACTTCTTTCCTTCTCTCTCTCTCTCTCTCTCACACACATTACAAAAATACAAACAATACGAAAAAGTAATAGCCATTTTGTCACTACTGTTTTGTCACAGTGTCACTGTTATCTTTTTAATCTATTTTAACTCTGGGTGTGATCTGTCATCGATATACATCTCACAACAGAATCCACAGATTCCAGAGAGGCGCCAGAACCACAAGACTTTTTCTTTATTCAGACTTGAGAGGATCACTCTCATCCTCTTTCCTCTCCTCCACTCCCCTTCTCTCTCTCTCTCTTCTGCTTCAACAACTCTAGCTTTCCAGAAGAGACATTGAAGTAAAAAAAACTTCGAAAGAATCAGAATCATAATAAGAACTCATAAAGAACTCAAGGGGTTCAAGGACATGGACCGTATGGGTATGCTTTTGTTCAGCTTCAAATTCAATGCTCAACCAAGACACGTGACCTACACAAAGTTCTCATTTTTCTTGAAAAAAATCTATGCTTTTCACATTATGAGCGGCGGTGGTTGAGCTTTCGATAACTTTCTGTGAATACTCTGCCTTGTTCTCTCAGATCAAGGCCTCAATTCATAAATAAGAAAACTTTGGATACATGAATCAAACATTGCCATAATTCTTCTTCTCTTAGTCAATTAATTATGGGCCGCAGCAGCCTTTTTCCGAGAGAATTGGGAGTGTTTTAAGAGTTGCAGAAACTGGAAAATCGAGGAACAGAGCATGTAACAGAAAGAGAACCTCTTTCAGTCTCTTTCCCTTTCTGGGTAGAACGCCTAATTTCCTCATAGCAAGTAATTAAACATCACAGCTGCACAGCCATTACCGGGAATAGAATTTTATAGAATTTGACATAAAAAAAGATTCCAGAAATTGAAAAAACTGCCCATCTGCTTCTAAAGTTCCTCAACTTCCACCACATCCATAACCAGTACAAACCAAGAATAAATCCAACCACAAAATTAACCCAAAGAAAGTAAAGAAAAAGAAAGCTACATTCGGATAATAATTAAATAAATTAAAATAAGAACAGAAGAGTGAGCAAAAGACACAGAGATGGTATGGTACCTCCATCCGTGCTGATTCCCCATTTTCGCTAGCAAGATTCGAAATTTCTTGGTTAATTTATAAGAAAAACAAACCTACTGTGGCTTCCTGCAGACGATCAAATGCATCGGAGTGAAAATCCCAGTCTCACCACCTCTGGTAAGGTAATCGGCAGTTTCGAAAAGCATCTCATGGACGTCGACGACTCCTTTGGGAGCAATCCCAACCCAAGAGAGCACCGTGATCATGACGTGGTTCCTCCAGTAAGCGAACCTGCCCATCTTCAACCTCTGCCACCAGGGTTTCGATGGTGGCTTCGCCAGATCCTTCTCTCTCAACACCTCGAAGCCAACCTTCTTCGCAATTTCTGAAATCTCATCGTACCTCCTCAAACCAGGAAGCGCATCACCTCTCTCAATCCCCTGAATGATCTCAACGTGTTCTGGGTTTTCCCCATTATACTTGTCAGTGGTGACCCATTCGTAAGAAACGTACATTGATCCAGGCTTCAACACCCTGTAGATCTCAGAATACACCTCCTCCAACTTTGGGGCATGGCAGGTTGCTTCGATCGAGTAAACCCCATCGAAGCTGTTATCAGGGAAAGGCATCTCCAAGAAATTTCCACAGACGACCTCGCAAAGCGAATCGAGACCGGCCTTCTTGTTGTGGATCCTGGCGCGTTTCACCTGGTACTCGTTAATGGTAATACCCACCACATTGGCACCAGAATGGGCGGCGATGGCTCTCATAGGACCACCGACGCCGCAACCTGCATCGAGAATACGATCTCCTGGCTTAACCTCGAGAAGATCCACGGCCATCTCTTCGTGGAGGCGAGTTGCATCTTTGTGAGACTTGCCGGGGACGGAGGGGGAGAAATGGAAGGATTGTCCCCAACCCCACTCGTAGATGTCGGTCACAAGGTTGTAGAATGTGTCGACGAAAGCTGGCACCTTCTCTGCTGTTTCGATCTCCTTGGGTCGGCGGAAGAAGGTCCAGTACTGCTTGTACTTGTCCAGAACATTCTCCCTGGAGATTGAACCACCGGATAGATCCACGGCACGCTTTCCCTTCTGCTCCGCCGATCCCAGAACGTATACGAACCAGTAGAGTCCACCGGCGACAAGACCCGCCGTACAGAACAGTGTCAAAGAATCCATCCTTGATCGACTTGATCGAGGAGGAAGATGAGAAGAGAAGAAGAAGAAGCAGCAGCAGAAGCGAGAGAGAAGTACGAGTGGGAGAGGAAAGCGTGTTAAATAAAGGAAAAAAAGGGAGATAGGATTTGTAGGAAATGGTAATTAGTATAGTAACTAAGGTTAGTGAAGATATCAGGGTTTGGTTATTTAATGTGAGAAAGGTCAGATTTCTGAAAAACCTAGTGGTACAGTTAATACTTTCTCACCCCAATATATATAAAAACGAAAGTTCCGAAAAAATGGAATAAGATACACACTAACGGCGTAGGAATCGGAACTCAACTCTGTAAAATGCAAAATTGGGATTATTGCTAATGAGGGTTTGACTCGCCGATCCCACCGGTAAAGTAACAGATGGCGTTCAAAGCGGATCTGGTGGCTCGTTTTTCTCCGGCTCTTGAGCTGTTAATTTAATTATTTAATTAATATGATAATCGAAACCGAAGTCATGTGACTCATGTCGTTTTTAATGGATGGAATAGATCCGAGATCCGAGGCTCAAAGGTAACAAACCGAGAAGTACATGCACAAAGCATCAGCTATCCAGCCCTAATGCTCACGTTTATCTTAATAATGACACCATAATTATGCTTAATTAGTGTAAATAAAGTAACGGTTTGAAGCATAACCCGGCAACTTATGTGGCCTACCGTTAACTCTAGATAATTATTATTTTCTTTTTTCAAAACTTTTTAGGAAAAAAATATATTAAAAAATAAAAGAAGGCAAATATGAAATACGTGCTCTCCTCTCGCTTTCTTATCACATTTTAAGGATGGGACCCCCTCCTCTGAATACTGACAAAACAAAATTAAAAGATGAAACCTTAAAGAATCTTATGTGAGCCTCCAACCCTCTGTAGAATCCATAACACTTCGGCTATGCCCTTGGGAGATCTTACCCTTGATTACATGGGAGTTTTTTTTTCTTTCTTCTTTTTCAGAATAATTTTGTAAAGGACGGAAATGAATTAATAATTAAATGGGCATGGGCCCACTACAACGTTGGGTTTGAGGGTTTGATTAGGCTATTTAAAATTTTGACCAATTTTGAGTCATTTTAATTGGGCCCAGATCCGGCTAGATCTTACTTAAAGAGAAAGAAAAATCCAAACCTTAACCCTCCTTAATGACTAGACCAGCTAGCCTTAGTCGCCCTTAAGTACAAAGTTTTGGGTCATTTTATTGGGCCCAAACCCGACTCGCTCTTAACTAAGAGGGAGAAAAATCCAATTCTTACCCCTCCTTAAAGGCTAGACCAAGCAACCCTTAGTTGCCCTTAAGTACAAAGACAAAGAAGATAGGAATAATCTAAGAAAATCAAAGAATACAAGACATGAGAGCCCATTTCTTTAGAAATGAAGTAGAAAAATAAAGTTCAGACTTCAGATCACTTCCTTATCGGTAATATAGGACCCAATAAGTATCGGGGCCATGTATAAGTACTATGTCCTCGACAAAAAAGTGATATCGACTTAGAAAAATAATTTATATTTATGTTCAATTAGAAACCATCGTATTTTAATTTTTTTTATTTTCTTTTAGAAATTAAAAAAAAAATCTCTTTTAAGGATCTTTTCAATTTTTTATTTACTTTTAACCATTAATAGCAATGAAACCCTAATACTATTTAAGGTAGCTAAGGCAAACTTTCGTCCAAGGGGAACCTTAAGAGTTAAAGAGTACTTTATTTCCTAGGCGATGAAGCTAAAAGTTATGGTCGGTTCACCCTCACCCCACTAATAAAAGTAAAGATTTTTTAAGAAAAAGCTAAAAGCTGTGGTCCGAATTTTTTCTGTTAAGTTATGGGGGCTATGGGTTTAAAGTGTGTTTCAACTTTCAAAAGCATTTGAAGTGACTTTATAGGGTGGAGTTTTATCAAGTCTATTTGTGACATTTTTTTCAGGATGAAAGATTCATGTCCATTAGTCATATTCAAGCTTTAAATTAAAATTAAATAAAATAAAATATATCTTTTAATAATTGTCTCAACCTTTGGACGTAAATGAATGGTCCATTTCAAGTTCAGTAGATATTTGAGAGTATATAATATTTTTTTTAGATGAAAAATTGATATTTTTAAATTCAATTCAAATCCCTGAATGATGTGAGCGTGCATCTAAAGAAGCAACGACAAATTTATATGTAAAAACTAAAAGATTAAGGAAGTCGTGTTCAAATTTCCATCTCTCCACATCTCTTCCCCCTCCCCCCTCCTTCTCCCATATAATGACGTCCAAGAGGTCGAGCACCTAGTTTGTGCAGACTCACGAATGGTCAATTTTGATATGGTAATTATTCAATAACAAAATATATTTACATTTGAACCTCCAATGTATTAGGGGTGTCAATAAAATATTGAGCCCAAACTTGCCTTAAGTCCGGTCTAACAAAGGGCAGGATTTGGTCAGAAAATAACTAGCCTTGGTAGGGGATGAGGCATGAACCCCCTTATGCAATAACTCAAGAATTTTGTTCTATTTTTAAGGTTAAAACCAGAGCCATGTTAAGATAAAATAAGATAATTCGACCCCATTAGGGTTGTAAAGGATAAGCCTATGATTTGAAATTTAAATTCAAATTCAAATCCAATAATTCGACCCCATTAGGGTTGTAAAGGATAAGCCTATGATTTGAAATTTAAATCCAAATTCAAATCCAACATAACTAACTTTATCCTCAATCTATCATAGGTTATGATTTTAGATACTCATACGGTCGATATGTACCGAATTGGTACCTTACCAAATTAAGAGATATAAATTATAATTTTGCAATTAAAATACTTTACGTTTATCTTATCCCTAATTCCCTATTTCAGTATTTTGTTTCATCATTCACTCCTCTTCATAGATTTACTTGTTTTGTCTTTATTAATTAAATTTATTTGCTTCATCTTTTTTAATTTTATATTCTATTTATTGGTTGATCAAAATTTCATTAGGATTTTAAAGAACTAATAATAACAATGGCATAAGTTCATTCGAACAAAAATTGTACCACACTAGATACCGTGTATAAACCATTTTTTCGTACCGATTTAATACCTACACCATATCGAACCGTTTTTATAAATACCGAAACCGTACCGTACCGTTTAAATTCAGTACGGTACGATTTTGGTTTTTGGTATTCAAGGTTGGTACGGTACCAAATTACCGAAACCGTACCGATTGACATCCTTAGTACACTCTGGGATAGGATTTGAGTTTGGGGTTCTCAAATTCTAAGATAATTGATTAAAGTTTGGATTTTAGCAATTTAGGTGGCTTAGGAAAGATTAGATTTTTTTTTTTTTTGGGTAAAAGGAAAGATTAGATTTGGACTAACCTAACCTGGCCCGTTGACATCCATATTGGTTTTCATTTAACCCTAGATGTCCCATAATTTATAACAGATTTTTCGAAGCATTATTGCATTCCCTTGATTCTATGTCTCCCTCACAACGGCAAAGTAGTGAACTTGTTTAGTCTGTTTTTGTTAAACCTAAGTTTTCTCCCCCATTTGAGAATGCATTAGAAAAAAGATAGCATGGACCACATCGTGAGTTTTCCAGTTGTTCACACTAACTCTAGGTTCTCTTTATGGGTTTCAAGGAGTCCTGAAGATTCAAGTATGAGGAAAGTGGAGTACAGAAGGTGTGAACGGTGAATCCATTGCAGCTCTGAACTGTTACATCCAAGGGCAACAGAGAAGAACTTCACACAATAATGGAGCTCTGGAGATTCTTACAGAGATCCAGATCTAAAGAGACAGCAACAACACTTTGCTTCTTTTTCCTCACTTTACACGAGAAAAGAGGATTGGAGATAAGCATTCCCAATTCTTTTTGATAAAACTTTAAGTTCTTGATGAACCGACAGAACGTACCTCTCTTTTCATTTGTTTGTCGCCATTCTTTTTTTCTTCTTTAAATTAGGGTTAGAAACCTGTGAGGATATCCATGATTGGATCCCATTCTCACAATCTCACCTCGTCATCTGCATCGATTTCTTTAATTCTCTCTTTCCAAATCCCGAAACCCTAAAAACGACATTATGTAAACAGCTGGAGTGGTTCAAAATAGGGTTTGAAGTTTGAACCATCCCGAAACCAAATCCAGATCGGTTCGACCGGTTTCAACTAATACAAAACGGGCTTACGGCCCAATAAAGGCCCAGCCCATATGAACACTCGGCTTTTCCTGACGTATAAAATATTGTTGAGAAAAAAGTTTGAAGGTGACAACTGTACTATCATCTTTTATCATATGTTTTGTTCACGTGAACGTCATGTGAATGATACCATTAAGCTTGTTGTCATTGGTGCGATGTGATAGAGAGGAATCCACTTTCATATTCTAAGATGGAACAAAAGATCCACTTGAACCCAATAGAATGTGGTGGGTCCCAGAAGAGTACGATGACCTCCTATGTGGGCCTGCGAGCAACAACTAACACAGAGACGCGACGACAGGCCTTCTCAGCCCTAGATAAGGGTTTGGGTATGGGCCTAGCTTGCTTACGATCTATGGCCCAGTTTCCAAAAGTAACCAAATAAACAAATTTCTAAAGTTAGCAATATGGGAGAAATGGGTCGGTTGATGAATTAGGAGTTGAAAGTGACCAGCTCCTCTGCGCCCTGGGGCTTGACCCTTACCCTACAAGGCCCCTCGTGACACGTATAACTCATTTGATAATTCATCTAGTGTATTTTGCTTCAAAAACCATTAGAAACTGTTTTGGTTGTTTTTTGAAGTAAAAACACTTTTGTGATTTGATAAAACTTGCTTCTAGAAGTAAAAACATTACCAGTAGGGTTCTAGCAGAGTTCTTATGTTTAGAATGTCAAATTTCATGAATACCTCTCTATGCTCATTCACTTAAGCTTCACGTTCAATTTTTGCTATGGGAAGCAGACACAACAAAACAAAACAATTTCTGGAAGCAAAAATTTCATAAATTTTAATTTACGTTTCAAAAATCACATGAAACAAAATAGTTTTTGGTTTTGAGCCCATTTTTTTGTTTTTGTTTCTCTAAGCAAAAAGCACTATAAACTATATTTCAACATGTTATCAAACGAGTAGTTAATCTGGATCTTAACCCAAATCACAAAATAGTAAATGAATACATAATTCCACATTATTGTGTTATTCGACTAAAAATAACCTTAAAAGTTGTAGGACCAATCGAAGTTGAGAAAGCCGACTCTAGTCTAATACTCAACCTTACCTTAACTTGGCCTTGGTCCTAATCAAGACCACCCTGACAAGACCCTAACCCATTCCACATGATAAGGATTCTGAACTCAAATCCTATTTGGGTGTTCCAGCCATCGGGGCAAACTTGCATAACTCTCTTTCACCTAACACTTTTTAAGGTTTTGTATAAGATCATGTTGTTTCCTTAATACAAAAGAGAATGTGTTTGACATACTACTTTGTTCGTGCCCTTGGTTTTTTGGTAAGCTAATCATGCCCTAAGTTGATAGAGGAGAAACTTTCCTTTCCCCACCAAAGACATGACATGAGTTTTAGAGTTGGGTCCTTCAACATAATAAAGAGACCAAATTACCCATACTCAAACATGCAATTTACCAAAATGCCATCAATAAGGAGAACTTGCAATTCCACTGTGCTTGTAATTTGTAAACCTATATTGGTGTCAACTACCCATGAGAATCTTTGTACAGGCAGAGCAATCTTGTGAGATTGAGATTCTTTCGCTAACTAATAACTTCCAAAGCTGCAGAGACAAGACTGAGATGATCCGGATTCCAAGATGTGATCCAGCTTGAGAAAATGAAAATCATTGCACATTGTCATAGGTACCTTCACTGTCTCTATGTGAACAGAACAACTAAACACACATCACATGATCAATCGAATCCTTCTCTCTGACACTCAAATAAAGAGAAAGTACAATTACTTCGTCTCCACATTTTCATTCTAAGCTTGCAAAAGACCTACATACAAGTATACAACAGACAAGGACACAACAGAACTGCTCCTTCTAGGAGTTAAAAGGGCACTGATCTAGGTGGAATTTATCATTTCTGTCTATGAACCAGTGAATTTGAACCCAGAACTCAAGTACTTCTACCTGTAACTAACTCGTTATTACCTTCTTTTTATGGGAAAAGAGAAAGAGGGTTTCTGGGTTTACAGAGAAGCAAGAAGAAGGAAAAAAAAGAAAAACCTTAAGACGGTTTCTGGGTGGAGCTGGACCTTCAGTAAGATCTGATGTGGAGTCATGTGTGACACTAGTTTCAACCCAGGATTCTGTGTCGTTTGTCCAAAAGATAAAATGCTACATTAAGCTCTTTACCTACTACAAATATTTGAATATGAAATTATTTTAAAGATGGTCATGAAATGTAATTAACAGGGTATGAGAGGAGGATTTGGTAATCGAAGTTGAGGCAATTTGCGAATGGGGACAACACAACTTCATGAATGGACTTGGAAGCTACGCTACCTTCAACGTAGGTGTCGTATAATGGTTTTGGTTTTTGTTTGATTGGTCAGTTAAAAACGTAAAACAAAACAAAATAAGAAAAGGAGAAAGAGACCTCTTAAGAATCTCATTCATGACTTAAATCACTACTCATCTCTCTCTGTTTCTCTCTCTATCCATATTTCTCCTCTATAATAGTTACTCTCAACTAGAAAGCAAACCCAGTAAGCGTTTGTGGTGTATGTATATTCTGGGCTTGTCCTTCCAAATCTTTGATCTCTTTAGCAAAGATTTGGGTGGTTGGGTTCTTCTATATCTTTCTAAATTTCAATTTGCTTTGCCTCTTATGGGTGTTTCTGTTTCCCACTGGCGTGCTCTGTTCTCTGTTTTCTCTCTGTTTCTGTGAGAAAGAGAAGGGGAAAGGAAAGAAGAAAGAAGTTGCTTGAAGTAGATAACAAACAGTGATGGCGGCGATGGGAATTGCAGGGTTGAGCCACCTCTTTGTGACGGTGTTTCTGTACTCCGCCGCCTCATTCATGATGGTACCAGCCATCACCGATGTTACAATGTCTGCTCTCTGCCCAGGCATGGATGAATGCTCCATAGCTATCTACCTTACTGGATTTCAGCAAGTGGTATGTCTTCTCTTCCTCTAAATTAACCTTCTCTTCTCTCTTCATCACTTGTTCATTATCTATTCCATTCGGTTTACTTCAATTTCAAATTAATTAAGCTTATCTACTTTGATTCTAGTTTCTCCCTTTTTCCTCCTAGATTCTTAAATGGCTAACAAGTACACTAAAGTGGAAACTTTTTTCCAATTTCTACATCATTTTCTTCTTATTTCATATGGGAGAGGGGGGAGGGCAAGTGAACTGCAGATCCTCTCCACCCAATTGCCCGTCCTCCCATGGCCTCACCATCGCACATAGCTTGTGTCAGACCCAAAGTGAGGGTCGGAGAAAGGGTGGACAGTTTGCCTGGGTGGAGAGGATCTAGACTCGGGCAAGTGTGACAGTATGGGGTTTCTTGACTTCTAAGACGCGACTTTGTTATTTTTGGGACTTGAAATGACGGTAAAATAATAATGAGTTACTGAATCAACCAACGAGTCACTAAGAAGTAAGGATATTAATAGTTAGGGAGAGAAATTTACATAGGCAAAAGTCATTTCATACTACCTTAACTTAGATTGTTTTATATATTATGAAGCAATTGAAATATCTCAAGTTTTGATGGATAGTAGAAAATTCTTGAAAAAATCTTTTTTATATAGAAAGGGGTTGGAGACATCTTTCCGAGAGTCTAGAACATATCATTCAACAGGAAGCACAACGTCCTCCTTAACGGCTATTAACCACAAATTACAGGGAGTCCCACATAATTTGTGGTTGTTAAATCATCGGAAGATCACTCTGGAAGATGATCCACACTTTACTTCCGACACACTGATGATTGCTTTATATGTGCATCTATGTATAAATACAATCTTTCTTCTAATAAAAACTTATAAAATATCTTTTACTTTAATCCTGAACCCTAGTTCCAAATTACAAGAAAAGGTCAATATCCAATCTAGTTGTACACAAATCTTAGAAAAAACTTTCTACAACTAGATTTACCTCTTGTAGCTAAATCAATATATATTTTTTAAAAATAAAACTTTGTAGAAATAAAAGCATACATAAAGTTGTAAAGGTGTCAACCTGTTAAGCATTTGTAGAGTGCCAAACACATGCAAGTTGCATGTGTGTTTGGCACTTGGAGTAGGTAATGATAGAAAAGGGATCATAATATCATAAGCTCGTGTGCAATATGATTTTAATTAGGTTTTCTTTTGGGTACAAAACATTTTAACTACTCGATTGTCTTGCCTGTTGGGCTCATAAAGTTTGGAAATTTGGCATAATGGAAGCTTTTGGGTGGAAAGTTAGTATATGATCTTGACATTTAGTGGAAAACATAAGATTGAATCATGTGTTGGAATCCACTAAAAAAATTTATTAATATGATAGAAGTACTAATCTAATTTCACATTAGTGATTTAGAAAAAAAAAATTTAATCAAAATTTCAAATTATTTGATTTTTCTCAATTTGATTAATATTTTTAGGCCCGTTAATGGTTTCACCCCATTTTAAAAAAAATAAAAATTCTTAAAACCATCAAACGTTATTAATTTACAATTATCAACACCTCTTAGTGAAGAGGTTACGGCTTCAATATATAATAATACCCAACTCATTAATATAATGTTAATAATTCCATAAAAAAATGCTTAGAATAATTTTAAACCTATTCATGTATTTGTATTTTGATGCAGATCGTAGGGTTAGGAACGCTGGTGATGATGCCTATCATTGGGAACTTGTCAGATGAATATGGGAGAAAAACAATGCTTGCATTGCCATTGACACTTTCCATTATTCCTCTAGGTACTTTTATTTTCAACTTGTGTGTGCCAATCAATATAAACAAAGCAAGCCTAGTATTTGATGCTTTAAATCATAATCACTTTTTTATACCCATGACAACTTAATTACGTGATCTATTACTAAATTTGGTATTGATTTACTTGAAGTCTTAGAAAGTCTATGTATAAAGATGAGGTTATACATATCTAATCTATGGAGCGGAAATAGGTCAAACTGTTAGATACGACAGTGACAGAGTCTTCTGGGTCAGGAAATCACTGTAACTGTTTAAAATATTAGAATCACAAACAAATATGCACCCCGAGCCCAGGGGACTTCTGAAAATCTGTTTCCTTAATGAAATAACGTGTGATTGCAGCAATATTGGCTTATAAAAGGACGAAATATTACTTCTACGTATACTATGTGCTGCGAACTCTTACTTCTATGCTTTGTGAAGGCAGCGTTCAATGCCTCTCTCTTGCCTATGTGGTATGTTTCAACCTCTCTACTCTTCCCAATCAACTTTCATAATACATTCATATGGGGCTTTATGAATCTGGGCATGGACTTCTATTGGGCTGACTGGATTTTCATTTTCGAGCCCATGTTCTAATGGATTAACATCAAGACCTCAGCCCATGGGCTAAAAAGCCCAAAACCAAGCTCCGGTCGGACCGAAACTTAAAACCCTTAGATAGGATGGCATTTTAGTAATTGTACTATTCAAATTATAATTCTCGTTGTGGCGGCAGGCGGACAATATTCCGGAAGATCGAAGAGCCTCGGCTTTTGGTATTCTGTCGGGTGTCGTTTCGTTAGCGTTCATCTGTGGAACCCTAGCTGCTCGCTTTCTCTCCACTGCATTAACCTTTCAGGTCTCGTTCTCTTTTTAAGTATTTGGAGAAGAATCGTCTATTCTTGCTTCTACATTGGCTTCTGTGCTTGAATCTGCTTTAAGCGCTGAAATTTTCAAGCCACTTCCAGGTTTCGGCGACAGTGGCAGTGTTTGCAGCCTTGTACATGAAACTTTTCCTAAAGGAATCAATCGGCGAGGTTGATGCGGATTCGCTGCTAACAAATTCAAACAAGACAAGCAATGATGTTCAATTCGATGACGATGATGACTCCAGGAAGATGCAGCTGTTTAGTAGAATCCCGTCCATGGCGGAGATTATTTACCTGTTGAGGGTTAGGTAACTACGTTCTATTCACTGAAACCTTCAAAATTTCAACCAAGAATTGAAAGGCATCCTCCTGGTTTCAGAAATTGGTTTTTGATTTCCTTTAATGGATATGATTTCTTTCTGCAGCCCAACATTTTCAAAAGTAACCGTTGTTGCATTTTTCAACAATCTTGCTGAGAGCGCGCTTTCTTCTTCTTTATTGGTAATTTTTCCCATCCATGAAATCCAAGTGGTACGGTTACATAGATTGAGAGATTCTACATTTGTAGTCTTGTCACTGCTAAATTGTTAACCACTGGTTGTACTAACCGTGCTTACTGCTTAATTGTATCACTGATGAGTAATGTTTGTCTACCAATTGCTTTCCATATGTTACATCACCCCAATTAGGGGGCAGGAGAAGGATCTAACTAGGGGAATTCGCACAGAGAGGATGAGTGAGAAGTGAGTTGGATTGGAGAGACTGTAAGAGGGTTGTATAAAGTATATACAGACAGTGCGCACCGTTGTCTCTCATTTCTTTGCACTTTACAGATATTTGAAGCATTTGGAAATGTCTTACATTCTCAGACATTTTCTCAATCGTGTCCTCAAAATGTTCTCAAGATAATTGTAAATTTTCTCATGGTGCAGTACTTTTTAAAGGCCCGTTTCCACTTTAGCAAAGATCAGTTTGCTGATTTATTGCTGATAGCAGGTTTTGCAGGGGCTGTCTCGCAGGTATATTTCCACAATATAGCGCATTGCAGCTCGATTTATCCTTCTGAGGATGTCTTATAATATTACAGTCAAACTATGTTATTGAATTGTTTCATGATTTATCATGCAGCTGGTTCTTATGCCCATATTAGCACCGTTTTTGGGACAGGAAAAGTTGCTTATGATAGGGCTTTTTGCTAGTTGCACACATGTGAGTACCTGGTTCCCTTTTGTTGCCTGTTTTACTATCAAGTTTATCAATTGATTCCACTTATTTTTTTGATTGTAATTTTGGAGATAATGATCTCTTTCTTGGAACAATGCAGATGTTTCTCTATTCCATAGCATGGTCCTCTTGGGTAAACTTTCTTGTAACTAAATCAACAGGCTATGCAAATGTTACATCACATTTCTGTTTTGACGTTTTACATGGTTGCATACTTGCAGGTTCCATATGTTGCCTCTATGTTCTCTATATTGTTCGTTTTTGCACCTCCGTGTGTGAGTTCTTCACCTCTGTCATAACATCTATTCTTTTGGGGGGAAATCACATTCTGTATTGTGATGTTCCTAATTTGTGCAGTTAAGGAGCATTGCTTCCAAACAAGTTGGTCCCTCTGAACAGGTACCAATAGGGACTTCCGATTAGTTGGATGGATATTTGACTTTACTTGCTGATAAATACTTTATCTAGAATTTACCCATTTGAATTTCTAGAAGTTTGTTGTTGTGGAAAACTGAAACTGTAAATTACCAGTCATCTAGAGTTCCCATGTTTCAAGAAGAAAAGAAGTATATCTTTCATAAAAGAATACGACACTCAAATTTTTCATACGTCCTGTCACAAGCAGACAATTAGTTTTATGGCTAATCAAACCTTATCTCAGGGGAAAGCTCAAGGATGTCTTTCAGGCATATGTTCACTTGCCAATATTATATCTCCATTAGCTTTAACTCCTTTAACAGGTAACAAGAAAACACATTTGAACCATAATTGTATGTTGCTTATAAATTATTAAAAAAGCAAATGTACTAATAATCAGCCATTCTGTTTTCCAGCATTGTTCCTATCTGAAAATGCTCCATTTCATTTCCCAGGCTTCAGTATTATGTCCATTGGACTTTTCATAGTAAGTGTTTCCATTCTAGACTGGGTTGCTTCATTTATGATTATCAGATTTGTTTTTTATATCACCACAAAGAAGACATCAAGGTAGATTTTGACAAAGAACACTTCTCTGAGCAGTTGATAGCCTTCGTACAGAGTACAATGATTAGAGCAGATCCTCCAATTTCAAGCCAAAAAATTAGCGATGGCGGCTATATGGAGGCCTAGCATTTGACAAGAAAAAGTTCCAAATGTAGAACACCACCTCTGCTCAAGGCTTCCTTCTTGCTCTTGGAGACACTTGTAACTCGTTCTACTTACCAAAAAGCCATAACATTACATGCAGAAGAGATGAATTTGAAGACGTGTTACCTTTTTTCTTCAAACAATCTCAAAACTAGTGCTTTTCTTTAGATTCTCCCAGTATTGTACTCACTAGAGAATCTGTCTACTGTTCTGATGCTTAGCCACAGGTGGTGGTTGGTGCCTGTTTTCCTTTAAGATTTGGAGCTGTGAGTGATGTAAATCTTCTATGAGGTATCCTGTTATATAGTGTTTATAATCCCCTTTAGTTCTTCCTTTCCTCTGTTGACTGAGGATTATTTTGTTTGATATATGGTTCACTAATTTTTAAGTGTCTTAGATCTTTCAGAAAGTTGCCCAGTTACTAAAATGGAGAATTGCATACGCAAAATTCACATATTATGATGGAAAAACAAAATAGCAAAAACATCAGCTTAGATGTCACCCAACAATTTATCTGATGAAATAGTTTGTAGGGACTAGTGTAGAGCTTATCCTTCAAAAATAATCACTGAACAGAATATACCCAAATGCCTATAAATCTGAAATATGGTATGGAACCCAAGCAAGTCAAACTTAAGCCCAGTTCTCTCAGGAAAAAAAAAAGAAAAGCGTAAGCCCAGTTGGATGTATTTCTTTGTGGTTGTGTATTATTTCTCTTCCAATATTTTTCAGAGAAGATTTATTCCATCATGTTGTCATGTTGTGTCTCATTTCAATATGTCATGTTGTGTGTCATTTTAATATATATATGTCTGTATTGTGATTGATTTTGAGCAAGATTGTGATTTTTAGCCTTGAATAGTCATAGAAACTCTAATGTTCATAAAGCACTTTGGGTTAAACTACCAGTTGTAAAATTATTATTATTATTATTTTTTGGGGGTTGTGTTTAAAAGAGATAGAAAACAGTACTGTAATCCAATTTTTTTTTATTGGCAAACTCCTATATTATATGTATCATGTATCTTTATTATGAACACATGAATGAGATTTTCAATAAAAATGTTGTGCTATGCGTTTAATTGTTTGATAGAGAGGACCACTATCGATCCTATTTTACCAACGAATTCAATCATTAACCTGTCCCACATTTAAAATGAGCAAATTTCAATCAATGTTATCTGCCAAATGTGGTCAAATCAATCAACAAATCTTTAAAAACTATAAAAGAAAAAGAAACAAAACTACGCAAATAAGCACGTAGAAAAAGGAAAAGCACAAGTGCATAACACAACAGCGGTACTATTCTCCCATTAGATCACGGTCACGGTGCTAAGGGATGACTAACGGCCCAATTCATTATTCAACATTGATTGAAAGGTGCTCATTTTAAATGTGGGACAGGTTAATGATTGAATTGATTGGTAAAATAGGATCGAAACCTTATGGATGTAAAAAATCTTCGCTGGGAGATTCACCCACCATAGCCAGGTATGCGACCTGGGTCGAACACCGGATTAGTAAGGGCAAAGCCTTAAAAACCGGGGTTGGCAACAAAAAAAAAAAAAATCAAATGAATATCTTTTCACGCTTTGATAAGTGCAGTCTGTGCTATATAATTGGGGAGATGAGGAATGCGTTGAGATTCTAAAGAGATGTAGAGAAGCAACTGATGGGGACAGAAGGAATGGCGGTGATTGTTGAGGCCGTGATTAAGGACAACAAAGAGTACAAACACAAGGGCAAAGGGTTGATGCTAGACATGATTATGATGTCAAAAAACTACCATTGAAAGGGGAAGAGGAATATGTACTTACATTCAATACATGCTCGTTGTCCACATTATGTATGTATGTATGTATGTATGTATGTATTATCATCCACTAATCAACATGATGGGGTCCGCAGGCATTTGGAATTGTTCAGTTAAACCAAGATGTGCCATGAGAAGCCAAACATGAGTGAGAAGTTCTCCACCTTGTCCGAGTCGTCCAGCATTTTCTGGTCCTCTGGACTGCACCGCAGCATATGATAGGATTTCCACCCACACCCCACCGATTATCTCCCACTTATTACCCTCATTAGACATCCGATTCAACGGACGTGCGAGCCGGCACGCATCAAACAATACTGACTTGGAGTTGCTTATGGCGGGTCCTTTAACTCCAACGGGTGGAATTTCTGTCTTCTTTGCCAAAATCAATTCACAAGCGTTGGCCAAGTTCCATTCTTCTGTTAACGACCTCATGACTTGTTTGACTTCTTCTTGAGTATCATGAAGCCTGACCTCACCTATCCCATCGGGCAGCATATTAGGACACACAAGTAGGAGATACACCATATAATCTGATAAATGCTTGCACATTCTTCTTCTAAATGGTTGCGGATCATCTGAACTATCTTCTTCTTTTCTTTTTTCGGGTTCAGGATCTGAACGTAGGAGACACATCATATAATCTGATAAATGCTTCCACATTCTTCTAAATGCTTTTTTCTTTTTTGGTTCAGGATCTGAACTATCAGGGTAATAATAGCAAAGCTCAGTAACAATGTGCCAAACAAGAAGACTTTGATCAAATTCTGCTTCTTTAACACTCCATCGAATCAGGCTGTCGTCGATATCGCCAATTACAAACCGAACTGATCGTCTGCAAGTATTTCTTGCGCCATCCAAATCTGTGACCGTCTCCGCTCTCCTGCGGAGCTCTGTAAAGATGAATTCCATCAACGGATCATCAACCTTCTCATGCCTGGTATACCGATACCTCTTTAGTGTTTTGTTCATGCTAATCAATAACTTCCCCGTTGCACAACGACGCCATGTAGGTTCGCAATCTTTGAACCAAACACTTAAGAGACTGTGTTGCGCAATGGAATTAGACCACTTTTCCTTCTTCTTCTTCTTCTTACTCCGTTTCTGCAAGTTTCTGAAAGCCCAGTTTTTAATCAGGGGACCACGCTTTCTCAGCCAAAGGAATGCCGAATCCGAGTAAATTAGAATCACGAGGGCACAAATCTCTAAGAAGATGCCCAAAACGAGCAACATGTATGTTATCAATACATCCGGATCCGGACCCGGACCCGGACCCGCAAGTAACCGATGCCCCAGCTTGTCAACTTTCATCAAGAACAGAACGAACACAAAGATGGTGAAGGAGAAGCTAACTGATCTGAGAATGCAACCTTTCTTGGAATAAACCACAGATGCCTTAGTGTAAAGCTCATCGAACATGAATTTAAGTTCAATGTCTATCATATGGAAAGCTTGGTCATATGATAAGCGTTGGAAGATTGATTTGCTTTCTTCCCATTCCTCGTGGCTGAGAATGACAAATGCGATGAGGCGCTTGAATATCCGAAAGAAGTAATGTGCTTTGATCAAAATCTGAGCATCACCATCTTCATCACTAACGACGTTGCTTTTATTGCCTTGATCGACCACTGCTTCTGCTGCATCTGTCTGCTGGGGATTTTCAACTTCATAACCACTATCTAGGATTGGCCAAAATCCTTCCTCCTGCATTGATTTGCACTCTTCCTTGACAGTGGCATTATTTGGGCCAGGATCAGGTTCACCAAGCATAGAATAATTTCCGCCAGGATCAGGTTCACGAAGCATAGAATCTCTAAAATGCTCCTTGCTTGCGTATCTGAGAGCCCACGTTCTCTCCCCATACTTGATAAGTGCAGGAACATACATCAGAACCGAAAGAATTGAAACCAGAGAACCATTCCAGGACCTGGAGGTGACATAAAGCGCAATGCTGCCTTGAACAATGAGTCCAAGCAAGTGCCTTAACCATAGGTTATTATCTTCCAAGGAGTAGGCAGTGATGGTGTCAGGACCACCTAGGTGCAGTAGAAGAAACGGTGCCCAGAAGTCCATTAGTTCATCACCATTTTGAGGTTCCTTCATATGTATGCTGTGGGACATGAGGCTGAGGCCAACAGCTGCAATCCAGTCTGCGCACAAGTATGAAGCCCATATAATGATCTGTTTGGGTTTGTTGTTTATGTATCTTCTACGCTCCCCGAACCAAATGAGAAGGATTTGCAAAGAGAGGCTGATTACAGTCACCAACCGAAGCAACCATTGGTTCCAGGCCTTCTGAGCTGCTTTTTCTTTGATGGTTCCAAGCCCTATCTTTACCAAGAACCAGCTGGTGACAACTGAAATTAAAGATACGAGTTTTGATTAAAAAGTTGCGAGTAAAATTAAGAAGATTATCTAGTTTGGCTTAACAAAAATTAAACGGATTAAAGAAAGGAATTAATTTGCTGAAAGAAACGAACAGACGTAATATTGAAAGAAAGAAAGGTCCACGCATGCATGCAATCATGGATACGTGAGGTAAAATGGAGAAGCATGCATAATGCAACTTACTCGCATACAGCACTGGTGATTTCGATCGACTTTTTAGGTCTCCAGATTGAGTTCCTCAGTATGAGGGCATGTAAACTCTGAAGCCTAAGTTTGACAGAAAATAATGCTTGAAACAACCATTAGCAACAATCTGAAATTCTCACTTATGAATGTATGGATGTGCAGGTTTTATTCTGGCTGGAACAGTTACCAATCTTCATTTTATTTGCTTCTGAAATGCGTAAAGAATAATACTTTTTCTCTTCTTTTTTTTATCTTTTCCTGGTGAAAGTAAAGAATACATTCCTTTATTTACTTTTGTTTACAAAGGCCATTCTGTCCAGTTACTTTGGTTGTCCCATAATCAAGCAAATTATATAAAAGAAAAAGTTTCATCTTAGATTTCTGTCTTTTCTACAATAAGATTAGGCCAACGTGGCAGCTTTTCTTTTTCAGTTGTCTTCTCATATATATATATATATATATATATATATATATATTTGGTAAAAAGACTTGTAAGGTATATCGTGATGGAAGAATAACCTTTTGGTTAATGAACTTGTCCGTTCTACCAAAAAAAAAAAAAAATGAACTTGTCCGTACTTTCATACTATCACACACATGAGGTAGTGGGACTTATAGTCACTAAGTTTGCCTAGGCTCTCCCTTTTAAGTTAAAAAATAATTACTGGTGACCTAGTTCCAACAAAATGCAATATTACTCGTTATCCACTGTTATTCATTCTATTTATTGATTTAAAACTTAAAATTGAAATGACCATTTTACCCATAAGATCTAGGAGTGTCATGATTAAATTACCCTCCTAAGCCCAACCCTTAGGTGGATAGGTGACCCATTTACTACATACACCACGTTAAAAACGAATCTGGATCATCACCCCTGACGCGGAGCACAGAGTGCTCCCTGACGGGTTTTCCACCACAAAAAAGGTGGGCCCCACCACTGAAAATGTAACCCTCCCATCACCACCCTGGGCCCCCCTGTTTTTGCTCCCCCGACGGATTTTCCACCACAAAAAAGGTGGGCCCCACCACTGAAAATGTAAAAAAAAAAAAAAAAAAAAAACCCTCCCATCACCACCCTGGCCCCCCGTTTTTGCTCCCCCGACGGATAGCAGATCCGGACTCGTTAAAAACAACCCATCATCACCTGTGGGAACCAGTACACCTCTTCTCCTGTTAGCGACCATCTCATGAACAAATGTGGGTTAAAATTACACTGTTTTAAGCCCTACAAAACATGAAATTTTTTCTGGTTACTGAATCCGCCTACAAATTGGAAAAGAAAGAAGCACAAAAAAGATGAAGAAGAAGCAAGAAGCAAGAATCAAGAAGTAGAAAGAAGATGAAGAAAGAAGAAACAAGAAGCAGAAACAAGATGAAGAAGAAGAACAATATGAGGGGGCCAAAAATGTTAACAATGTTAGGTAAATAAGTTAAAAATGTTGTATTGTCTAATTCTGTTAGAAAATTAGACGGATGATTTAGTAATATCAAACCAAATCGTGTCTTCACCGTGTAATTTTGCCAAAAAAATTTGTGTGCTGCTAATTCTTCTTTTTCAAAGAACAAGACTTGGATATAAGAGGGATTGTAAGGTATAGACACAACAAATTGTCTAGGTGAAGTGGGTACGATTTTAGGAAGATTTTCAGAGAAAATTTTGTCTGCTGCCAACCTTCTATAGTAGTGACTTTATTAAGTAACATGCAAAAGCTCATGTGACAAAGAGGAAGCAAACAAAGGTTCCTCAACTTGGGAATCACACCTACAGAACATGTTGATTTCCCTTCCCACATAATTAAAAGTACATCACCCAAACATATGCTTGGAGTTATTGAGATCGATCTGAAGCTGAACATACCCTAGAACATATCAAAACACTAATGCAGAAATCAAATTATGTAAGAATGAGGCTAACAACACAAGTTGTTCAAGTAATCCATAATCAGGATGGCTCGTCCTCAGAAATCTCAATTTCAATGTTTTTGCATTCTCAGTTCATTTCGATGTGCCTCTAGATAGCCACTACTTTTTATTCCCAAACATATGCATATACTATATAACACCAAAAGCTTGCAGTGACGCACAGTCCCCACGAGCGATACTTCATTTCCACCTGATCGTCAAAAGTCAAGGTAACTAATCAGAGACTCCATTGATAGTTGTGATGAATTGATAAGTAACAGGCATGATTAATCTAAGGAACACCAAGATTAAGAAATTCAATTCGAGATAGATCGATCTAAAGCAGAACATACCTTGAAGCCGGAAACCTGAGACAAAACCTTCATCAATGTTCCGAAATTGCGAAGCGTACTGCAGGTGGGAGTTGCTTCTTCAAGTACTTATTGCAGGATTTGATTTTTAACTCGTAAAGCTTTGGCATTGCTCCGTCATTCACAGTCAATTTTTCCAGTTTATCTAGGCTTTCAAGAGTTAGGGTGTGAAGTTCGCTGAACCCTCCCTTTGAGAAAGCCATATGGTTTCCTGTGAAGGAATTGGATGACAAGGTAAGGAATCTAAGCCACTTGGCCAGCAGCTTGCCCAGCTCTGACATTTGGTCTTGTTTTAGTTTGGTCCCAGACAAGGTGAGTTGAACGAGCTTTGATTTCAATGTTTTCGAGGTCCAATAAGTACGTCTTCTAACGACTGTCCCAGCTGCAAATAAAAATGGAAAATAAAAATGTCCAGCAGGCCAGAGAGCAGAAGCAACGTGATTCATGATGACTAACAGGGTAGCGATATGATAATTAGGCAAGCAGTCCTAGCTAGGTCATTAATCTTAAGCTAAATTAAAATCTACATACCAGCTGAAAGGAGGAAGAAGGACTAAACTGTCCAGTATACAGCTCGACATAAATTTGTGAATCGAAATTCGGGTAGATTGTCCAATTATGTATGATAATAGAGCTCATATGTAGAACATCTTGACCACGATATTTATTTGTGAACTCCTCGGGCATTTCAGTTAACTTCAATACGAGACAGGTCTTTGGTACCTTTGGCTTAATATTCTGCAATTTATCGCAAGATCTGATCTCCAATTCTTCAAGCACTGGCATGGCTTCACTCTCCACGGTCCAATCCTCTAGATTATGCAGCTTCCACATTTTCAAGACTCGAAGCTTTTGGAACGTTCCAGCAGAACAACACATCGTGTTCCCGACAAAAGAATTGGAGAACAACCTAAGGAGAATTAGATTGGGTAGTTTCCCCAGCTCTGGCATTGGGTCCACAGTCAGATTGGTGAAAGACAAGGTGAGTGCAGTGAGGTTATTCGATGCCAAATTGCCAGTGATGTTGTCTAACTTATTTTCTGATCGGCCCTTCAAATACACGCGAGAGAGTTGCTTGTTACAACTGGAGTTCCCCCATAGAAAGCTTAAAGCAGTAGGGGCGACGTCTTGGCGACCTTCTTGGCGATCATCTTCTTGGCGATCGTCTTCTTTGCTATCGTCTTCACCATCGTCTTTTGACGTCCACTTTAAGGTCTGGAGGCATGATAATTTCCCAATACACTCAGCCATTGCTTCTTTCTGCTGTCGTTGCTGACTAAACCGGCATGTCAATCTCAGTTTTCTAAGATTTGTTAAGTTGACTAAACAACTCTTCAGAGGGCTGTAATCATCTACAATTACTCCTGACAACGTTCGAAGGGCAGTCAAGTAAGGCAATTGTTCAACAAGGCCCCGCCTTGACTGCCTCCCACTCAGGTAAAGGTGTTGCAGACTTTGCATACACCGAATCGCAGGGTAATAACGGATGAAGGTATGTTTTGTATCCAGATTCTGGAGGTTTTGCAGGCTGCCAACTGAGGGAGGCAGATTATCCAGGTAAGTCCTTCTCAACCCAAGGTACTGCAAGTTAAATAGCTCCCCTATTGCCATAGGTAGCCTAGGTCTAAATACACCTTCCAAATCGAGCACCCTAAGAAACCACATGGGGTTATTATTATTGATGCATTTCCAAAGAAAATTTCCAACTTCTCTTCCTGGTCTATATCGTCTTGGATAATTGAAGCAACTGAAAGAAGAGAGAGTCCCGTAAAGCTTCAAAGCAGAACAACTTACATAATCATGAATCTGACGAAAATGGAGCCCTGGCCTGTCATAGTTGTCAACAATTCTGTGAATCCACTTGAACTCACCACTGCTATGTGTATTATCAGCATCATCATCATCATCATCATCAAAAGAAGAGGGGAATAATTTTAAAATCTGATGCAGTGGACGACCAGGCTTGCCAATATCTACATCATCATCATCATTATTGTCGTAAGAAGAGGAGACTGCTGCTGCTGCTTGGAAGAAGATCTGAAGCAGTGGAAGATCAGGAATGCAATATTTCTTGGTTATTCTAATGAATCTGACTCGTGATGCACGAATGAAGTTGAGAAATTCCAACTCTTGCAACCACGACAACATTGCTATTTCATCATCAAGATGAAATTCAGGATTAGTACTCCTCTGCTCCCATGAACGACGTCTCTGCACGGACCGTGACTGCATCAACCTCCTGAAGGGGATTTTTGTTCCTCTAGGAAACAAATGCAAGAATTGTTTGATATGTGAAGGTAGGATATCATCAAGATGGGATGACAATTTAAACCACCGGTGGCCGATATGTGTATCCGTGCCATGGAGCACAGATAGCCATTCCACTCTGTTTGCACGCTTCATGGACAAAAGATCTGCCAAGTCCATAATTAGTAGAGGGATTCCTCCACATTTTCCTACCATCTCTTTTCCAAGGGCCTCTAACTCCGATGG
This sequence comes from Hakea prostrata, assembly GCF_041222555.1. Lineage (NCBI taxonomy): Eukaryota > Viridiplantae > Streptophyta > Magnoliopsida > Proteales > Proteaceae > Hakea > Hakea prostrata. The sequence goes on along the minus strand of NC_142603.1, from coordinate 6,842,377 downwards.
CATTCGCTGAGGAGAGTAGTCGTTTAACTCCTCCTCCTTCTCCTCCTCCTCCTCCTCCTTCTCCTCCTCCATTAGGTTTTCCTTGTCGAGTTGCCATGGAGCTATGCATAACTTGCTCTTGAACAATTCCCAACTTTCTATTTCGTTCAATACCTTCAATCGCATTGAGTGTTGGGCCCAAGCTGCAACCTCTGCGTACCGCGTAGTGATGATAATCCACCATCCTGCAGCTTCACCAATTGGCTTCCTTTCTTGCAGCTTTTCACACAAGCGAGGATCACCTAAATCGTCAATTACAATTAGATGCCCATCCGACAGCGAGGGTTTCTTGATTTGTTCAAAAACCTCGTTCCAAATCTTATCGAAATCATTTTCCATTGCAGATGCGCAAACCCAAGCATTTTGTTGAAAACCCGAACCCTCATTGCCGATTTTGTTATAAATTTCCCGTGCTAGCTTTGTCTTTCCGATGCCTTGAATTCCAAGAATTGAGATTACTCGGGGCAGTTTGCCTTGAGATCCAAGATTTGAGATTTCTGGAGGCAATTGAGAAGCCTCACCGCCCAACAACTTCTTCAGAGAATCGATCTCAAAACTCAAACCAGTAACAGGACTAAGAGCTTCATCTTCTTTCTTGGGTAAAAGATTAACAGCTTCATCGAATCCAAAAGAAGAACGTATCCAATTCCAATGTGGTTGAGATTGACGATGGGATATTAAATCGTCTTTCATTATTTTCAGCTTCCATAATAGCGAACGCATCTTCTCGGGAACTTCTTTGTGAGCTATTTTGAGCAACTGGGCTTGCTTCCTCTTATCCTTCGTCTCTCTTTGCTTTGACATCTGATTGGACAACTTCTGAATTTTGAGAAGATCTCCAAGTTTTTTGCGGCCAGCAGGATACCGCTTAGCAAGTGGCTTCCTTCGGCGGGGTGCAGTAGCAAGTATGAAGTTCACAATGGCGGCTTCTGCTTTGTAAGTGAATTGCTGCAAAATTTTCCATTTATAGGAGTCCCATCCATCTCCATCTCCATCTCCATCTCCATCTCTTTGAAAACTCTTCATTGCATCCAAAAGTTCCCTGCATTCTTTGCTGTCAATGATGGTTTTCAAATGAGACTTTACCTGATTGATTAACCCCATGGATTTGTCAGTTTCCAAATGATACATTTCCTGACTGATCAACCCCATGAATTCGTTGATCGAGGAAATAGCAGTTCTCGCCATTGTTCTCGCGATCTTTCCTAGTACAAAGCTTCCAAAGAGGGAAGAGCCAAACAGACAAAATCTATATAGATCATTCTTTCACTCAATAGTGAATAATGTATTGGGAATAGACCGATCGAATAGTGTCATAGATACGTTTCTTCATCTTATGAAAATGTATTTCCATCCATTGTATTTTACTTCATCCCCAAATGTCTGACACTTTATCCTGAAGGGGTGGGAAAAAAAAACATATGGGTCCTACATGTAGTGGGGTGAGGGAGAAGAAAAGGAAAGGAAAGGGTTTTGTGGAAAAGTGATCGGGTGGGTCCCACTTTTTTACTTTTCCCAACTTTCCCACAAAATCCCACCAAATATGTGGGGTTTTAAAATAGCATGGGGTGGGAAAGTTGAACTGCCACATCAGCAGACAAGGTTCCTTGATTCAAGGAACCTTGTCTCCCACTTTCCCACCCCAAGCAACCAAACACCCTACCATTTTAGGATTTAAAGGAAAAGTAAGAAATTTACACATTTTTCAAGAATTTTCCCACCCCTTTTTTCCCACCCCACTTTTATTCCAGCAAACAAACGCAGCCTTATTTCTGTTGCTTGTGGGATTTTTATTTTTTATTTTTTCTTTATTCACGACTTTTCTAAGTATTTTGTTTCCTTCAATCAAAGAAGTTATTCATTACCAAAAACCAAAAAATTATTTTTTTCTTCGTCACCGACAACCAAAAAAACCAAAAGACTATTCTTTTCTTTTCCTCCATTCCAAGTATATGATCGGTCACTTCAACACTTCTCTTTCTACTTTTCTTTTTCTTTTTTAAAATAAAGGAAGATTTTGCTCCTCCCTTTGCCCCCAATGAGATATCTAGATGCAACCGCTAATCTATCATGATTAATAAATCAGAGACAAGTTGCCTTACTAAAAAAAATATAAAATTAAAGTGTTTGGTAATAGGCAAATGAATACGTCTCTTCCTCTTATGAAAAAAGTGTTTCCAACCATTGAGTTTTACTTTATCTCAAATGTTGGACATAATTGTTATAAATTATTTGTCTCTCTCATCCAAAGTTTATGTTTTAATTCCTATCATAGCTACTCTTTTCTTTGCTTTTCCTTCACCCAAAGTATATGTTTTGCCAGATCAAAATATGTGTTTATTTATGTTTGTTCTTTTTTTCTCTACGAAGAAAGGGTGGTAGCTCTCTTTAATTCTTTGTTTTTGTTACCGTTTCTTTATTCATGACTTTTTCTGAATCATTTGCTTCCTTTATCCAAAGCGCATTCTTTTCTTCTTATCATAATTATTCTTTTCTTCATTATCCAAAAATAAAAAAGAGGCCTATTCCTTTTTTGATTCTCATTATTATTATTATTATTATTATTATTATTATTATTATTATTATTATTATTATTATTATTATTATTATTATTATTATTATTATTATTATTTTAATTCATGACTTCCCTAAATCATTTGCTTTTTTCAATCAAAATGCATGCTTTTCTTTTTATCATAACTATTCTTTTCTTAATTACCAAAAACAGAAAGTTATTCTTTTCTTTTCTTTCTCTTTATCCCAAGTGTATGCTCTGTCACTTCAGCACTTCTCTTTCTATTTTTATTTTTATTTTTCCAAAATAAAGAATGTTTGACCTTAAATTATTTTTTTCTTTCTATTTCTTATATATATGATTGTCCTTTTATTCTTTATTAAGCTAAGAGTGATAGCTCTATTTGACCAATAAGTATGTAAAGCATTTCCTTGAGTGTGTTGCTCTTGTGATCCAAAAGATCTATTGTGAGATCGTATCTTCAATAATGGGAGACGTAAGCCAATGGGATTCAAATTTAATGTTTGTATGTGTGAGAGAGATAGAAGGAGAAACATAGCATACACTACTGCAATGGATTCTTTTGTGGACAAACTGACAGGGAGCATGCTAGAAAAAGAAGAAGCAAATTCACTACAAGAAATTAGGGTTTTAGAGGTATTTATAAAATATTTTTAGAGATATTAATAAAATATTATATCTAATGCTTTATATTAGAGACAATATTAATAAATTTCACTATTTAAAGATATTTAGAGTCATTATTTACAAACATGTTTCTAATAGTTAAGTTTTAGAGTCGTACTTTTCAAAATGCCCCTAATAATACTTTCCTAATGTCTTTATTGAATCTCACGTCTCAATATCACGTTTCTATTTAATAAAAAAAATTTACTAAAAAAAATCTAACAAAGAAGGAAAAATTAAAAATCTCTAATTCCCTCATAATAATATTGTTTCTTAAAATAAAACGGAAAAAAAATCCCTAAGTATTTCCGCCTTACAGCATCTCTCCTATTCCTTTGAGAAATCGGTTCCTAAATAAAAGGAAGCATTCATTATCTTCACGATCTTACATTCAACAGAAACAAAGAAAAGCCCCACACGAAATCAGTTTCTAAATAAAAAAAACCAATCGAAACTCTACCTCCTCATGATTTCTCATTCGGTTGGCACATCAAGCAAAGGTTGATCGGTAAGAGTTGCTGCTAATCAGTCTATCTTTTTCCCATCTCTTTTCTCTTCTCCATCGCACGACCATTCTGAAGTGCTCTCCATTTCAGACTCGTTTTAGACTTTTATTTGTTTGAGAGTTGCTCCACGGTTCTTCTATTTACAGTTTTGCATTCCCTTCTCTTTTCATTTCTGTTCTCCTATTTACAGTTTTTTTTTCTTTCTTTCCTTTTTTTTCTTTTTCTTATCTTTCTTCTTTTTGGTTATTTTTTCTTTTTTCTTTCTTTTCTTTTCTTTTTTTCTTTGGAAGAAATTGACGATCTTTCACAACTGAATCCATGTAGGTGAACAAATAATGATTTGAAAAAAAATAATTTCAGGTTCGGTGATTAGGAAGTGGAGCCAAAGGGAGAGGAAGGAAAAAGAAAAAAATGTACAAAGACAAGAAAAAATAATTAGTATTTTGTAGTGAAGGATCAAGTTTGTTCCTTTCTTTGCCTGCTTAAGCAAGCATTTAGTTGTTGGATTCTATAAAATCTAGTTTTGATTTGCAATTCGGGTGTAACAGAATTTGGTTCTATGGAATCAGGTTCATGAAAAAAACTGTTTGGTTACTCTGAGAAAATTTACTTGAAAAACTATTTGGTGAGTCTGAAACTTAAATCTATCTGAAAATTTGTTTAATAAATGTGGACATAGGCTTCAATCATCTAAAATTATTGTTAGATAACCCTAATTCTTAATTCAAGAATCGAAGGGGTTGTATGGCAATGATTCTATGCCCATTTTTTGAAAATGGACGAGAAATATTTTTTCTTATGCCTATGCATATATTGCATATATCTCATTTCTAGCTATTGAAATCTTGTATGATTGTTGCAAAATGGACTGGTAAAATAGGCACAGAATCTTATATGATATAGATAAAATGAGGGTATATTTTTTCTTTCTTCTCTTTAGTAAAACCAACTAAAAAATAGTTGAACACACCTATTTGTACTTAAACAAATTGGATACAATGTGGTTAAACCCTAAGTATTAATTTAAGTTTATAACATACTTTGGACGTTCATATTAAATATGAAATAAAACAAGATAGCCAAATACGAGATGAACCATGTATTGAATCTAAATATTTGAATCATAGTATGATTGTCTACCAATATGGAACTTCATACATGTTTAAACAAAATATTAACATTACATGTGACATTGTAACATTTAATATTTGTCATGTATAATCCAAATTTATCATTGGATTAAAAGAATTGTGGTGGATTTGAACTGTCATCTCTTGAAATATGCTCATGTTCCATGTGTTCTACGAATTGAACTAAAGATTCGTAAAATAGAGTTATAATGTCAAGTAACTATGAATTCCATAAAACACATTGGCAGCAATAAATTTCACCACTAAATATATTTCCTTGAAAAAGAAAAGACAATAAAAAAAATATTGACAAACTAAGAAAACAAATTTCCGTCAACATATGGCAGCGGGGAGCAGGATCAAAAACTAGCAATGGTATCCTTAGCAAACCCCACACATGGGCCGTTAACACCAAAACTCTTCTTGTCCCTACATAGCCCACTCAACCAAGCCCACGTATCTGTCGGCCCACAACATCAGCATACCACTAGCCTGGTCCCTTATATACAACCAATGGACCCTTTATCCTCCCCAAATACTTTTGAAAAGCCCAACACGCCCCATGATCTCCCCCCTCAGCCCATCACTCAAAACCCAACGACCCTAATCCCGAGTCCACCACCGCATCCTTATCCAAACCCAAACTTACTCTATACGATGATGCCACATATGAGTTAAACCAAAAGTTAAATAAAATTTTTATTGATTTTTTACCTGTGCGCTGCAATCAATGTATCTCTGACAAGAAAACAATATTGAAATTTCAATATTTTGCCGCATAGCAACAAGAGGCCTCCTGCTTGGCCCACTGAATCTACCGTGTGAGTTTGGACTAGGAGGTTCGGCAGCGGCTATAGAGTTGGAAGCAATTAGAGATGGTTTACTGCTCGGAAAATCTTTGGAGGTTTCAAACCTTCAAATTAATTCTGACTGTTTAGACGCAATTTCTACTCTGTAGGGTCTTTCCTCTTCACTAGATTGGAGTAGTCTTAGTTTAGTTTCTGAGATTAAGAGGTTATCCTCCTATTTTCAGCATGTTTTTTTCCATTACATTACTAAAGAAAGTAATTTGTTTGCAGACTTTCTTGCTGAAGGAGCTTCTAGGTTCTCATTGGTTCGGTCTTAGTGAAATGTTCCACCTCTGTTTATCGTTAATACTTCTTTGTTATTATCCAGGTCCCCTGGTTTGTCTGTTTTCAATTAATACAAATTTTAGTGTTTGACCAAAAAAAAAAATCTACCGTGTAACTAAAGTCCATCTTCGGCCTTCTCTAAATTTTGTTTCCATTAGAAAAATTACGTCAAATTTCCTTAACTTTGAGAGATTCACCAAAGCACCAACTCCCCAGACCTTTGTAATTCTAACTCAATACCTTCGTGATTCTCCGTGGAGCTGCATCTCCTCAGCTTCCATGGGCGTCAACATTAAAAAACAGTCTGCTTTCGTCTGAGATTCTTGGAGCTCCACTTGACCTTGTTCTTCTTCTTCTAAAGCTAGACCTAAGCACATGAACATGGGATCTTGGGATTTATCTTGTTACCAAGAGGAAGATTCCTTCATTCTTAATGAATTTCTTGATGATTTTCTTTTGCAACGCTGTTTCCTAATTTCTCTCTTACTAAAAGAAGTATGAATTCTTAAAGTTGTTCAGCTTAAAATTTTGTATTCTGTCTATCAACACAAAATGCCAACACGTAGTTTAAAATGGGTGGGTCATTGTATCAAATACCATTAAACAACCCAAAAAAAAAAAAAAATTTGTATCAAATACGTAGTTTAAAATACTTGTCTTCGACCATAACGGTCAGGCCAATTCTTTTTTTTTTTTTAAATGAGGTTCATCCGGGCTAGCTTGCATGCACCACGACTAATCCTCAAAGCGCTTTTTATATAATTAATATAGGCAGGGCTTCGCCCATGGCCCTGAGGGGATTCGAACTCTGACCTCCTACGTGAAAGCGTTGGGCTTTGCCAACTGAGCCACCCCTGGCTAATTCTCTTATAGAGAAAGGAAACACTGAAACACATATGAGCCTTAAGCCGTAATCTATGTGGAGCCAAAAAAAACTGGAATTGGTTTGGGCTCAAGCCCATGAACAAATTTAATGGATAATTCCAACCCAATGAAGCCCATGTATAAAAATAATGAATTAAAAACTGAGATGAGCCCTGGCCCAAGACACCCCCCACATTAATCTGACACAAAATTCTTACCCCCAACAGGAAAAAACTGGCACTTACTTTATAGAACAACCGCAGAGCTGACCACAAACATCCACAAGCGTAAGTACTTCAAGTCTTAAAAATTAATTAAGCTTTGAGTTTTCTAACTGGCTGCGCAGTATAGGCTAGCGCATACTTCTTTCTATCTCTTTCCCCAACTACAATGAGTAGGTATATCATTTCATAAGAAGATGGGTGTACTACGAGCACAGTGCTACCAACCTAATAGGTAGAGACAGTAAATTCAAGAATGCATTAAGGATAAGTTGTTCATCCATGTGATCATTCTAGACGGATTGGTCCATCTATCAATCATAGTTCTGTCAATCATCACAAACGTTTGATGACGAGGTTATATGGCAGATTCTGAGACGAAGGAAACACATATATATATATATGAATCCTAAGTGCCCGTAATCTATGTGGATCAAAGATTTGGGAGGTTGGGTTCTCCTATATTTTTCTCAGTTTCACTTGTCTTGCCGTCTCGCTCATTTACTTTGCTCTTCTTGTTGGATTTCATTTTAAAAATTGATATAATATTTATTTTCCCATGTTTTTGAATTTTTTTGAACTCTAGTGTTTTAGGAATCTCGTGAATAACTTTTATGTTTTAGGATTGGAAAGATTCCAATCCAAGGCCTTTTGACTATTTTATTTCGAACTCCCAATTTCAAGCCACAAAGTTAACAATGGCAGCTACATGGAGGCCTAGCAATGACAAGAAAAAGTTTGAGATACAGAACATCACCTCTGCTCAAGGCTTCAGTCTTGCTCTTGGAGACACTTGTTAACTCCTTCCACTTGTCAAAAAACCATACCGTTGCATGCAGAAGAGAAATGAATTTTAAGAACTCATTCCCTTATGGTTCAAACAATCTCAAAACTATGCTTTTGTTAAAGATTCTCCGCCAGGTGTATTTATCTGGGAATCTGTCAACTGTTCATTATGCTTAGCTGCAGTAGGTGGTTGGTGCATTCTCTATCTGGTAGAAATCAGATCAAAGTTGTTCAACTTTTTCTTTTAAAAGGGAAAAGAAATCAAGATTTGGAGCTTAGTGATGTAAATCTTCTGTGTTGCATCCTATTATATAGTGTTCATATTGGCTCTTCCTCGTCCCTTCTTTTTCTTATTTATTTATTTATTTATTATTTTTTATTAAAAATCAAATTATTTGATATATGATATTCACTAATTTTCATGTGCTTTAGATATTTAAAAAAGTTGTTCGGTGAATAATAAAGAATGACATGCCTATTATGTTTTTCTAGCTTTGTGGTTGTCACAACCAGTATTCTGAGGGTTTATTGGGCTCGGCCCATCCCTTAGTTTTTGTTATTTTCCTTTAATTCGGTGTTTGTGTCTGTGTTTTATTTCAATTATAAATGAAATGTTTGACCTTTTGATAAAAAATAAAAATAAAAATAGAGAATGACATGCACAAAATTCACATATAATAACCGAAAGATAATAAAATAACAGAAACATCGACTTAGATGTCACAAAATAGCAAAAGCATCAACTTACATGTCACCCAACAACTTATGGCTGATGGAAAAGTTTGTGAGGACTCTTTGTGGTTGTGCATTCTCTTCCAACATTATTTTTCAAAGAAGATTTCTCCCATCATGTTAGCATGTTGTGTGTCACTTCAATATATTGAACTGTCTGTATTTGAAATATCATAATAGCTGCCAGATATTTTTTAGAATTTTCTATCAATGTCAGCGGTCAAGATTGGGCAGGAATCTAGTCCGTTGATTTGGGTAAAACAAAAACCAAACAATGACGTGGCTAAATCACATCAAGAGCCAGTCATATTCAGATTCAGATGGGCTTGAAATAGTCGCAATTCTTTCATTTCTTTGTTTCCATCGAATATACAAAGCCAACCTAAAACATCTGGGGCCAAGCCTTTTTTAATCACTGGTGTTGATAATTAGTGGATCCTCACTCATTTTTCTTTTTTGGTTTTCTTTGGGGGTACTTATCCACAATTCAAGATTACCATAATGTGATGTTAATTCTGCACTTTCAGAGTTGATTTAGCTTTGCAAATGGAAAGGCTTATTACTGCAGAAACACACCCTCTACTACTGTAGAGTTGATTTACCATCTTGAGATCAAATGTCAGTGGATTTTGAGAGAGAAATTTTACGGGCACAGGAGCAGTGAGGGTAGAGAATCCTTCTTTTCTTTGGTCAAATGCTAAAAACTTTGATTAAGAGAAAAACTATTAAGGCCATGTAATCTAGTCGACATAAGAGACCGTTTGGAACTCTTCCTTTTCTCTTTTAAGGTTCTTCTTCTTCCTTTTGGCAGGCTTAGAGCACAAGCATCCTAGGACGGGCCCGTCAACTTTGATTCTCCAGCTTTTCTCTATTGTCTATGTTAAAGTCTCACTTGACATTCTATTGCGTAGTTAGAAAAATCTTCGTTTCTGTCAAGTTAAAAAAATTGTTGTAACTTTGTTAAGAGTCATGAAAAGTTACCTACATTTATTAAATTCAAAATTAAGTTAAGATCACTCCAATTTTCCTTTGCTAGAACCTGTTGCATACTTGGTCTTTACCTTAGATGGTGTTGGTGCAGATTTCGCCTGGATCTGTGAACCGAGAATCTCACATCAATCGCTCAGATCTGGATCGATCCGGCTCAAGCTCACACTTCCTGTAAAACAAGCAACTTGTTAGAAACGGAGCCGATCAGCTGGATCGGCGCTGATCGGCATTCCGTCTCCAATGATCTAGTCAATAGTTGACAAGAAGTAGGGTTTCAGAGCTCTCTGAGACCTTCTAAAGAGCTTTAATGGAAAAAAAGTGAGAAGAATGTGAGTGTTCTTGAGAATTTTGAATGTGTTACCTTTTGCGTGTGCTTTGTCTCTATTTATAACTTTTCCGTGTGGTTCTCTCTTGTTGATAACCATCGGATGATAAGTCCATCCAAACTAAGGAATGAACAAATTTCTTGAAAGGAAAAGATTAGAGCCCTTTAAAGATAATTCCCATTTCAAACCAACCTTTTAAGGATGATTCCGGTTTCATTCAACCATGGCAATTTTCCTTTAATTTCAAGAATAACTGTTAGTAAAGAAACTGTTGGCTTTTCCTTTTCTCTATTTTTTTTATTTTTTTCTAAAAATATTTTAGCTTTTGAGGGTATAAGTAGAGCACAAGCATACTAGGATGGCCTGTCAACTTTGATTCTCCAGCTTTTCTCTCTTCTTTAGTTGTTTTCAAAGTCCCACTTGACATTCTAATGCATCGTTGGAAAAATCTGATTTTGACTTGAACAGTCTTTTCTGTCAAGTTAAAAAAATGTTGTAACTTCATTAAGTGTCATGAAAATAACTTACGTTTATAAAATTAAAAGTTAAGTTAAAATCACTCCAAATTTTAATTGATTTCCTAAGTATCTCAAAAAAAAAAAAAGAAAAGCACTCTGCAATGTAGTGTGATAAAAACAAAAATTATTTTCCAGTGTGGCTAAATGAGATTTTCTAAGCCCAGGAAAGATTGATGTGGTGACCCTGAACCAGTGAACTCTAATGCAATGTTTAGTTAAGGAAGGGTGTAGGGGAGAGTCGGCAATTATTTTCAAAGACCATCAAGGAACTCCTAGCTATGAAAGTCTTGGTTGCTTGAATGAAATAGTTTCATACAAAAACGAAGAAGCTATGAAGGTCATTTTCATTCCCAGACGTGCTAAATTTCTTCATTCAAGATAAAAAATGAAGCAACAACTGTCTAATTTGCTAGGTTAGTGTTACTGATGTGGTGGTGCTTACGGTGGCTATTATTGGATGAATATTACTTGAATTCTTTTGAATTATAGTTGCTTGAAACACCGTGTGCACATAAAACCAATTTAAGTGAAAAAATCAAATTTTCACTAATCTAGATAAAACAAAAAGTTACATAATCTCATGCTCACGGATCTTCTACCTGTAGGGTAGCAGACTATTCTCTTGTCACACTCCACAATATATTTAAGATGAAGACAAACCCTTCAACGGCAATTTGTCGGATGCATTGATTGATCTGCTGTTTTAGTGTTGTCTATTCTATGCCTCTTAACAAGAAGCCTTTCCTCCAAAAGACAAACTCAAATGTATCTGCATTGAGAAGCTATTCACCTTCGAATATGAATCAAAGAATTTAACAGTTAATGAAACACAATCAACTAAGCAAGTAAGATGAGATATCATGATACTATCGCAGGATTAGCAATGATTAACACCTCTTTGTACAGAGGTCGTGGGTTTTATTATATATTATAGCTTATGTAATATAGGCATACAATGCACGAAAAGGAAGAGAAAAGAAACAAAGTGGGGGTCTTTGCAACAACCGCTCTGTCCCTGCATGACCCTATAAGGATCAGTTTGGTGATACGACTTGATAAGGCAACGTGTAACTGACGTAACAGGAAACGATGAGTAGCTATCCCTTGCATGTTCAATCTTTCAAACTCTTGGTTTTCGGCTTCGTTGTCAGTCTCTGCTCGTAAGCTATTCCTTCTTTCCCGATCTAGGTTTAAATTTAAAAAGATATGGATACAGTTTGATGCTGATGTGCTTTTGATTTGAGTAATGGAGTTTCAAAATTTTATAGTTTTTGTAGTTTCTATGCTGCAAGTAACCTCTTAGACTCTTAGAGTTTTCAGAAGATCAGAATTTCAGATCTGGGTTTTGGAAGACTGAAGCATCCTCTTCATAAACATCATTATGGGGACATGCTTTACTGAATGCTACTGATTGGTTGTTCTTGAGTTGTTCTTCCTACAGTCGCTTGTTTAATTCAGTATCTTCCCCAACTCTACCATGGATAACGGTTCAGACGGAAAATTTGAAATCGCTGCTCCAATGGCGACTAATCACTCGGACAAGATCATTTTCCTTCACGGTGACCTCGATGTGAAGATTCGCGAAGGTCGTAGTTTGCCCAACATGGATATGTTTTCTGAACGTTTCCGTCGGTGCTTCACTGCTTGTGATACTTGCCGAGCTCCTAGAGCCAGTGGCGACCGCAAGCATCACCCTCACCGCAAAATCATCACTAGCGATCCTTACGTTAAGGTTCTGTTGGCGGGGGCTACTGTCGCTCGCACCAGAGTTATTCCTAATTCTCAGCGCCCAAAATGGGAAGAAGAGTTTCACATACCACTCGCTCATCCTGTCTCTCATGTCGAGTTTCAGGTCAAGGATAATGATTTATTCGGTGCTCAGATTATGGGGACCGTTCAAGTTCCCGCTAGTAGGTTTCTCTCTGAAGAACACATCGACGAATGGTTTCCTGTGATTGGGTCCTCTGGAAAGCCCCCAAAACCTGATTCGGCTCTTCATCTTGTGATGAGTTTTACGCCCGTTGAGAAAAATCCCCTGTTCCAGCACGGCATTGCTGCGGATCCAGAGCATCTGGGTGTTCGCCACACTTACTTCCCTGTTAGGAAAGGATGTTCGTTGAGACTGTATCAGGACGCCCATGTTCAGGAAGGGGACCTTCCGGAGATTAATTTGGACAACGGAGCAGTTTTCGAACATGAGAAGTGCTGGGAAGATATTTGTCATGCCATATTGGAAGCCCATCACCTGATATATATTGTCGGTTGGTCCGTTTACCACAAGGTGAAGCTGGTCAGAGAGCCAACTTCTGGCAGGCCTTTACCGAATGCCGGTAAAATGACTCTTGGTGACTTGCTCAAGTATAAATCCCAAGAAGGAGTGCGAGTGTTGTTGCTGGTCTGGGATGACAAGACTTCCCATGACAAATTATTCATCAATACGGTAACAAATTTAACTGACATGGTGTTTGGATTGTTAAACAGTTGTTCTCTGATACACTTTCCTCTGTTTCTGTTCTTTATGCTAGTGTTTCCCTCCATAAAAATGCGGAGACATTTTTCAATCCCCTCCCATTCCTTTCCAGTTGGTAGGGACCTAAAAGCAGGAGCATTTCCTTTCGCCCTTGTATTGATTTCTTAAACATTTCATTTTTTTTTCAATATGGCTTCTGTAACTGGACTATTGTCTAGAAAGAATTTTCCATAATCTTGAATGATGCCATGTATTTTATACCAGTCGTAAAGAAACGTAATGATTCTAGGCATGCAAAATTGGAAAGAATACTGGGCTGCACTTTTTTTTGTTCATTGGAATTCACTGTTGTGAAATGGGTCATATGGAATTATGGATCCCGCACAACCTTTAAGCAGTCACTTTAGTGATAGCTAAGGGCTTTATCTAGTTCTTTTACTTTCCCAGACAAAAAACAAAAGAAAGACAAAGCATTAAAGCATGGCACTCAAATTTTGATAACTCAATCACCCCTAGACATTTATCAACAAAAACTGAAAATAAGACTAAACAGTGTAATTACATGTCTATTTTTTCTTTCGGTTCTTGAAATGCAGTATAATAATCTGTTCTTCTAAATGGCAATTATCAAATAAAATGAAGAGCTGCAAGAAAAGGTGAACTCCCCTCCCCCGTTTTAAGATCATAATACCAGGAAGGTGACAGTGTCAGCTGCTTGGGCGCCCACTTATTTTGATCGTGCACTTTGTGACTTGGGTATGGGCCCACCTTTTAGCCAGTGTCTCTCAAGAAAATAAAATAAAATCTAGGTTCCATTGACCAATTCAGTAGTCAACTACCTAGAGGACACAAGCTCCTGAAAGCATAGAAGTGATCAGATGCCCAATCTACATTTTGATCATGTGTTGTTGCTTTTTTTGCTCAAAATATTTAAGCTGATCCACTTTCATTTGGATAGTGAAAAAATGTAGAACTATGACATTGATTTATTTGACCCCATTTTTTATCAAATAATTGAGCTTTAAAAACAAAATTTGTTTCTGCTCAGAACTAGAAACAGGAGGGAAAAGAGAAACTGAATAAGAATTGAAGAAATGAAATGAAGATATATCACTTGATTTGCAGTGGAATATAGAACTAGAAGCAGAAGAGGGGAATGTTGACTAGATTAATCTGGAATATCAATTCGATATGTAATGATCAACAACTCCAAAGCCTCCAATAAACAAGGAAGAGAAACAGGGGATCTCAAATTGGCTTCAATCAGCCTTTTAGGGTTTTGGTAACCTTAGTCCCTCTATAGATATGAGGAATGCATGTTTAAGTATCAATGAGAAAATCTTGCAGAAAGCAATCCCAGCAATTTTGGTAGCTTCTTGAAATCACGTTGAACAGATCTAGAACTTGAAGTCAATAATCAATGAAGGGGATGGGGGAACGGGGAACAGAATGGGTATCTCACCCTATATCAAAGAGAAGTTTTTTTTTTTTTTTTTTTTGGGGGGGGGGGGAATACAAGGCGAAACAGCCTTCAACAGTAAACAGATGGCACCAAGCAATGCAGCAAGCTAACATGGCGAACAGAAAAGAAAAGAAACTCGAAAACTAGCCAATAAAGACCAGAAAATGAGACCAAAAGGCCAAGCTAGACTGAGCCAAAGCCTAGAAAACACTCTACTTCTTTCTAGAAGAATTGAAATTGACAAGGAAGTGTACATCAGCTTCAAAACGCCCCTTGGGAATGCGACTACTTCTCTTGCACCCATCACGAGCAGAGGCATACAAAGGCATAGAGATTTCGGTCTTGGGGAGTTGGCCCTCAAGGGCCTCCTTATCATGCAAGGAAGGAAGGTCCTTGCTAGGGCAAGGCTGCCCACAATCAGAGGGGATAGGGGAACGGGTAATGTCTCTTCCTTCATCCTAATTACGTCTGGTGTAATTGTTGATAGTAAATGCAAAGTGGTAAGCATCCAATGCTGAACCTGGTATTTGTCTCTTGCATGTTTTACTCTAGTGAATGCTCCATCATGCATATCCTTTGTTACTTCAGGTACACTAAATCAGTTTACCTCTACAGACCCCCACCCCCTCCAAAACCAAAAGTTATTTCAATGATTATTTTAGATCCTTTATCTGAGCTAATGAAGACCATGGAGATATATCTCGCCTAGACATAGAAAATATACTTTTGTTACATGCATATGTTGCAGTAGTCACTATCCAGTGTCCTGAATTATAACACTCCCTGGAGCCTTGTAGATTGTTTCAGGATGCTCAGCGTATTTGGCATTTTCTAACTTGCATGATTTGGCTCTGACTGCAGGCAGGAGTGATGCAAACACATGATGAAGAAACTCGGAAATTTTTCAAGCATTCATCAGTCATTTGTGTGCTGTCACCTCGTTATGCCAGTAGTAAGCTTAGCATAGTCAAGCAACAGGTAGGTTCTGTACCATAGAATTCATTTTTCTTACAGTAATTAGTTGATTTTGTTCGGATAATTTTTCTGAAGATGTCCTTTTCCTGTTTATTTTTACAACTTCTCTTTTTTGGTTGGGCTTTTTATTTTTTTATTTTTTTTATGGGGTTGGTGTCAGATGCTGCTATGCTTGTAGAATCATTACCATCTGACCTTTGAATATTAAAATGTAAACATGCTGGCTGTCTTAATTATATTGTTTCCCTCTTTGTCAACTCTGTTGATGCGAGAGGGACGTAGCGGTATATGGTTGCTAAACATTGTCAATGTCTGGATACTTCCATGTGAGAAAGCTTAGTCATTGAGGTGTAAAAGTAAATGAAAGCAATTTCATTGAGGTGTAAAAGTAAATGAAAGCAATAAAAACAGAAACACTCTATGCAGAAATGAAGAAATGTAACTTAGATTCTCTCATATATAGCATATCACACTAGTTGCAACCAAACCAGAAGGATGAGAAACAGGTTTTCCAGGTGAGTTACCTAGGTTACCCAACCCCCTTTTCCTCGTGATTTTTTCCTCTACTCTATTTGTCCAAGACTCTTGAGTTCAGGCATTAAATGGATGGTATGGTTGATGCACACTATTCATCAAGGACCATAAGATTGGAGTGCAATTTTCATATTCAATAATTTTTGTCATGTTTATTGACATTTCCTTCCAATTTTCTATTTCTTCTAATTCGTAAATGACCAACTCCCTCCCCCCCCTTTCCTGCGCTTTCCTACTACTCAAAGCTATATGGCTTGAAGCACATGACCTCAGCTCTTACGTGAGAAGTTGCTAAAGCTTCAGAGCCTAGGTTCCAAATCTTCCCAACTCAGTGCCCTTGTGTGCAGTGGTGTGAAGCCTTGTGACTAGAAACCTTTTTGGTCTGATAACGGCATTTTTCTTGTTGCTTGCTCCTTTTGAGTTCCCCTCCTCTCCCTTCTCCCCAGAACATAGTCAACAACTAAATTCTCCCTGTTTTCCAAATATTCCAATTACTAGGAAGCTTACATATTATCGTAGATCACTAACCTCTGGCCTTTACCAACCTAACAAGTTATCATCTGTTAAAAGTGAGTTGTTTGACAAAACCATTAAAGTGGAGAGCTATCTATAATGGTGCAATCATTTTTCTATGGGTCTCTCAATCTTGTCGTCAACTTTCTGCTGTCTGAACCTTGTGGCCTGCTTTTGAATTTTGTTCTGCTTTTACAATCTTCCAGAGCCTTGTGTTCCATCATGTTTGTACAGTTGATTGATAGCTCTCTGTATGTGGAATAGTTGGTTTGTTCTAGCGATCCCAATCCCATTATCGTCTCACTGCTGCATAGCCATCTAGGTGTAGCCTATGTAATTATTCTGTTCTGCTTTACATTCTTCCATATTCATGTCCTCTGTCTAGTATCTCCATCAGAATATTCTCTGTATGAGGAGCTCCCTGTTTCTCCTTGAACCTTGGTCCCTAGCAATGGCTTTTGTGTTGTACATGAACAGATCATCATCCATAACCACCATTCAATTTTCTTTAATCAGTAATCATGCTGCTTGCAGATCTCTCTGGTTCCTATTCCTATTCTGATAAATTATTCAACTCGAGGAGGAAGTTTAGGGATTGTTAAAAATTTCAGTCTGAATGTGTAGGGCTAAAAATAGGAGATCTCAAATGGTATCCTGGGAGGTTTCTTTGAATGATGACCTTAGGGTGTGTGTAGTGGATGATAAAAAGAGACTGTTACAAGTTTGAAACATAAGTGGATTGGTAAAGGATGGTTTCTTGAACACCACAAAATTATGGTGGGTAATTTTTAATGGAGTGAATTTCCTGCTTGATGGGGTATCTCAATTAGGGTTTTTTATGGCCTACATTAATCAAGATTTGGAAGGTGTTTCCAATGCGGTAACAGTGTAATTCAGTGGGTATAAGTAGGTTTCTTGAAAAAGAAAAGGTTTTAGGGTTTTGGGGTAGGTTATTGGAGCACACAAGAGCAAGGCTGAGTATTTGTGTATGGGTGGTCGGTTTCGGTCAAGATTTGGAGAGTGTATATGTAATGGGTTTACAAGTTCTTTCTCCCCCCTACCCCCATGCCCCCCCCCCCCCCCCCTTGTCTAGTTCCCAGAGAACTATCTCTAACAGAGAAGGGAGGCAGCAGCCAAGTTTGTTCAATGCAAAAATTGTTTATTCAAGTCTATTTCACTCTCCCATGATGGGAGTATAAATAGGGCTGTAATCAGCCAATTACGAAGTCCTAATCTGAAAAGGAGAGCTACTTATATTTAAAATATAACACAACCCCAGCTATCTGCATCGCAGTGTGATACTTAATCACTATCTAAAATCTAAATTGGCTCTTATACCCTGATTTAAATTTGATCCAATAACTCGTAACATAATTTGAGCTGGGGCAAACTCTAAAATATGAAATAAGCTGATAATTAAGCAAAAATTTGTGCACCACCTATTTCCCTAAGAGGCCCATTACAAGTTAAACCAAGGCATCAAAGGCCTATAGTTTATACGTTATACAATCCAACCTTTGGCAGGGAAATAAGCCTAAATGGGTGCAGCATCTGCATCAATATTTTTTGGGTGAAATAATTTCCAGGTACTTTCCAAGCTGGATAATCTTTCTTTTTTTTTTTAATGTTTTTGACATTCATGCAAGTATCAATGGCATTTTGTTCACTTTTTAGACATACATTATTGTGTGGGAAACATTTTCAAATCTGAAATAATTCAGAGGCCTTTCTGCCTTTGAATTTCTTTTAATTTTTTTGGGGGGTTGGTTTTTTATCCCAACTGTATTCAATGGTGACAAGTTGATTATTGTGGTTTCTGCAATCCAGGTTGTTGGGACCCTCTTTACACACCATCAAAAATGTGTGATATTGGACACTCAAGCGTCTAGAAATAACCGAAAGATCACAGCATTTGTGGGTGGTATTGACCTTTGTGATGGTCGCTATGACACTCCTAAGCATCGCTTGTTTCGTGATCTTGACACTGTATTTCAGGATGATTTTCATAATCCTACACTTCCTGTGAGTATTCTTCTTCTCACATTCATCTTTTGTTCCTCCCTTGTTTAGCATACTAGCACTCCTCTCTTCTGTTGGATTTGTGTTTTTGTTAGACTCTAAACTGGGGTTGCCTGGGGCTATGTGTTTTCTAGTTTAAGGAATATTGCAAATAGATCTTAGAGTGAAAATTATGTTGATAACAAACTCTTTGATCAGTTTTTTCTGAATGGGGAAAAGAAAAAGTCAAAGAGAAGACTTGTAAAAAGAATAATAGTGTTGAAATTAGAGTTGTGAAGGAAGCACATATCTTCAGGGTACATTGTGGATCTTCACCTGCAATTCAGATCTTAACTCAGACAACACAAGCAATATAAATGTGCATTGTCTATGAGGCCCCAAAAACATGGTTTGCTAGTTCCAGGGGTCTTTTAGAGCATCCCAAAATCCAGTCAAAAGAAAAGGCAGTAAGGTGCACAAGGCTCCTGCTGTTAAAAGGTCTGTGGGGAGTGTCAAATGTATGCAGACATACCCCTGTCACCAGAGAGGCTGTTTCCAAGACTTGATCACATGACCAAGCATTCAGCAAGTGAACACTTGACCAACACACCTGTCCTGTTGTGGTTCACAGAGATGCTTCTGCATCAAATTGAATCTTATATGACTGTGCTAAGAGTGCTCTGATGAAGTGAGCATGCGCTCCAGGAAGAGTCTCCCTTTCCATTTGATCGTCAATCTAGTTGTGGCTGGAGTTAAGAAGTTTTGTAAGGGGTCATTGATGGCCTCATGACAATTAGTGGACGTGTCCTGCTACCAGATCTCTTTAGCCTATCAAAATTTCTAATACTCACAATAGATTCTTTAAAACCAAACTGTAGTCAAAGTTGCTCTATTTGTGTGGAGTACCTTTTCCAATATGACCTGCGGTCCTGAACATGCCCCAGACTTCCAACTCAACTCTATGACCATATTATGCCTACAAGAACATTGAATGTGTAGTGTGCCTATGTTCACCATCAAGAAATCATTTAAATCCAGCTCAAGGATAACTTTGCGAGTGGGCTTCTATCATTGGGGTGCCATTGGATTGAAATTCGGGCTCAATTTTGAGCCAAAATGCACCAAGATTGGCAGCTTTGGACCAAATATTTTCAAAAAGAGTTTTATTATTATTATTATTATTATTATTATTATTATTATTTTATTTATATTACAGGTTGCTCACTCTAATAGGGTTAAACTCTGGGTACCTCACTATAGTGGCCTAAATTACAAATTACACATGCAAAATTACTAGTTGCACATTGTTTGACTTTCATCCAAGATTTTATTAAGTCACTTGAAAAATGACTATATTGCCCTCAGTGGAGTAAAATGACATAATTAACCCCCATTTAATACCCTTCCATACCCAACCTTTAGGTGGGTGAAGGAAGAACTTCTACCTACACCTCACTAGCAACAGCCCACCACCGCCGTCGGAAACCACCCTACCCCCTCCCCCTGCTGGCGACCCCCCCCCACCTTCATCTGCCTGCAACCACCACACCCACGTCTTTTAGTTTTGAACTCTACAATTTTTTTTTTTTTTTTTTTTTTTGGTATAATGAACTGTACATTTAAATCCCTTGTTGGATAGAGTGAGTGTGGTGAGGAATGCAACAATCAAAAGAAAACGAAGAGCTTCAACAACAAAGAATCTCTGCATTCAATTAGATTTGCATTTTTTTAATTTTTTGGGTAGGACAGAGAAGGTTTGTTGAGTATCAGAATCATCGACTCTAATTTAAAAGAAAAAAAATCCCAAACCAAAGATGGGCAACCACCCTCAAAACACTTGATTATGTTTGGATTTATTTTAGCATATAAGACATTTTAACACTTTCAAAGCAACCTTTCTGATTTAGGGCTTTGAGATCCAATCGCTTGTTATTCAGCCGGCAAAGATGATTCCAGGGTTTTTTGTAACGTTGATTGATTTTAGTTGACATGGGCCCATTTCAAAACAAAAGGAATGCAAAAGCTCTACATAGTGAGGAATTCATCTAAAAAAGAGCATAATGAGGGAGAAGAAATAAATGAAGTCAAAAATGGAGAGAATAATCAATTCTAATTCGATCCTATACGTCTTCAACCACTATTTTGTTCTTTCTCTCATTCTCTTTTTTTGTTGTTGTTCTTCTTCTATTGTAAACCCTCAAGACGATACAGGCAAAGAAGACCCACATCTGTGATCCCACCAACCCTTCTATTAGAGCAAATGGTGAAGATCCCGGTGAAAGAGATGCAGTGTGTTTATACCATCGAAGTCACTATAGAACATCGGGAATCATATCCGATTTTTTTTTCCAGTTGAAATCCAAATCTGTAACCCTAATTTTAACCAATCATCTATTTGTCACAGGGTATAATGAGCTATACTAAAGTAGATTACAATATTTTCGCAACTATTTGGGTGAGAAATGGCTTATCCGTTTATTGCTAAAAGAAAACGAAAATTCCCAAATTTAGTTTGGTTTTGCAGGGAAAGGTGGTGGTGGTGGTCACCAGCAGGGGGAGGGGTGGGGTGGTTTCCGGCGGCGGCGGTGGGCGGTTTTGGCGAGGTGTAGGTAGATGTTGGGTATGGGGGGTAATTATGTCACTTTATTCCAATGGGAGCAATATGGTCATTTGTCATGTGACTTAATAGAATCTTGGATGAAAGTCTAACAGTGTGCAACTCATAATTTTGCAAGTATGCAACCTCAATTTAGGCCACTATAGTGAGGTACCTAGAGTTTAACCCCTATTATAGTGTGCAACTTGTAAAAAACTCTTTTCAAAAATTACCAAGTCCACAGCCCTGGCCTGGCTTGCTATATGCTCTTTTGTTTGTGAAGTATGGATCGCATAGTGGCTGAAGGAAGGCATCAACTCACGCTGTAGAGAACTTGCTGTATACCGCTAAACAAATCATCTTTTCTGCCAAATGGACCACCTTGGTTGTTATTTTACTTATTCCTTGTAGGATATCTAAGTAGATACCTTTTTTGGATGAATAAATGAATATAAATAAACACCCTAAAGGGAAACAAAGAGTACAAGGGGGGAGCACTAGGCTAACAAGGCCTGATAGAAACTAATAAGGAGCTATCAAGTCCCCGGGTAACAATAATGAGTCTATTCCTTGAGGAATCTACAAGACACTTATGAGGCATAAATGAAAGTCTAGAATCATTGCAGATGGCTTTCCAAATCGATCCGTGGAGCGGGATTTGGTGGTCCATCTAAGGAAGTTACGCTCCATCCAAATGTGTGAGAGATGCAGGCCCCCAGGAGTCGCTTCCCTATAATGTCAGTGATCGATGGGCCTCCAAATATAGAACCAAACCAATGTCCCTCAATGTCCAGGGGCTGAGGGCACCTTGCTCTAGGCCAAATAGTGGAGAGGGCACGGATCCAAATGGGGCGGGGAAACAAACAGCAAAGAAGAGGTGAGGGGTGGACTCAGGCCCAGGGCAGAAGATGCAGGAGGGGCTGACAGGGATAGAAAGGTGGATAAGGTAGATTTGGGTGGGAAGGCAGAGGAGAGGGCTCTCTAGACCGTGAAAGCTTGTGGGGGGATATTACCCTTGAACCAAGCAAGCTTTGCCCAAGAAACGGGGGGAAGGGCTAGGGGTATGGTTCCAAGCAGAAATGGTGGAGAAAAGGCAATCTTCTGAAGGGAGGAGTTTGTCTTTTTTATTTATTTAATTATTTTTTTTTTTGGGGGGGGGGGGGGGTTGTTTCCAGACTCTTGCACTAAGGAAGTGGGAGAGAGGGTGGAACATACTTGTAACAGCCTTTGCAGTCGTCTCCTACCATAATCTCCATAGGATAGCTATGACAGCCAGGATAATGATTTGCCTTTTCCCCGGGGGGTACCGAGAGTGTGGCATCAGTTCAGTCATGTCCTTGGGATAACCCATGTCAATGAAAGATCATCAGAAAACAGGGCCCAAATTGCAGTATAGAAATGGTCATATGTGACTTCATCCTTATTTTGCTGACTAATGCTTCTTCTTTTTTCCTTCATTCCAGTTTTTCTTTCGGGTTGCAGTATTAATGTCCGGATTTTGTGCATGACAGGCAGGAAGTAAGTGTCCACGGCAACCGTGGCATGATTTGCACTGCAGAATTGAAGGTCCTGCTGCATACGATGTACTTAAAAACTTTGAGCAGCGTTGGGGAAAAGCAACTAAATGGTCTGAGTTTGGCAAGCGTTTCACAAGGATATCTCATTGGCATGATGATGCTTTAATACAGATAGAACGTATCTCATGGATACTAAGTCCTTCACCATCTGTTTCTTATGATGATCCTATCCTTTCAGTTTCCAAGGAAAGGGATCCTGAAACTTGGCATGTTCAGGTTGAATTATTGGAGCTTTCTCCAGTCCCTAAATACACTATTTGATTTCAATGGTGTGAATCATGTCATCTAGTTTCTTTTCTGTACTTGTGGCAGGTTTTCCGTTCAATTGACTCTGGATCAGTAAAAGGATTCCCTACTAAAAATGTTCAGGAAGCTGAGCGTCAGGTTTATCTTCTAGCTTATGTGTTTCCTATAAATTTTTAATGGGAAGCTGGTACCACAACATGTGTTGGCTGGGTAGGTGCAAAAGTAGTCCCCCTTCCAAAATCCAGCTGTAATTAAAAGTCAAGGTAGGTGCAGAAAAGCTGAATGGTTGAAATACAAGAAAAGTTTAATATAAGGTGGGATTTATGGATGAATTGGACTGCAAAATATCACGTGGCCAATAAAGGCACTAACTGTGCTAGGCTTTGCAGAATGGACGTTTTGTTGCAATTTTTTTTTTAATCACTAATCGAAAAATGGAATTTATATATTCAGTAGGATGGCATGCTTCTATGGTTGTTGCCAAGGATTTCTTCATTGAAATAGTTTCTATGTTGTAATACTTCAGCTTTCCAATTTTCTAATAACAGAGCTGTTTGATGTTTTTCTATTGCAGAACCTTGTATGTGCAAAAAGTTTGGTGATTGATAAGAGTATTCAAACAGGTTACATCCAGGCAATTAGATCTGCTAAACACTTCATATATATCGAAAATCAGTATTTTCTGGGATCATCTTATGGGTGGCCATCGTACAAAAATGCAGGTTGGAAGCCTCTTCCACATATAAATTGCTGCCCTTAGTCAAAATCATTTCTGTTTTTCAGGGAAATGGTTCTTTTATTTTAATGTTAATTGTTCGTTTGTGTTCCGAACCCCCCCCCCAAAAAAAAAAAAAAAAAAAAAGAAAAAAAAAGAATTGATTATATATATATATATATATATATATATATATATTTCTCTGAATGCTATCAAATTTTTGTGTGGTGATCCCACAATCATCAAATAAAAAAGTCCAACCCGCACAACGCTTCCATTACTGCGGGGTCTGGGATGGGCTAACATGCACAGCCTTACCCTGTACTTCATAGGAGTGGCTGTTTCCAACTTTCAAATTCCTTAAGCAATTCAAATGTCCAACGGCCTCACAATTATCAGCTCCTTTATGCAATTTTTGTCCTGTTTTCTTTTTCTCTGTTTTCTCTCTTGTGGTTTTAGAAGTGCTATAGTTACAATGTTGCATGATTCATTAGGTAACCGGGAACACTTATATCATATCATTGTGATTCCTAATCAATGTCCATTATGAGGTGCATATTCTAATATTTTTGGTTTCTTCAACCATTCTGACAGTCTTGTTGCAAATTCTTTTCCACACTATGCCAGTTTAGTGACTGAAATCCTCTTAACACTAATTGTATCATGCATACACCTACCAGGGAGAAAGATACTTTTATGCCCCAATTTTTAATTAATATTTTCAAGAAAATGATCTTAGGCACAGCTAGAGTGACTGACTTTATCCCGAGGGACTCCATTAATGTCAAAGCTGCAAAATATGGCCCTAAATACATAAGCAAGTGGTTTAAATGCTACAGTCATCCAATGACGGTATCTCATGCAACATTAACAGCTGGCCCCACCTGTTAGAATTTTACCATACTTAGAACATGAAACCTTAGTGGTGATAACATTTAACATGTCACTGTTGGGTTTCAGATGCCAAGTATCCATATCTAAATAATTTTCTGTTTTATTGGAGGTCCTAATTGAATTCTTGATCTAGAGGTCCCAATTAGATGGTTAATGCACTCACTAGTTCAATTTAAGGTTCAAAAATTTAGTTTTGGAACCCAAACACAATCAACCAAAAAATCAACTTGGATCCAGATCTCATTAAGTTGATGCATTTATTTTTTGAACTTGTTTGATGCTTTTAGTGTTCTGTTGACCTAGTTTGGCCATGAAACTTGATATATGATCTATTTTGGGCCATTTAGACAAAGGCATTATCAGATGCCGCAAGAAAAAAAAGGCCAAATAGGAGCTTGACTGCTGACCTGGGTTGGTAGGCTAGACGTAATAAAATACCCTACTCTCACGAAGTCCAGTAATACAAAGCAATCAGAGTGCGCAATTAAAGTAAAACAAGTTAAATTAACATCAGAGATATAAAAATGCAAATATATTATTCTTCGCGGTGACCTTAACTTTTTCCAGAAAATGGGATCAAAGCCAAAAAAAATTATGCTTTCTTGGGCTTCTCTTCCAAAACCCACAAGGTGACTGAGAGCAGTTAAGAGGTCTTATTTGAGTTGGAGCACACTTTATATAACGGTTTGGGTCATCTTGGTGGAACTGAGATCTTGACTGGACTGTATGTATAGCATCTTGTCTCGGTTTCTCAAAAAATGGAGATATTTCCAAAATCGTGGCAAGTTCTTGGGCCATGATTCAGTTCAAATGTACTACATACCTGCGTGGTACTGATGTATCTCTTCATGTCTTGGTGGTTCTATGCAAATATAAATTCCTCTTCCATGTTTGGTTTCACAATTATGCCTTTTGAAATTCCAAACGTGAATACTTTACTGTGCCTGCATTCTGCCAGGTGGTATTTTAATTGTGGCTAACTGTAGTTGTCTAATTTGTTAATTGCTTCTCTTCACTTTTTCCCATCATGTATCTTCATAGATTTCAATAGTTAAATCTGTATTTTAACATTTTTAGCATAGATGTTTGATGTTAAGCTGTTTTGCATTTGACAGGTGCAAATAATTTAATTCCAATGGAGCTGGCATTGAAAATTGCTAGCAAAATAAGAGCTAACGAGAGATTTTCTGTATATATTGTTATACCAATGTGGCCTGAGGGTGCTCCCAGTTCTAATTCTGTGCAGGAAATTCTGTACTGGCAGGTGATGTGGTTCACTTATTTCTGAAAATATATTTTATTGAGAGAACGTGAAAAGTGATAAAATCTCTAGGTGGATTTTTATTGTGCCTTGTCTTTTACCATACAGCATGATTGAAAACATGTCTTCTTTTTTCCTTGGTGTTAATTTGTTGCCTTCAAGTGTAACCAAATTAAATACTTCCATGATGCTGAAGGTTCTTGGTTTTCTGCTTCTATTTCCTGCATTGCAATATACAGAACAAAGTTATTATTCCTCCGAATTTCTCATTGATGATAAAACCAAGCATGGTTTATTCTGAAAATCTTGAGTTCTTAACGTTGAATAGTTGGTTATATATTGCACATATTGGTATTCACAAGAAACCATCTTGTGAGCGTTTTCATGGACAGTTAAATTGTGGTTTAGTATTAACTCTCTTGTTTAATTTGCAGAGTCAGACAATGCAGATGATGTATGAAATTATTGCACGAGAGCTAGAATCCATGCAGATTGAGAACTCACACCCTCAGGACTACCTCAATTTCTATTGTCTTGGGAATCGGGAAGAAGTACCTGATGAAATGTTACCACCAAACGGTCAACCATCTACTAATGGTGATACGGTAATTCATAAATTCAAACTTTGTCTGGATTTACTCACTGACGGCAGAAGTTAAATTTAATCTTCAGTTATTAGTTATTACAACTGCTGTGCCCCATTGTTCATTCAATATTGGTTATCTAGAACTTTGGATCCACTTAGCAATGACTGCCCTTGCAATGTAGCACATCTGACCAAGACTGAAACATCTGGTACTGGTCTGAGTTTGCCACCATTAGAGCTTTCAGTTCAACTCCAGTTAACGAATGTTGCTTTATATCCTTCAATGTCTGGGTTCTTGTAGATTTTTAATGCGATGGGAGGTAACCAGCCAGATTAGTCTGACATTAAGAATTGTTCTCACATCAAAACAAATAAATAATTTCTAAGATTAGGCAATGTGACTGAAAGTTCAAAGTTGTTCTTTCAGGCCTCTGCTAGTGAAAAGCACCGACGGTTTATGATCTATGTCCACGCCAAAGGAATGATAGTAGATGATGAATATGTCATTTTAGGGTCTGCCAATATTAATGAAAGATCATTATCCGGTTCAAGGGACACAGAGATAGCTATGGGTGCATATCAGCCACATCATACATGGTCTGAGAAGAAGAAACATCCATGTGGCCAGGTTGGTAGACTTTCCTATGGCATGGCTTTTATTTTCAGTAGAATTGCAATAATAAACCTCAAATTAGTTATTAATCCTTTAATACTTGGGTGCTATTGAATTATGGTATTCTGGTTTGTGCAGATATATGGGTATAGAATGTCCCTGTGGGCAGAGCACCTGGGTTTCGTAAATGACCTCTTCAAGGAACCACATACCCTGGAGTGTGTTAAATATGTGAATGAACTGGCTACTGAAAACTGGGAGACGTTTGTAGCTGAGGAACTGAAACCGTTGCGTGGCCACCTCCTCAAGTACCCACTATTGGTTGAAGCCAATGGAAAGGTGGTTAGTTTGCCTGGGCATGAGAATTTTCCTGATGTTGGTGGTAAGATCCTTGGGGCTCCCACTACACTTCCAGATGCTTTAACCACATAGTGTGCAGTTGCTTGCTTCTTTTATTTGATTTAGCTTTCCCAAAAGAACGATAGGTTTTAGGGCTACTGAATCTACTGATTGGTGTTCACTCCTTGTTGCATTATACTCACATGTAATTTCATATGTACAAGAATTAAAGAACAAAACGATTCATCAAATACAGCTGAAAATAGGAAACAAAAAATTGTAATATTTATTTTCCAGAGTCAGTATTTAATTGATTACAATCCTGAGCTTTCGAGAATTCTGATCGGCGCAGATGTGTTGGGGTGAAAACTTACCTGCACTTCAAAAGTGACAGGAATTACCGACACTATGAGAATTTAGAGGTTCTCCAAAACTTTTATGTACCAGTATCTTGAATCACTAGGTAATCATCATAATTATCTTCAAAAGGACCTGCTTGGTACTTGGTAGCTCCTCCAATCATATCGAACCCCAATTCCAGGACATGGCATCGAGTAAAATGCAGGTACGACAACCAGATATTATGGTAGATAAAAAACCATTATAGTAAGATCTGTGTTGGATAAGTTTAGGTAAGCTTCTGAGTTCTAACAATGGCGCTTGCTTGAGACCTGCTGAGTAGCTTATGAATTGTGATTTTGTCACATCCTGATTCCTAGGAAAGATGGGCAGTTGTTGCCTGGCTCTTCCAGGACTTCTTTAATAAGATAGGGTGAATCAGAGAACTCAATTAGCTGCATCATTACAGCTACTAACGATCTTCATCAGATGAGAGGGTTTTCGTGTTTAGACAACTACCATGAAAATGAAGCCAAAAGGTTGTTTCGAGGAGGTTAAAACAGATTCATGACGAAAAGTGCGAAATGGTGAGAGATCAGAGAAGTAAGCTTGGGTGACTGGGTCTTAAAAGATTGCCGGCTATGGAGCGTTGGGTTAGAGAGCTCGAAGACGCAACCACTCAGTTCATAGCTCTCCTTCACCGTGTGGTGTTAATTGAATTTTTTCCATCTGCAGATCATCGAAACCGAGCTCGATCCCTTTGTGGTTTTTGTACAGATTAAGCAATACCAGATTCACTACTAAAACTGAAAAATAAAGCCTACTACTCCATGGCTGTACATAAATAAACTGAGACAAAAAAAAAAAAATTTCTCGGATCATTTTGGTTAGTCACCACCATCTGTTATAGATGATATTTGTAAAATTTTCTCTGGCAGAAATTGGAATAAATGCATGAAACTGGTAGTGCATTCATATAACAGATCCATGAATTCATGTTGATTGACAGATTTTTAAACAGCTGAAGTACAAATAAGGATTTGTAATCAAGCAGCTGAGAACTACAAGATCTAGGTCCCTTCTCTCAAGTCCTCTTTACATAATACTCTTTTAACTCTTAATATCCAAAATGAGAGTAGAGAAAACCACAGAACCCGCATCAACAAATCCTTGAGAGCTTAAATTAATTAACAGTAACTTTGCCGACCATGCCAGCACCTTGGTGAGGGGAGCAGTAGAAAGAGTAGGTGCCCTTCTCTTTAAGGGTGACAGAGTAGGTCTCACCAGGGGCATTGAGAAGGTCTTCCTCGCTCATGGAAATGGTTGAAGCATCGACCCCAGATGGAATCTCGTCTTCATCGAAAACCACATTGTGAGGGAACCCAGCATTGTTTTTGAAGACGATCTTATCTCCAGCGCTGACGCTGAAGCTGTTGGGCACGAAAGCCAACGACCCATCATCTCCACCCAGCAAGACCTCAATAGCCATGGCGTTGCTGGCAAGAATTGCGCTAGCAGCTGTGGCCACAACAGCCACTCCCACTTCTTTCAGTGAGGCCTTCACACCGGCAACCATGGGAGTGTTGGTGGACACAACCTTGGTGGAGATGGTGCCCATTCTGACTGTTGGTCCGGCCTTAAGGCCGGAGAAGGAGGGGATGGCAACAGCAGCAGAGGTGACGCTAGCCATGGATTTATTCTGGAGAGAGATGAGTTTATGAGTTGAAAGCTGGTGGGTGTAGAACACAGAGAAATCAAAAGATGGAGAGGAAGGGGAGGATTTTGATCTTAAGAAGGAAGATCCTGTGGTGGATAAGAGTGGTGTTCATTTGTGGCTTGTGTTGGAGGCTTATGGATGGGAATTGAGTGAGGGTTATCCACGCAGCTTCATCTTATTGGCTGGGATAGATATCA
The DNA here is from genome assembly GCF_041222555.1 of Hakea prostrata. Lineage (NCBI taxonomy): Eukaryota > Viridiplantae > Streptophyta > Magnoliopsida > Proteales > Proteaceae > Hakea > Hakea prostrata. Next base: position 6,812,898 of record NC_142603.1, on the reverse strand, counting down.
TTTGATTTTGTTCTACAAAATGTATTCTAAGGACGCTATCATGTGAGGAATTGCTCTTTCCCAGAGCCAGATATGTATCATCCATGGGTCAACTCGGTTAGCACTCTTCACTCGGAAGGATCCAGTCATTGTAGGGTCATCCAATCTTCGACCTGTAGATCATAACTGACGTAAACTACTTTTTCATGTTCAAATCCATAGCCAATCACAATAGGATAACCTAATCAAATTTTTTCCTTGGAAACCAGTTTTTACGTATCTTTAAGAATTCTTAAAATCCATCCAATGAATTTGTTAATTTTAATTAACTTAGCATCTGAGCCTGCAGAGACTCTGACACAATTTTTTTTGTTTAAATTGGTAACTTCATATTAAGAGATAGTTATTGTATATATTACAGAGAACATCAAACCAGTGACCTCATCACCAAGAAATGCAAGTCACCTACCGACCTACTGCTGATATAATCCTTCAGTTTCAAGAAAATGAATTGTTCTCTCCAGTGATCTTTCCTTACATTTTTCTCTTTTTGGAGAAAGTGTGGAAAGTTTCGATTTTTGTCATCTAAAGATTCAAAATGAATTAAAATAAAAATTTTCTCTTCTCCAAATTTTACCTCAATTTTTTGGATGTAAAAAAATTGATGGTCCATTGCTGCCTTATAAAATTCCAAAAAGTTAACTAGTCTTGGATTTGCTTTCCTCCTCCATGTTTTTTAACCAATTTTCGCCGGAACCGTATGAATCACACCCAGCTTTGGCCCCCAACAAAGCAGTCCCAAATCCGAATTTGTCAATTATGGCAACCACACAACATTTGCAAAGTTCTGAGGGCCGAGAAGATGAGGCAAAAAAATTCACAATAGAGATGATGGCCAAAAATAAAAACCATGGCATCTCAGTACCAAAAAACCCTAGCTACTTCATTTCAGTCGACTGAAATAACCCACTACATGACTAAAGTTGCAATACATACTCTATTTACCAGCTCATGTAGCAGTGCTTTCTCTATTATGCTCATGTTAAAACTCTCTTCAAACCCATTTATAGAAAGGTGAGAATGAAGAGATTCCCTCTTAGTTGTGGACTAAACCGTTCAATAAAATTTAGGGGGAAAATTGACTAGTTCCAACCCTAATGAATCACATATTCCCACGGGTAATCAGAAATGTGTCTTGAGTGTGCTGCACCAAACAAAGACTTGATTATGTTAACAAGAAGAAAAACTAAAAGAAAAACAACATGACAGCCAATAGAACAATATAAGTTGCCTTTTGAGTTCTGGACATGACAGGGAGTCACCATACCCAAAGGCCCCACACATCATAGGGAGCCACCTGCATACCTGTCTAAAACAAGAACCTGTACCTGATACTTCAAATTCTCAGAAGGTATTGACTTAATCCAAAGGTAAGCTATCTCGAATTGCAAGCTAATTATGGACTCTCATCAATGTTGCCCAAAGAACTTTATACTCAACTATGTTTCATACAAATAGCACATGCACATTCAAGATTTCAACACAAAGCCAGGAAAGGAAGAGGATGATCAGCTACGCCACTACATATATCAACCTCCTGACCCTTCAGGAAGCAGACATGTACTACCACGAGTAGGAGAACACAAACAGCACCTTTGTCCTTGTGTTGCCAAAACAGTACAACCACAGAGCAACTACTCAAATTTGCCAGAATGTTACGGTTCATTATTTCAATACATCTATATTTGAATCAAATGCCTAGCATGATTTCAGAGTGCTATTACAAGAGAACTGCTAAAATCATTCTCCATTTCTAGTGCACCATAACATTGATCTCCACAGGCATCTAATGTAGGAAAATTCAGCAACCTGTGCATTTTAATTACCAAAACAGCAGGGAGAGATAATAATCTCTCCTACCCTTTGAACTTTTTGTTCAGAAAAAATATGGTGAGAGGATACAGTAATGAAGTATTATTATGGCACAGAACTCTGCTTGAAGTATTCCCTCAAACCATTCAAAGTTTCTCCAGAATAGTTAATAAGACGTGGTGCACTTATCACCAGAAAACATTCTGATCAGGTATAGAGATAATTGCCCCATTGAGCATCTAAAGAATACAGTAGAAAAATTAAACCTTAAACTAATACCATGGCAACGAACTGATTGGAGACAAGAATCCCCGTAGGTGACCCCATTTAGTCGGGACAAGGCTTTTTGTGGTTGTAAACTAATACCACGGCAACAAGGGAATAAGATGGCATAATATGGCCAGCAACCTTAGTAGAAGAAATTTCACTTTCAAGAAAGGGAAGCCTAAAAATCTGAAGAAAACCCAAGCATTCCAGGATTAGAGTTAGCTTTGTTAACAAATGAAACCTAAATACAAATGGGAGGGAGTAGGGGAGTATACATGGAAAGATCCACCACCAAAAAAGTCAATTATATTCTCATATTTCTTTGCAGAGGAGAAGGGGGAGGGGGGAGAAAGAGTATGATAATCCTCAAAATCAGTCAAGGACAAGCTCTCATGTTCATTTCCAGGATGTGTCAGTGTCTATTAGATGCAATGACAAAGGCCAGCATACATTTCAGCTGTGTACAAGACTTTCCATGGTATGAGTTTCTGAAACTAAATGTAAGATAAAACTTGAATTGAATCTTACTGGATCACCACATTTATCAGTTAAACTAGACAAGCGAGAGGGTTGTTGATGGAACCTAGTCCAATTGACATATGAAAACATATATTCAATCCTACTCAACACAACCCCAACATTTTATAATAAATAGAATGATTCACAGTTCAACCACTACTCTCCCCTATATTATGGATAAATATATCAATTTTGTTCATACTGTCAGAAAGTAGAATCTAGTAAAAAAGTCACAGAGATCCATATTCAGCACAACCTCTGCGAATACAAGGACCTCATCAGATTCCTACAGCTAAGACGCAATAAAAATCTATTCCTTAACCAAGTCACTCTTGTAGGGCCTCTGAACCAAAGGGAAGAGGGGAGGGGGGAAGAGAACAAGGTGAACTGAAAAATTCTACACCATCATCAGTAATAGGCCAGACTTATTCAATGTTTATTAAGCTATTTACAACTAAATAAGTCATGCTGTTACAAAACGAAAGTAGAAGCCACTAACCTTGTACCCACCTACCAATTACTAACACTTCTTCGAATTAAATTTCCGGAATGTGTCAACATCTATTAGATGCAATGACAAAGGCCAACATACATTTCAACGTTGTACTAGGACTTTCCATGGTATGAGTTTCTGAAACTATATGTGAGATAAAACTATAGGATTGAATCTTACAGGATCACCACATTTATCAGTTAAACTAGACCGGCTATAGAGTTGTTGATGGAAACTAGTCCAATTAACATATGAAAAAGTATATTCAATCCTACTCAAAAATCCCAATATCTTATGATATATATAAAATAATTCACAGTGCAACCATTACTCTCCCCTAGATCAAGGATAAAAATATCAATTTTGTTCACACTATCACAAAGTAGAATCTAATACAAGTCATAGATATCTAATACAAGTCATAGAGATCTAATACAAGGACCTCATCAGATTCCTACAGCTAAGACACGATAAAAATCTATTCCTTAACCAAAGTCATTCTTGCAGGGCCTCTAAAATAAAAAGGGGAAAAAAGAAAAGAAAAGAGGGGGGGAGGGGGGAGAACAAGGTGAACTGAAAAATTCTACACCATCATCAGTAATAGACCAGACTTATTCAAAGTTTATTAAGCTATTTACAACTAAATAAGTCATGCGGTTACAAAACGAAAATAGAAGCCACTAACCCTGTACCCACCTACCAATTAAGAAGAAAATCTAGAATGATGCTATAGCCAGTGAAGCTTTCGACCAACAGAACCAATAGACCTAGAATAGACATAAATGAAATATATACAACAGAGATTAGATAGTTGGCGGTGCAGCTAAAGCAAGGCCATGAATGTACACACCGCACAATTTCCAATTCCATTTCAGAAGATGGGGAAGATATCATCATCACGGTCATCCATGTCCAGAAACTTGAAACCAACATCTCCTTGCGGATCTTTATAACGGAAACTCGAGCCCACATAACACTTCATCTCATGGAACAAATTTAAATTATCGACAAGCTTATGAAACACATTGCATCCACAGCACTGCAAAAGACCAATACCAGAACGAAATGAAGTTAGAAAACAGGGAAAGAACGATGCTCCAAGATAAGAGTTTCTTGAAAGGCATTATTCGGAAATGAACCTGTACGAAGACGGTCCCATCGGTGTAAGCATGGGGATTGATGGCGCGAGTTGTTCGCTGGCCGCAGACGTTGCAGGTGAAGGCGACACGCATTCTCCTGCGAGGTGATTTGGTGAAAAGAGACCAAGGGAAGGTCGAGATCTTCTCTGTGCCAGCTTCATTTTCAACCCCAGCAGGAACAGGTGGCCCTTCCATCCCAGAGCCAGTCGTCCAACCTCTTCCTGTTGCCGCACTCAGGACCAATCCCATGGCTGCATCCTATACCACCAGACCCTCATCAAATAAGCAGAAAATCCTGAATTCAAACCGATCATCAACCAGGAAAATATCGAGAAGATTAATAGATACCTTAGAAAGGGGGGTAAGAGAGAAGCAATTTTTCATGACCGGAACTATGTTCACTTCGTTTGGATTGGTTCGGGTATCGTCATCTCTTTCATCATCTGAATCCAAAATTAACAATTGTCAACCAACTGCACTGAAAAATCTAGAAAATACGGAAGGATTGATCAAACGAGAAAGGGGGGAAAAAGAGGGAATTTTTACTTTTGCAGGAGATGGCGAATCGAAGAGGTCTTGTGACTGTGGATAAATTCCGTTTTGGAGAGAAGATTGAAGGGATAACAGTCGCAGTAGCACTTAGGGCTTCCATCTCGCAATCGCTGCTGCGTCTCTGCAAATTCTCGAGAGGCCTTCTGAGATTAGCTCTCACGACTAAGGCGCGAGGATCCTTGTGGGATTTGTGGTGATTTTATTGCTCTTGGAGACATTAAGGTCCAACAAGGCCTATATATCTATATATATATATTTTTTCAAGGAACATGGAAGGTTTTCCAAAAAATAAATAAATATACTGATTTACGTGCTCGTGACCTAATGGTACGTGCGCTTTGTGTGTTGATTGTAAGAACTTAGGATTGGCATCTAGACTAATCAGTCAAGGTTAGTTGAATCTGGAAACAGCAACTGCAAACGTGGACCAATAGAACATTCACACGATCAAATCAAAGACTTTATTACATGCAAAATAGATTGTGCTCGTCCACCGACTCCGCCCATGGTTTCATATCTTCGTATCTCAAACAAAAATCTTAGGAGTCGACATTGGATCATTGCCACGTGTACGGTCGACATCTCAAATGATACAGCTCTGTACGTATCAGGCAAGTTAATTTGCGTATTTTATCCCAAAATATTAGGATTTTTTTTATTATTATTATTATCCGTAATATTTTATCCTGGCTAGTATACATTCGCGTGCAAAGACATTTGGTTTTCAGAGATAGATAGAATAACATGGAGTGCGAAAGATGAGAGTTGACAATAGAGAAAAAAGAAGAAAAAAGAATGTGTTCTAATTTTTAAATATTTTTTGTTTTGATTTGCAATAAGATAGATTGGTTGAAATTTCAGAAAATTCACAATGTATTTACTCCCAACCGACAACCGTGTCAAAATGGACAACGAAAAAAGAGCTGGTCTACTAATATTATTGATAATATACGGGTCCATTCCCTCTCAAGCTCTTGTATCAAGACCTTAGCAATGCAATGTTTCGCAAGTCTATAACTCTACGAGTGATTTTACGTTTGACCTTTTACTAGTCCATTTAATGCAACTACAAGTAGGATTTTTGAAACCATGACGGGAGAGTATGTAAAAAGTTGATTGCTTCATTCGATTGATTGGATTTTTTCAACAAAAGCTTTCTAATATGATTTCTTTTCAATGAAAAGCTTAGTTTACTGTAATGCACATGAGAATCTTAGTCATCTATAAAAGGTGAGAATATGTAATAAGTATGGTAGACATAGAGTAGAACATTGTGATAGGTCCAGATAATGTCTTTGAACATGGCATCCAAATGGAGGTAGGGTGTGATTTCCACCTCATAAGTACTTGCTCACCGGTAAGAACAAAGTCTTAAGCACGCCATGTTTCATGTAGGAGATAACCAAGAGGGAAAGAATCTTGAGAAAGTGCTTATAGGAGAGGGGATCATTTACCAATAGAGACTAATAAGCGAGGTGTCATCTTAGAGATTTTGAAGGAGACAATTTTTGTGATATTTTAAATCTTAATTTTTTTCCTTTTAAGGTAGGTATTCTTACTTCCCCTATTCAAGGATCTTTATTCTTTCATGAAGAGGGGGTCCACCTAGGGCATGGTTTTAGTTTGCGAAATCATAACAGGTTTCATTGACATAGAATTCGAATTTGGTTTCAGTAGGGATCGATGGTATCAGACGAATTTAACTTTAATATTCGTTGAATAAAATTAGATATTTGGACCTTATCAGCAGTTTCTAGTACCAAGAAGTAAATATGCTAATATAGTATTACTAAGGTGAAAAACCAATATACCATAACGATACCTAAAACCATGATTTCAGGTCTTTCTGGATTTCATTTAGATCATAAATGTGTTTCTGGGGAAACATCTTCGTAATTAAGAACATATCAATATCAGGGGAAAAAAAGAAGAAAAAAAAACCAGTGAAGATTCGTCCCCTCCATTTGTATGGTCATTCAAACAAATATTACAAAGTCACCAAGAAAAATAAAGCCAATATTAAAGCTATATGGAAACAAATTCCAGGGCTCCTCATTAAATTACATCATACAGAACAGTTACATTTAACACCCGTGCAATGTCCTCCACAGAATAGGGTTCTTACCTTTCTGGAAATTGTAAAGATTGTAGAATTTCCTGCAGTTGAAGGCCTTGGCAATAAAAAATGCAACCAAGTCTTCCTCAACGACTTACGCCTTCCAACAGATCCAAAACCTTGTGAATACCAACAAACCCATCACCTTATGCCTCTCCTGGTCTCCATCAGAACCAGCACAATGTCCAACCCCAGTACCAGAAACTTTTCAACATAAGCAGCAAATACCTGGTACAAATTATAGTTTCATCCACATATAAACAATCAGGTCAATAAAATATAAAAGATGCCCATACATCCCTCGCACCAGAACAGGAAATGTTTTATGAGCCAGCTAAATTAACCAAATTTAGCTTCCCACATTTTATAAGTTCTTCACCTTCTAGGGTTGTGTCCTTCATATGGATTGTAATGAAGAACTGAGAATGTGACCAACTGAAATAAAGAGAACAGTAATAAAACATTTATATTAACCCTCAGAAATGGGATAGTAGAAATAGTAAATGAATTATGACAATATGACCTAGATTGTTTGTTCAATAAGGTCACTGCAGCATGGCATTTAGCGGATCCACATTCAGTTGGATTGAAAATTTCACTTGTACTTGTCACGATCTCCTCTTCTAGCCCTCTTACATGGACTTCCACCTTTCCCATCTCCATTAGAGGTAGTTGCTTTTTCTGTTTTTACTCCAGAACAACTTCTGTTATTTGTTCAGAAGCAAGCCAGTAATCTCATCATTGTATAATTCCAAGATAATGGCCTTGACACTGTACTCTGCATGTTGACTTATCAGAAATCTGTTTCACAGCTCTAGGAATGACCCCTGCTTCAGGAGGCAGCTGTCCACTCAAGCCACTCTGCAATAACATGGGAACATGCCATCGAGCCAAATGACACTCTTAAGAACCATTATGTATTTGAGCAGATTATCTTATAGAGTTGGAGATGACCTGTTAAGTACAATAGTGGTTGGAGATGCTTAGTTTATTTGTCAAAAATCAAATCAGTGCATTCTCTTCAAAGGATAAGTCTTAATGTAATGGTTGGTAGACCACAGTTGTAGTTTAAGGTCAAGATACTGAAACTGCCTCATACCAAAAAATTACTAAAGACTGCATATGAAAATTCTCCCCTACACTCAGCTTGTATAGAAAAGCTTTCGACACCAGATTTGCCCTTTTAAACTATTACCTTGACTTCTCTTCCAGCACCATTTTACCCAATCTTTCCAAGGTGTCGAAAATCCAACCTGTCATTGGATGCGATTGATCCTCCACTCCAAAAGTGTGGATCACATTGTCCACCTCAATAGCACTACATCCAAGTGGCTTCTTAATTTTCTTTGATCTAATAACCTTTCTCAATCTAGCTGCATCCTCCCACTGACCGGCATCCTCATACATCTTAGCTAGAATTATGTATCTTCCTGCATTGTCAGGGTCAAGAACAAACAATCTTTCAGCAACTTCTTGCCCTAGTTCTATGTTATTATGAATTCTACATGCACCTAGCAAGGCCCCATAGGCATTCTTGCCAGCCTCCACAGGCATGTTTTCAATAAATTTCACTGCTTCATCAAGATAACCTGCTCGGCCCAACAGATCTACCATGCAAGCATAATGCTCATCATTCTTTTCAACTGCATAATCATCCATTGTGCGGAAAAGCTTCCAGGCCTCATCAACCAACCCCACGTGGCTACATGCAGATAACACGCTGACAAAACTAATACCATCTGGTTTTGCACCAGTCCCTGTCATTCTTGAGAACAAGTCAATCGCCTCATGGGCATGGCCATGCATTCCATAACACCTTATCATCGTGTTCCACACCACAATGTTCTTCTCAGGCAATCTATCAAACACTTTCCGGGCTGTGTCTAAGCAGCCACAATTCGCAAACGCAGTTATTAAACCGCTGCCCAAAGCAGCATCCACTTTCATTCCTGTCTTTATTATGTATGAATGAATCCAAAATGATTCTTGGATGGAAGCTGCTTCGGCACAAGCTGGAAGTGCACTAACAAGCGTAGTGTGATCAGGCATTCCAACAGTACCATCCTGTAACAACCGGCTGAGAATGCTGAGGGCTTCATTGGCAAACCCATTTTGCATATAACCAGAAATCATAGAATTCCAACTCACAAGATCCTTATTATGAATTTCATCAAAAACTTTCCGAGATATTTTGATCTCTTTGCACTTGGCATAAAATGTGATTAATGCATTTCCCACAAACAAATCAGACACGAAACCAACCTTGACAACATGACCATGGATAACCCCACCTTTCTTTCCATCCCCTAATGCTGTACAAGCCTTGAACACAAAAGGGTATGTGTATCGATTTGTAGGTATACCTCTCCTACGCATTTGATCATACAACTTAAGAGCTTCCACAAACGGGCCCGAATTGGCATAGCCCTGTATGACAACATTCCACAAAAGAATATCTCTTTCAGACACACGATCAAACACTTTCCTCGCATCCTCCATACTCAACTCACCACGCTCTGCATATTGACTTACAAGTTTCGCCGCCAGAAAGGGGTTCTGCGCATACCCACCAGTGACTATCTGGGCATGAATAACTTTAAGGCATTTAGTCCCTCCGTAACGTTGTAACAAGCGACTGTACTCGTATGAGTCCTTGAAGTACTCCCATCTGTTCACTTTACAAAAGAATCTCACGAGCGACTGTCGACGTGAGTGCACCAGAAATCCAACTACTGAAGCCAAATACTGCATCAGGCTTTCAACATTAGACGCAGAAAAGCCTAGTTCTACACCTTAAAAGGGTAAACCCAACAAGCTCCAGTTGGCAGTAAACTAGTTTCGGAGAAAGCTCAGTGTTAACATCTCAAATTTTATAAACAAGATGAGGAAGGATTTTTAACTATAAACTATTGAATGAAATAAATTACAACAAATGTAATCCAACCATCCAAGACAAATTTGCATTCGAATAATCAGAACGAGAATGAGAAATTATTCAAAATAATAAATAAAATATTAATTAGAGAGGAAGAAGGAACTAACTCTTTCTAGCTTGAAGGAGGGATCGGCCGGTCGATTCATGGGATTCAAATACATTGTCTGCAAAGATATTTAAAAAAATCAATAAAAAAAAAAAGAACTCAAAGAATAAGAAAACTAAAAAAATGAAAAGACAGAACGAAAGATCTTGTGAGAGAAAAAGAGAAATCTATATTCAGGGTTGAGAATTACTTGAAATGATGCTCGAAGTCGCCAAACCCGTGGAGAGGAAAAAGAGAAACGCGAAAAAGCAGTGTTTCCATATCATGGTTGAATCAAAAGAAGAAAGATCTCGCAATCTCGTTCCTCTCTTCAATCCTTACAGAGAGGAACTCAATAAGCAAACGTAGATGGAGAGAACATTGAAGCGAGCAAGAAAGAAAAATCTCCCGCGTTCCCGCTCGGTGGGATAACGGAAATTACAAGTTCTTTTGGTTTTTTTTTTTTTTTTTAATCTGAGGCTTATTCAAGCCACCTTGTGCGCGTACTACAACTACATCCACCAGAGCTTTTATATAATTAATAAAGAAAGGGGTTCGCCCTGGTCCTGAGGGGGACCGGTGGATTTTTTTTAAAAGCTAAATATATATATATAAACAACACTTTGATTATAATCAATTAAAAGGTCAATACAATGTTGGTAGAGTTGTAAGATCCATACTTCTCAGTGGGGAGGTCATGTGTTGGACGATAAAGCTCCCTTTTGAAAATTCTCCCATGTACTCTGCTTGTAAAGAAGCCATTGACACCAAATTTGCCCTTTTAAACAACTACCTTTAACTTCTCATCCTGCATCATTTTACCCAATCCTTCTAGGGTGTCGAATATCTGACCCATCATTTGATGCGATTCATCCTTCACTTCAAAAGTATGGATCACAGTGTCCACCTCAATAGCACTGCATCCAAGTGGCTTCTTAATTTTTTTTAATCTAATAACCTTTCTCAATCTAGCTGCATCTTCCCACCGACCGGCATCTGCATATATCTTAGCTAGAATTATGTATCTTCCTGCATTGTCAGGGTCAAGAGCAAACAATCTTTCAGTACCTTCTTCCCTTATTCTATGTTATTATGATTTCACATGCACCTAGCAAAGCATTCTTGCCACCAGCCTTCACAGGCATGTTCGGAATAAATTTGACTTCATCAAGATAACCTGCTCGGCCCAACAGATCTACCATACACGCATAATGATCGTCATTCTTTTCAACTGCATAATCATCCATTTTGTAGAAAAGCTTCCACCCTCATCAACCAACTCCACATGGCTACATGCAGAAACACTCTGAGTCGCTGACAAAACTAAAACTATCTGATTTTACACCAGTCACTCTCAATCTTGAGAACAAATCAATAGCCTCATGGGCATGGCTATGCATTCCGTAACACCTTATCATCGTATTCCACACCACATTGTTTCTCTCAGGCAATCTATCGAACACTTTCCGAGCTGTGTCTAAGCAGCCACAATTCGCAAACGCGGCTATTTAACCACTGCCCTAAGCAGATCCACTCACAAGATCCTTATTATGAATTTCATCAAAAAACTTTCCGGGACATTTTTATCTCTTTGCACTTGGCATAAACTGTGTTAAGGCTGCCGAGGATTTCAACCCCTCGTACAAGTCCTTGAAGAACTCCTTCCATCGGTTCAATTTACAAAAGAATCTCACAAGTAACTGTCGACGTGAGTGCACCAGAAATCCAACTGCTGAAGCCAAATACTGCAACAGGATTTCAACATTAGATGCAGAAATACATTGCTCTAGACCTTGAAAGGCTAAAACCCAACAAGCTCCATTTGACAGTAAATTGGTTTCGGAGAAAACTTAGCGTTAACATCTCAAATTTTATATACACGACGAGGAAGGACTTTTAACTATAAATGACCTATTGAATGAAAGATGGGTGGTATCACCCAAGAAAAAGCTGCCAAATAAGACATGAAATAAACAAATAATTGTAAGATTATATCAAAGCTCACAGCCTAAGTACTTAAGATTGATTCTATTCCTTCCCCTCCCCTGCATTATGTACAATTTGTATCGTTAACAATTAAACCAAAAACATCAGTTAACTATACAGTCTCCACTGTCAGCATTGTTGGAGGAATCTCCTACATCATCGTCATCTGAGGGTCTGTCATGATTGCTATTGAATGAGATTACAAGGTCTAACAATTCCCTACTAGGCACAATCTAATCTTGATCTCTGCCTTGGAAGTGACAAGATCTGAAACATCAGCTCCTTGGGATATGATGACCTATACAGCAAGTGCTTTCTCTCACGTTTCAACTGGATACGCATCCATATAATCATCATCAACAGCACCACCATCCTTAGAACCGTCATGGTCATCGCCCTCACCGCCATCGTTATCATCAATATCATCATCATCATTGTCGTCGTCATCATCATTGGCATCATCATCATATTCATCGTCATCGTCATCGTCATCGTCATCGTCATCGTCGTCAAGAGAGTAATCATCATTGTCTCCATAATAATAATCAATGGGGAAGAAGCAAGTATATCGACCATGTTTCTGAACCTTAGCAACAATAACAGAGAAATTAGAACATCCTCAGTGCCCATCAAGGCTTTATACCAGACTGGCATTCAGAGGAAGGGGGGAGAGAAGCACCCTAGATAGGTCCTGCTAATTTTGTCATTTTTTTAATGTCCTTAATGTATGGATCCCAAAACCCTACATTTACAGTTTGGAAGTCTGCAACAACTTCATTGATGCCAAAGAATGGCCAAGGTAGAGATCCAATCACACAATATAGATAAAAAAGGATGCATCCACTATAACAGTTTCACATTTGTATAAAGCTATCACGTTTATGGACAGCAGCAACAATGACCCTCAATACTAGATTTACCCACATTCAGACAGACCACAAAAATGGAACCATTATCCAGAAATTTAAAAAAAGAAAAGAAAAATACCAAATGAAAGTAAATAAAAATGTGAGCCGTAAAACTTCTAAAAGTGAAAACGTAGAAGGGAAATATTTTTTTTATTAAGTCAATAAGATAATAATGATGATGAGAACAAGTCAAAAATCAAATCAGGAGTCGTGAAAGAAAAATAACAATTTACCCAGTAGCCGCCGCCTAAAGTCAATGTAAGAAACTAGTAGCTGACATCCTGCTTAGTACAGAGGAGTGCCACAATAAACTGCAGCCAGATCTTTATACGGATACCTCAGCCAAACGTATCCCTTTATGATGATGGTAATCATCCAATTAAGAGTGTTCATTTTCGTATTCTTAAAAAGACATAGGTTCAGGTAAAAGATCAAATTGGATGAGTTTAACCATTTAAGAAGGATATATTTGTAGAGAAACATTCAGATAAAATTGGTGCTTTATCGAGTGAAAACATCTGTAAAACTAGTGAGCCACAACATCAATCATTGTAATACAACCACAGTTCAAAAAAGGGGTAACTAAGAAACAAAGTTCTGAGCTTCCCCATTTTCAAGCTGCAACATGGAAAACCACAAGTCATTCCTAAGTACAAGCTTTACATTCTTCAAAACAGAAGGGCATACCTGTTCAAGATTCACCGGCAAGGAAGCTCTCTCATTGGACTTGGGGATCCATATCTTGATATCATTCTCAATGCCACTACTAGCGAGAAAGGTGGCACGAGGATGCGGCTCAATGCAGTTAACAATATGCTTGTCTGCTTCCATTGCACGCAGAAGTTGCCCACCTTTTTTCCTCCAAATAAAGATCCTACCACAGTCAGATCCAGTCACCACATACTCAGAGTTGGGACCAAAGAAGCCAACACCCTTCACTGTTTCACAATTCAAATGCCCAGTATATACTTGGGGCATAAATCTCTCATCAGAATCCTGAGTATCCTGAGTAGACAGTGATGATATGGATACTGGATCAGATTCAGTGGCCTCTCCATTCCTAGATGATGACGATGATGATGCTGACCCAACTGGATTGGGTCCCAGTCCCATATCCTTTGTGAAAAGATAGATCTGCTCCTCATTGTAAGACGCAAGAAGCTCACTCTGATATGAGAAGGATAAGCCTGTTATTCCCGCCTCCCTATCACCAATCATATGCAATGGGCAGAAAGAATTTGCAGGTTGACCAAAGTCAGTAGATCCGTTCCCCTTGTATTTGCGCATGTCATAAAGCCTAGCATATTCATCTGTGCCCCCAACAGCAAAGAGATTTGGATTTCTTGGATCAATGGCAATTGTGTTTAGATGTACAATCCCATGTCTTGATTTATCATGGAAAGATTTGCATGCAAACAGCTCTGTAGCAGATCCTTTTCTCAGATCAAACTGTGAGAAAATCTAACTTTAGGGTTATATGTCCATTATGAAACCAAAGAAGAAATCAAAGTCACACTTCGAAGCAAAAAACCCAAGAGGACACACCAACGATATGAAAAGTGAGAGTAAATCCTTCCTTAGATCCACCCCCCCCCCCCCATCCCTTGGGTCCCTCTAGTTTGGTTCAAATGCCACATCCCCTGCCATTCCCTTACCTTTTGAAGATCCCTCAACCTAGCCCTCCCCACCCTATCCTTCCTCATCAATCACCACATCCCTGCCAATCCAAGTTGTACCCTCTGCTGGAACGGTGTTGAAGACCTTGACCACCTTTTTATCTCCTGCCATTCTCTAGATCTATCTAGAGTTTAGCCCTTGCTTCTATTTGGAGATCGAGACGTGCTTATGGTTTTACTAGAGATTGGAATTGGGTCTTGAGAACCTTCTCTGGCTCTTCGGTTTGTGACCTAGTGGGCGAGCTAGTATTTGTAGTTATTGTTCATCATTTGTGGTGGGAACACAACATGAAAAGATGGACCTCCAAATCAAGATCTCGAATCTTGATTTGGAATGCCATTTATTTTGATTTTTTTTCTACGATATCTTCTATTCCCCACGCCCCCACCCCCTGTTTCTGGCTCTCCAAGGAATAGGTTGATTGTTAGTTCTTGGAGTCTTAGATCCTCACTTCAATTGCTTCCTTGACTGTTTGCTTTGCCCCCCCCCCCCCTGTTTTCTTCCCTCTTTGTATTTTCTCTTAGTTTCTGGTTCTTTAATATAATTGTTTATTCATCCAAAAAAAAAGAATATGAAAAAGTGAGAGTAAATGGATGTTGCCAATCACAGTATGGAAAAGAAGGAATCTGAAAACAAGAAACAAGACAATCCTATGTAGTTCACCCTCCCATCTTCAATCCATATTTTATTAGTTTGCAAATTAAAAGATTTTCCCCCTTTTCTGTGTGTATGGTTTTCCGTTTTCTTCTTCCCTTTCATTTGTTCTTGGGTTTTTTATTTTATTTATTTATTTATTTATTTTTATTTTTTTTGGGGGGGGGGGGGGGAGTGACAGGTCCTAAGAAGTCTTCAGTTGAGAGATCTTATTGCTGGACCCATCAAATGGTTTGAGTGTCACACACTCACACTAACATCTAAGCCAATTTTTAAAATATAAAATCATTAAACGCTAACGAGATTTCCTCCAAGCATAAACACAAAACAGAAGCAACTAACAAAGAGTTGGTGAGATCACACAACTTACGTGCTGGACCAATCCATCTTCACCACAGGTGTAAAATATGTGAGGGCTTCCAGGTTCAATGGCCAACTTATGAGCTCTTCCCTGATGCTTCCCAATCTTTACTGTCTCCACGTTTCCATCTTCAAGGATCTTACCATGCCTCACCTTAAATTTTAAAAGGACGAAACAACAATCTCATTAGGAATTTAGTCTGCATGTCAACAAAAAAGTTCCAAAAATGGAAGTTTTCAATGCATTATCAAATTGCCTTTTTACAACAAGGATACAACCCAGGCAGCGTTGCAGGATTTAGACCTATCCTACCAGTGAGTTACAAATGCACTCGGAGGTGCACAATGCAGGAGGTCAACTGAGATCCAGCCCAAAACCATTCAAGTTGTTACACTCTTACAAACAGTCTAGGATACTGATTAGTAATGCAGGTAATGATCCATATCATGGAGACTTAGAATTTAAGTATAACCGGTAAAAAAAAGGAGAATGGTTCTTAGCTAAGAAGTCCCATATATTCAATTTACTGCCGACAACAACCTAAAATGAGATACAAAAGAAAAGCAATGGTGGAATACGTCCTTATTTTGCAGCTATGAATTGAGAATCCTACCCAGGTGAAAAATTACCTGCCCATCTGCAGCACATGAGACAATACTACGATCATCCGTGAATGGCATGATCTTTGCTTGGAAAACATTCTTAGTGTGCCCTGAATGGAAAGAAAGTTTGGTACGTCCAGCCTCCCAATCCCACAGCTTGATCATCCTATCATCAGAGCCTGACACAAGAATGTCACCAGTTGAATTGAAACTAACAGTGTTTACACAACCTCTGTGTTTTTCCAGCTTCTTGTAGAGATCAAGTTGCAGCACAAGATTCTGTGTCAACAAAGGATCATCAGAACATAAGAACTGCTGTTCAGAAACTAGTGAGAGATAAACAGTTCTTTAGTGGCTGGGGGGAGGGAAATCCAGTGAATAATGAGAATAAGAGTATCAACAAGAACAGAAGATCCATATTCTGAAGAATTTATTCACTCAAATATGAAAATGTTCAGCAAAAGCATTTATGGTTTTGCACTGTGAATTTGAGGCCTCTGCAGAACACATAATTAGAAATATAAAGTGATCTTGACTAACAACCTATAAGTAAATGGTATATATGTGCATTAAAGCTTCCATAGCATCTGACAGTGTCTGTCATTGTTTTCTCTACTCTTTAGTTTAAACATATTCATATATATGAATAGAATGCATATGCCATATATACGTTGGTCCTTGCCTTATACAATTATACCCCCAGTGGTTGGCCATGCAATTCCATCTTCACCGAAAATGGATTCATTCTCATTCACAGTGAAATAATAAAGCTTGTGACCCAAGTAACTACACTGTGATGGCAAGTGTAGAGAGATAAGATGGATTCCACTGCTGTGACAACCACTAAATAAATAAAACTTACAAAACCTACTCTTTAGTAGTTAGCGTACTAACAGCCAAAGTCTGATTACAAATTATAGCAAAGGTCCAACCAGAAACAAAACACTTACCTAGAAACTTAATATTAAAGGGAAAAATAGACAACCAACTTGGCTGATGACATAGTCATTATACCATAAAAGGTTTATGCCTCTATGGACACCTACAGACCCTCAAACAGAGACATTCTTAACAGATAAAGGAACATCTTCGTTTCGTATAGACCTAGAATAACCTTATCTATCTTCCCATTACCAGTCAAGTATAGCTTTGATAAGAGTCCATTCAGAAGAAATACCTCATGCATATGAATGCCCCAGAAGCTAAAAATGAAATGATTTCAACCGAAGTGGCAATAAAAAACAACCTCAGAAAGCTTTTCCCATTTTTTTTCAGAATTCTATCCCTTGGCTTGCAACTTTTGAGAACATGAAAAGACCAAAAAGGATTTAAGGTTAGGACCACAAATAACTTATTTCTCCACTTCAGTCTCCTCTAGCTCCTCTACCTCCTTTTGGCTTGACCCGTGACATCCGATGGGCATTCTCTTTCCCTTTTTGGCCCCCGTGTAGTTTATGACACCTGTATCCCCAAAACCACCCCCTTGTCCAATTTCATTTTTTAATGGATTCTGGTCCCCCACCCCCCTCCCCATTCTCACATAGGTTTTGGGATTCCCTTCCCCCAATTTCCAACTCTCCCCGTGACATCACCATTTGGCTTCCCTCCCCTTCCAAGACCTTTACCACCTCTTCAGCCTGGAACCTCTTCTGTGCCCATAACCCTAAACCCTAAACCCCCCTGGTTTGGTTCAAAATCCCAGTCCACAACACTCCCTTACCCTTTGGAGATCTCTTAACCAAGCCCTCCCCACCCAATCCTTCCTTATTGGCCGCCATATCCCTGTTAACCCAAATTGCATCCTATGTTGGAATGGCTTGGAGGACATTGATCACCTTTTCTTTTCTTGCCCTTTTTCCAGTTCCATCTGAGAAAAAGCCCTTTCTTTTATTTGGCCCCATTCGAGACGATCTTTTGGTTTCGCTAGTGAGTGGTCTTGGATTCTGAGAAACTTTCCAGGCTCCTCCATTTGTGATTGGGTTGGTAAGCTTGTGTTTAATGCTGTTGTCCATCATCTTTAATGGGAACGGAATCTGTTCAGAGATGGACTTCCAAATCCACTCGAAAGATATGATTAGGAATGCCATCTATTTTGATGTTTCATCTAGGCTTGTTGCTTCTCCCCTCCCCCTGATTGCTGATACCCCAAGGACCAGGCTTAGTGTTGTCTCTTGGGGTCTTAACCTTTCTTTTCAGTCTTCCTCTTAAAAGACCATCTTTTGTATGTTTGTTTCTTTGCGTTAATTCTATATTATTTATTCATCCAAAAATAAAACTTGTTCTCAACCACCATCACAATTTTTAAGATATTTCCTAGACACCAAAAGACAAAAAATTCTGAGTTATCCTAATAGAGACTTCAGAGTTCTGTCCATTTTGGACATGTCAAAATGTTGGAATTCCTGTTGTCTGAATAGAACATATATATGAACCCTCCAAAAGGAGATTAAACAACTAGATTTGAATTCTTTCTCCTAGAAGGCAATATTTGTGGGTGGACATAAAGAAGACTCTGAATCTTTCAGAAGGGAAACCATTTCCTGAATTAACTTATGCATATCACAATAGTAGAGGAAAGAAAAATCAATAAAAGGAGGCTTTATGGAGATTGAACCAGGGAAAACCCTAATGCTTAAAATTCTAGTTAATAGCAAATCTCATGATACTCTTTCTGGTAAGGAGATTCAACAACCAGATTGGTAACCCGCCCCCCCCCCCCCCCCCCCTCTCCCTTTCTTTTTTTCAAGAGGCAATAGTTGTAGGTGGACTAAAGAGCACCGTGAACTATTAAGAAGGGAAACGATTTTCTAATTTAACTCATGCGCATCAGAAAGAGCCTGCATTACAGAAGGCAGGGGAAAGGGAGACAGAGAGGATTTTCCCTAGTACCCTTAATACTAGCATGTAGCTGTAAAATGCCACATATGCCAGTTCAGAGTCCTCCAGAAGTCCTTTGCATAACCTTAAAAAGCAAATATATCATTCCTGATTAACATAATGGTCTTTTCTCCAAAATCATGCTGAAGTGGACGTTCCATAGAGATGACCCAATTCATTGGTACAAAGCCATTCAGCAAAAATTGTGGTTGACACCTCAAGTAAGTGATGAAGATGGGTTTTCATGCAATAGTAAAGGCCTAGGGGTCATGGGCAAGGTTTAAAGTATCTGCTGATCTGATACAATACAGTGCCATGCATATCTGTACTGATCAATACTGCTACATCTCTCCATTTTCTTAAATTGGCTTTTATTGAATAATATCGAATGCATTAGCCAATATGGACCACTATAGCATGACATGACCAATACACCTTACATGCAGTATGGAGTTTCGTGGGTGCACTAATACATATAAACATGCATCTACCGATGCATACAAATGCAACTGACACATTTCACAAAAAAATTCATTTTCACTCAAAGATTTGATACAACTCCTATTCGAATGGGGGCAAATGGAAGAAACTCTCAACCAAGAGTCTAAAATCTTCTATTAAACCTTGGTTTTCCACTCTGTTAGATTATAAATAAATAAATAAAAAGTCTTAAACAAGGAGCTCCATTTATCCTTTGCATTATAATAACCTATTTAAACATCCAAGAAACATCATCTTTTATACCATATCAATTTAATGCATCTCTTTGGTTGTAGATTATTCTTTATTTCAGTGTTTATGCACCTTCCTTGTTATTATATTGTTTAGTTACCTTAGTTATATTTTCTCTGTTCCAAAGTGCATTTATATGTCTATTTAGACCATTTCCATATTCAGCTCCTTTCACACATTGAACCCTAGTTCTTGGAAAACCCTAAATTTCATCCAAAACCCCAAATCAAGAACATCATCTGACCATCAGAATCTTCCCAGACCTGGATTGTAGCTTGATCCCATTCCCCTTAAAACCCAAAATCAACCTGGACCCAAACTTTCAGACCTGATTCATCCAAAAAAAGAAACTTTCAGACCTGAACCCTAATTCCAAATTCTGCTTCTGGAAACCCAAAAATCCTAAAGGAATCACTTTCAAGGTCCTTGATCATACTGAAGCCACATCCACTGGTGACCTTGGTGATGGGATTTGGAGATTCACATGCTTCACTAAGGAACGCTAAATTAATCTCTTTCAGTCATTCCATGCAAATAACTTTCCAGGAGGATAACATTGCCACAGGTGAACGTAGTTTGTTCCTGCTCACTGATGAATGGAATGCTATCCTTTTTTTCTAAATCCATTCTATTTTCAACCACGTAATGGAATTAACCACTTGCGCATCCCTTCTTTTCTGAACGCTTTCTGTTCTCTACTGTGTTATGTAATGGACCTCCCTCAACAAGTAATTGAATTAGCTACAGGTGGTGTAATTCTTCTTTTTTTTTATTTTTTCATTTTTCTGGACTGTTTCTATTTTCAACTACATTAAGTTGGTTTCTTAAATTCTGTAGAGCTTATAAATCCAAAAGGTTACCATAACATAATATCCCAATCCCTTCACTGTTTGATCTTTATAAACTCAATTCCCTGTCCTACACTCAATTCCCTTATCTCTGCCTCATAAAAAACACCAATGTATAATCTTGCACTCGCCTATTTCTACACCCAAAAGTTCAGTATCGGATATCAACAGTCATTCAAACTTATTTGTCCCTTCTCAGAAAACAACTAATCAACTATCACCAAATGAGTGGTTATCTGTTGTGTGTCTTCCCCAACAAAGAAAAGTGATTATCTGCTATTTGCCAGGAACTTGGTAGGAAAAAATGAAGAGAAAATAGGGAAAGAGAGATACACTAGCAACTGAGGTTTGGGGGCTTCGCTGATGAAGCCAAAGGAGTCAGGACATCCTAGCACAATTGGGAGGCTGCCGATCCTCCCTAGAAATAAACTCGATAATAAATTAATATTTTAAAGCCCACTACTCCATTGCATCTGCTGACGTTTCTATAGAATGCAACCTATGGATAGCTACCTAAAACTAGGTATTCCAGTCTCTTTATAACCCCTACCACTTATGTTCGTAACTCCCAACCGATAAGCACATATATTATTATTGACTTCTCCTAAATTTACAGTCCCCTATTCCACTGCGTGCTTCTACTCACATTTCAATGAGAATGCAACCTATGAATAACTACCAAAAACTAAGCATTCCGCTCTCATAAGTTCCTACCACTTCCTAATAACTATCACTTATGTTCACTGAGTCCCAACCCAATAAGCGTACATGACATTATCACCTGCTCCCAAAAGGGATGTAGATCATCAAATAACCATACATTGAAAGCAGTTCCTTCTACAATTTTTAGTTCTTATAAAAGGAAGGAACATTATGATCTTCGATGAGAAGGATATCACTGTATATTCTGTAGTGGGAGCACTAAATGCACGCTAACGAAGTACAAACATATCAGATATTTCAAACAATCACAACAACAACAGAAGCTGATCGACAAATGGTCAATGGAAGACATAATTTCAGTAACTCAACAAATTGAACCCATTATTGAATAGATGAAAGGATTGAGATAGAGAGGTGGAGTTGGATATATCAAAGAGCTCACCTCGGAGGCGCCGGCAGTGTAAGTGAAGGCTCGTGGAGACATCTCGCCAACCTCTCGTTGGTAAAGCCATTGGACTTTTTTCTGAGATGTTAACCCCGTCCTCTTCCCCAACCTACTCATTTTTCGTTATATCGAATTCAAAGTATTGATTAATTGACTGTGTTGGATCTTTTGAAGAAACGAAACCTGGAATGGTATACCTATCCTATCTTATTTGACCTATCGTTGAATCTGTAAATTCTGAACACATAACAAAGAATCTCTCTCATGCAAGAGATACGAACGAAATCCATTATTCACAGTGAATACGAGAACTTCGAAGGCAGGGTAGGCTGCTAGAAACTTTCACCATTCCCTTCCTCTTTGCCTGACCTCTCTCTCTCTGTCTGCGTTTAATGACTATCCATTATCTAGCCATTGCTCTTTCAAGCTTCAACGGTCTCGATTCCTGAAACTCTCGAAACTCTCGAGACTCTGAAATTCTCACTCTCCCAATCTCAATCTCAATCTCAATCTCAATCTCGCTACCTGACTTGGTAGCCGACACGGAATATAAAACAAGGATGGGACGTCCCAGTGTGTGTCGGCGTCTAACGACACAGGTCCGATTCAAACTTCTCCGATATTTATTTTAAACCCAATTCCGTGCTTTTCAAGCTTCCCGCGTTCCATCACGAAATTAGGGTGAAATAAACCCAAAAATACGTACGCAGCTGCTTATACGAAGTTATTTATTCTTTTCAAACAAAAATTTCTTTTTTCATGTAAGGGTAAATTATTCCATTTAATCATAACACAAGAAGTTAAGGTTTGGTCCTAATGGTTCGAATTTTGCTACGCTTCAATATGGTTAGGGTTTAAACTTTTGGCTCTAATGGGTGGTTCATATCAAGTTTTAACCCAGTCTAGACTAGCCCATCTCAACCCTATCATTCTCTGGAGATGTGTTGTATATATGGTGCAATATGTTGAATTATGGAATGTCGTATTGTTTTCTGAATAAAATCAAAATAATTTTTTAACAACAGAAAAAAAGAATATGATTAGGGTCAAAATCATTTTATTTTTATTTTTTCCTTTAAAAAACAAACTTTTTGTACTTTAACTAGTTTTGATTTTGAAATTCTTCTATATAAGTATAGTTTCATGCATTGGAT
The DNA here is from genome assembly GCF_041222555.1 of Hakea prostrata. Taxonomy (NCBI): domain Eukaryota; kingdom Viridiplantae; phylum Streptophyta; class Magnoliopsida; order Proteales; family Proteaceae; genus Hakea; species Hakea prostrata. The sequence goes on along the minus strand of NC_142603.1, from coordinate 6,790,034 downwards.
AATGGACAATAGTCGTAACACTAAGAGAGAGAGAGAGTACATTTCATGGTAATTGCAATGAGGTAGAACATGTAAATATTAGGCCCTACGTTTGCAAGACCTAATCCAGTACTGACCCCTTTTAACTTTCCTTAAAAACCTTAACACATTGATTGATCGGCTTAAAGGGTGAAATATAGTTATTATTATTATTATTATTATTTTGTCATCGTCAACGAATCATAATGACTGAGGGTCTATAGGTTCAATGTATGGGAAGGAAGAGGTGTGGTAAGGGTAAAGGTTCAAACTGATGATTTTCTTGGACTCATTGTCTTTACAAAAAATGCGGCCACCATTCTATTAGAAGTATATCCGCAAATTAAGTATGTTTATTTAGGCAAGGTAAGCCTTATTTATTCTTGAAACTACCACAACTATGCTAAAAGTATATTGGTTTTGGGTACTCTATAATACAACTTCCTTTTTTTCTTTGGTCTGGGTACTACAATAATTGAATCTTCAGAGGCTAACATGCAATTCGAAAGAATTTGGTTACATTTTGAGTTTTGACTTGATTTGACTACATATAATGGATAAATGTCATTGTGACTTCAATCCAACAAATTTGCTTCAGTCTTGTGCATTTAATGTGCAAGACTGTCAAGCGAGTCATTTTATTCTATTGAATTGAAAACGATCTCAACCATTGAAATTTAACTATCAAAATTTCGATCCAACGGCCGAATTCTCATTTGATCGGATGACTAGAGTAATTTCGCAATCCAACATAATAACATTGAACCTACCCGACTTTTTTATTTTCATGTGAGTATGTAACACTGCACATCTTTCGGTCCTAGATTCCGATCCGTTATACGGTAGTTTACTTTCCCCTAACTCTATTTATAAAGCGGTCGTCGCGTAGTGCACGAAAGTATTCCAACAGCTCAAGAGAACACAAGAAAGCTCCCCTGTCTCAGTTACCGTCTTCTAGGGTTCTTCGCGTCTGTTTTGGAATGGCAAGTCATCTAATTCAGTCTCTCTGTTTTTCAGTACCGTGTTTATTAATTTTAATTGTACTTAGTTTATTTCCGCAGGCGGATTCTCCTCGAAGAAGGTAAATTCTTGCTACCAATCCATTATCTTTTTCTGATTCTTAGTTTATAATGATTGTGATACGCAAAACCATCGGAAATCTACACCGGAAGTGGGGGAGGGGAAGATGAAATGGAACGTTCAAAATTTTTTATTTTAAAGCAGAGGTATCGGTGGTAGTAATTGATGCATCTGTTTGTCGGTGATGAAATTTTTGCACTTCCTTCATATTCGGTTTCTGTTTTCTGCATTGTGTGCTATATTTGGATCTTTAGGTCGAAACATTGATTGAATGGTTAACTTAACGTTGGTTTTCGCCATTAGGAGTAGAGGGCTTGCTGACCTGCCTGGTAGTAGAAGCCCTTGACTTCTTTTGAAGCGAGACAACCTTCTTTAGGTGAGATTTCGGTTGATGCTCAAGTTCGCTGAATATTATCCGCAATTTCTCCCTTAATTAGGTAATGCGTAGGGAGGACTATTAGAAAACATTACAGGTTTCCGTCATGGATTATCTTACAGCTATTCCCTGGTCTATTTCATTATTTTCTGTTTATAAACTATTACTTAAAATCTCTCTAAGTTTTGAGTGGCTTGAAAGACTAATTGCTGTTAGATTATCCCATGGTTATGCTGGACTTGGAAGATTGAGTATGCGGTTTTCAAGATAATTGGTGTACCATCTCTTTTTGGATGTGGGGTATAAAGTGATCATTAATGTGGCAAGAAGCTTTTGAAGATCTGACCAATCACATTTTGTCTTCAAAGCCCAATTGCTGTTAGATCATCCTTTGGTTATGCCGGACTTGGAAGGTTGTGTATGCAGTTTGTACAATTATTGGTGCCCTATGTCTTTCTGGACGGGTTATAAAGTGATCATTAAAGTGGCAATAAGTTTTTAGATGTATCTTAATCACATTTTGACTTTAAAGGCTAATTGGTGTTCATCCATCCTTTCTTTATGATGGACTCGGGAAGATCAAGTATGCAGTTTGTATGATTCACGTGCCCCATATCTTTGTGGATGGGATATAAACTGATCAGTAATGTGGTAAGAAGTTTTTGAAAATGTGACCAATTACACCTTGATTTTTGTGTTGACTTTTTGTTTGTGTGGATATATATTCTGCAAGATATGTGAGGCCAACACCTAGAGGGCTGAAGATTGTATCCAGATGGGGTAACGGAATACTTCCAAGGTGCCTTTAGAAATTTAAATCGTTTGTGGTACATGCAGCAGTGTGTGGTTCGTCAGTTGAAACATTTTTTTTGTTGGTTGCATGGTCCATCCTAAAAGTGCAATGGCGTCCAGGATTGTGAACTTGTTCATTTTATCTTTTATCTGGGTTTCCATTCTGTTGATTATTTTTGAGTATTCTTCATGGGGTTTAAGAGGTCTTGAGGCCTTTAACTTCTAATGTAAACTAATGTTCAGTTATCTGCAGAAGTTCACAGTTCTGAAAACGAACCCCACTTGCATTCTTTTCCCTTCCATCATCATATATCTAGATCAAAGTGATCTTAAAGTTATATTTTGACCTGCTTTTTGGATTTGGTACTTGTCCATGTTATTGTCTGAATATTCCCTTATTGATTTTTATATGCCGATTGAGCTGTGTGCATTGCTGACGGTGCATTATCTTATAGTCTAAGAGTTGCTCAGTTGGATCATTCACAGAAGTGCATTTCAGTTTTCAGAAATTTTCTGACACCTGTAGAAGTAGAAGACTAAGTCATTACTTTCATCTAATGAAGTCATAAGGCAAATGTCCTCTGTCCATTCAATGTTATCATTTGCCAACTTCCATTCTATGCTGTTTGTTTTTCCCCCTCTCATTAAATTCTCTTTCTTCCGGGCAAGCAAACTCCAGATCTAGATCCAGGTCCAGATCAAGGCCCAGATCCCCATCACCCTCCAGGTCAAGATCTGGAAGTTGTGGCAGGTTGGTATTTGTTCTGAGGTTGCTTTTTCTTATATGTGTGTTTTGTTTGAATGTTTTTCATGTGTGTGCGTTGTTTAATAATGATCTCATCTGATTCTTGGCAAAGCCAGGGATGATGCTCTAAATCCAGGAAATACACTCTACATTACTGGTCTGTCTACAAGGGTGACTGAGAGGGACCTTGAAGATCATTTCTCTAAAGAAGGAAAGGTTAGTTTCTAGATACATCTGAACACGAGGCACTTTCTTATTCATGGTTATATTAATGTCTATTCTGGCTGTATTAGGTACTTTCTTGTCGACTGGTTGTGGATCCTCGGGCACGCATCTCCCGTGGTTTTGCTTTTGTGAGTATGGAGTCATTAGAGGATGCTGACCATTGCATAAAACATTTCAATCAGTCAGTTCTGGAAGGCCGCTACATAACTGTTGAGAAGGTAACTTTTTGTACCTTTCTTGCTGTACCTATAGTGCTGAGGTAGTATGAGGAGGATTTTTTTTTGGTTTTCCTGTCTTGACTTGGAGGTTTTTGATTATTCAGAATACATTGGATCAGCTATGTTGGCAGCAATCAAAGATGATGAGTTCATCCTCTCAACTTATGTCACACAGCCTTGATCAGTGACCAGATCAACAGCTTTTCTCATGCATTTGATCAACTAAACATAGGCAATAGCCCAACAACTAAACAACCTCAGCATTCACCTTCAACACTATCAACTAATCAAGGATATTACCAACGTCTCTAATTGGGCATTTATGGTATCTCTTACCTTACAATCATTTGATGGCGCTATCAGAAGTGCGCCAGAATTTTTTTTGGGTGTGTTGCTTCCCCCCACCCCAAAAAAAAATCTTATTTATTTTCCTTGTTGAATTTTTCATTCCATGGGTTTTTCCCCTTACGGTTTCAGTTATTCATAATTGTTTATCTCTGTCTCTCGACATAGCATGAACACAGAGTATTGGGGGCTGGTTATATTTTAAGCAATTTGTCTTTTATTTCTCCATCACATGTACTTCCCCAAAGATAAAGCTTTTTTTTTTGTTGGGAGGGAGACAAGCTGAGGTGTTTTTGTTGCATTTCAGTCAAGGAGGAAACGACCGAGGACACCTACTCCTGGAAACTATCTTGGACTGAAGAGCTCCTGGGATTCAGGTAAGCGACTTAATCTATAGGGTTCAAGGTGCTTATATGGGTTCTCTTTTGTAGGGCAAATGGTAATACAATAATTCTGTACATTTCTCCGTCTCCAGGTTTTTGTGGAGATCGTGGTCAGTACCGTGGTGGCCATAGCCGTGATGATTATGGATACCGGAGGTCTCCAAGGCACTCTCCTTATCGAGGAGGCCGTGATTATTCACCCAGGCGGTCACCATATGGTGGTAGGTCAAGAAGAGAATGGTCTAGGTCACTCCATTATTCATCGTACAGCCCAGAGAGGGGATATGGGCGTAGGTCTAATGTCTATGCGAGATAAATAGTTCCTCTACAGAGAACAATTGCGAGATACCATGGCAAATTATCAACTTTTCTGTTATAAGTTTCATATACTAATAATGTTGGATTAATCTGGTTCATTTGTTTTTATGTACTCTCATTGTCGTAAGGTAGCCAGGGACCAGTTCGCTGTTTAAGTTTCATAGTTGTACTTCAGCCCAGTCCATCGTTTTTGACATGCTTATTTTGATGGGAAAAATATTTCCAGACTACAAATTGAGTCACAGAAGATGACTATGTGGGAAGATATTTGGTTCAATCTTGAAGACTTGAATCATTGGTAGCGGAGAACGCATGAGATGTTAAGAGTTCTGCCCACCTGAAGCGGGCTCATACAAGTTCCTGCTTTCCCAAAGAACGAAAAACTTCAAAACCCTGATGCAACCTAACAGGACGCACATAGAACGCACATAGACATTGGACAATTCCTGGACTAAGTATAGCAGATGAGTGGTCAAATACAAAGGCCAAGGTGTATGCGTTGGGGAAAGGGAGCATTGCTGCAAGTTCTTTGCAATTGGATGGTTTTTAGGACACCCTGTGTGTTGAAAAGCTTATGCTGCAACAAATGACGCTTCCTAGCCCTCCAAAGGTAATAAAAAGGGACGCGAAAATACCCAGTTCAGCAGCATGGCAGATTCCCAATTCAGAATTTCAGATGGGAACAAAAGGCCTGAAGAACGGCCGAGTGTTAATAAAACATGCTTTGCCCCTGGATATCCAAAGAAAACATTGCCATACAGTTTCATTAAAAGCAAGACACAGATCGCAAGACATTCCAGCGGGGTTCTACTAAAAAATAAAAAATGAAAAGGACATTCCAGCGAGGGACCACTTATGTGTGACATGCTACAGTTTATCTAATTTTTATAAATTTTGATTGAAGATGTTTAAAAATATATCATAGTGGATAAAGCAGTCCAAAAGAAGACATCATTTGATAATAAAAAACCTAAAACTAGCGGCTGAGTTAGGATTTAACGTGAAAAAGGGTTGAATCAGGGTACAACTTATTGTCGAAATTTGGCGATTTCGGTGATATCGCCCCCTGGTAAATCGAAAACCCCCAAACAATACAGACCAGTTCCTTGCTGCCAAACCCAATACAGACTAGTTTCTCGCCGAACTGGCATATATATATATATTACAACTTTTAAAAAAAAATGTTTTAAAACTTTAATTTAAAAAACAAAATAAATGCATTATTTATTTCAAGTAGGTCATACATGCATTTAATACACATTTTTTCGTTGCCCAGTTCCCACGTTCAACAACTCTAGCTGTCCCATATGCATTTAATACACATTATTTATTTCAAGTACGTCCCAATTGCATGGCAAACTAGGGTCGGGGGTGAAATATCGGACCTTGGGTTGAATGTTGATTATGACATTTTGACCACTAAAAATTAAAAATTTATTATGTATGAATTAAAAATTAATATTATTTTTTCACAAAAATAAGAATGAGTGAAAATTCACAAAAACACAATAATCTTTCTATTCATTCTCGTTATAATTAAAATGCTAATCTTTCACACAGAAAAAGAGAACTATAATACTAATTTTGCATTAGTCAGTGGGATGAATGTTGATGACATACTGAACTTGAAGTTGCAGGCTTGCAGCCAAGGAGTTGAACCTTCATGACACCAAGGTTTAATCAGACTCATAGGTAGCTATTCGAATCCTCAAGGCAACCTTCATCCACCATGAAAGTTGCTTGATTTGATCGATAAGATCCAGCAGTTGCAGTTGAATTTTAGGGATTCTTTTTATCAACACCATTACCGGGAGGTGAAATAATGTGCTGACTTTTTGGTCGAGCTTCTTTCTGTTCGCAATAAAATAAATTATGTCGATTTGTGTACCTGCCTTCAATGCTTGCTGGCTTCGTACCAAAAAAAAATAAAAATAAATAATGCTTGCTGGCCTTCATCAGCAGGATATTGATGGTAGGCCCTACTACAGATTTGTATCTTAATTATTCACCATAATATAATACTAACACCCTTTTTATCCAAATCCAGAATAGAATAATAAGGTTAGAAGAATCTTTATAAAAAATCTTTAAAAAATAAAAAAAATGAATTTCAAAAAATGGGAGACCCGCCTGACCCTATAAAGGAAACTCCCCCTATAAGACCAATACTAGTCATCATTTCACAAGATATATTAAAGTTATTACAACAAAGAAGAAAGAAAAAAGATAAAAAAAATCTAAATATGATTTTCCGTTTGTCGTATGCCACGTCATGCAAGCTCGCTTCCTGTTTGGGATATACACGATATTTGTCTTTTACCCAAAAAAAAAAACGAAGGAAAACGATATTGTCCTGTCGTGGGCTGGGAGGCTGGGCCTGGGCTAGAGCCGGCGTTCACAGTGCCTGGTTTTACACAAAATCCAACTGTTAATTCCAACGTGCAACAATAACGCAAGCTCTCAACTGTTATATCTGCCTTTCTTCTTCAATTCGTTGCTGCTGCTTTCCTGATATTAATTTCTCAAAGTTGAAGTGGTTGTTCGGATTTGTGATCCCCTCTATCTCGCCTCGCTCGCTAACTCGTTTCAGAATGATCGGAATTCAGTTATCTTCTCGATTGTCTTCTAGTTTTGGTGCCTTAATCGATCAAGCAATTTCCAATCGTTCAATGTCGAATTCGCTGTGTTGCTCTTCATTTCCTTCCTCATTTCAATTAGGTTTTAGAACCAGAAGATCTCATGTGACCAAGCCCTTTACCATTTTCTGTAAGGCTGTAAATTCTGGCGGGAAACCGGATAGTGACGAAGAAGAACGCAATGACGACTACCTCGAGGCGTTCCTTATGGGATCAGGTACGGGTTCATCTGTCACCCAAACCTTGTCCTGGTTTGACAGCACTGATATTGTAGTTGCCTTCGATTTTGTAATATTTGGAAGTTGAAGCTCTTTAAATGAATCATGATTTGGATTCTTGCATGTCCCTTTTGTTGAATGCTGTAGCTGCTTTATAAGCGATTGTGGAATTACATTTTGAAATTACAAGGTGAAAGGTAGGATTCTTTCTGTTAGTTAGACCCCGAGACAGCGTCTGGATGTGGAGCTGTATCCAAATGATCTGTTTGGGATGTCAATTGGAAGGGATTGGGGGCTTCTTTAATTTGTTTAGTTCCATTTGAGGCCTGTTTTTGCTGATTAAATTAGGAATGAAAATCTATGTGAATTTTGGATCAGATTAATGTCTAACCTGACTGTCTTCCCTTTTAAATCCTGAAAATTTATTGGAAAATAATGAAAGTTTTCAGGAAGGGGAAATCATATTGACAAGGACTGAGGGCGGAACCATTGTACATTAGTTATCTATTTCCCCCCCCTCCTCTTCATTTAAAAGTCCCTGATATATTATCCAAGGTTGTCTTTTTTCTCTTCCGACCAGTAGTTCTCTATATTGTGCAAGTTGTCCGTTATTGTTTCTGCAGAGCCTGTATTTTCAGGCTTTTATTTGCGTTATAATTCCTTGTTTGCAGTGGAACATATTTATGATTTTAGCTTTTGAATCACGATTTTAAAATGGAACTATGACTGGAGTAAGATTTTGTTGATTCTAATTCAAATTGGTTGTTTCCAATGGAGTATGTCGATCTAAAAGAATCCAATTATTAACAGCGAAGGAAAAAGGGAAAAAAAAAAAAAAAACTCTATTCTCTTCGAATTTTATTTGATAAAAGATGAGAATTTTTTATTTATTTCCCCCATGTTTTTGAAAGCATCTCAATTATTTCACTGACCTGATTCATCAAACACATCATATGAAATTAGGCATATAAACCTTGAATCTACACACCACATACATCGGATGCACCCCAGGGTTGGGTGGGTGGAGATTGAGTCTTACCTAGGTGAGCGGAATGTCTAAAATTAAGGAAAACAAGAAAAAAACTCTCTAAATTTGCCAGACTGGCAGACACATTGTTTCTGGCCTCTAGATGCATAGATTGGAATTAAGAAAAAAAAAAAAAAACCCTTTCCCAAGTTTGAATCTCTGAGATGGGCCAAATGATTGAGAATTGCAACAAATGAGGTCTCAAGTTTGTTTTGCAAGGTTTTAAATCCATAGGGGTAAACTGGACCAATCCAGGTTGGCTGATTCACTTCATGAGTTGAGGAATCGGAATCAGGACTGGTCAATTCCATTTCAAATCAGCCAATTCTGCCACCCTGCTTAGAAGGTTTCTCCTTCTCTTGGTGAAAGAATTTCCAAACCTTCGTCAGTATCTCTTTCGTTGGGTGCTGATGGTAAGAGTAGTGGAACACATTGACATTTCACATTCTTAATATAAAGTTTTCCTCAAAGCCCCCCCCCCCTTCAAATAAAATAAAATAACAAGTTCCTTTGGGAACTTCCCGGTTCACACTATTTGAAAAACACCTTGTGGGATCATTTCTGTTTACTTGTTCTCAGACTTATGTTGACATGTTGACAAAATTAAATCTCATGAGAACACATGTTGAAGTTAAAGTAACTCTTCCCCCCCCCCCCCCCCCTGCAACCCCTACTTTAACTGGCACAGAAATTATCAAGCACCACCAGTTGCGTAAGCAAGGGTTCCTAGAAGAGACAGAACCACAATCATATGGTCAGTTGCTTCCGTATCCATTTAATGAGAAGGTGCCCAGATCTGATGCTAGTTCGATTAAGCATGGGTTTCTTCGTCGTTTTCACAATCCGACAATTTTTCTTAAAATTGCTTGCAAAGGCGAATGGTTTTTGCCCATTATTGCAGGTATGTTGTCCCAGAATGCTGTTGTGACATTGTAGTTATTTTAGACGTGCTTACTGTTTCTGCTTTTTATTCTATTGTCATTTTTTAAACTGTTCTGTGCATGGTAAACTTTGGTTGTCTGCTGGTGCAGGAGACTATGCAATTGAAAAACTTATAGATGCTTTCAGGGGGAATGAAAACGGGGTAATATTTCATTTTAAGCCTGCATGTATTGTAGATATTTTAGTTTCAAGGTAGCATCAAAACTTCTAATTTAAACTTGTTGCAGGGCTCACTAAACCACTACCAGTTCGTGAGAAACCTTGTAGTGAAGCTTGGTTATGAAGTAAGCAGCATTTGATCACACTACTTTCTTATCAGTAACTTTTTTTTTTTTTTTTTTTTTGGGGAGGGGGTGCATTTTGTGTGTTAGCATGTTAATCCTCATCTATTTGATTGTCTTCCTTTCATGCTTCTGTTGATAACATTTCACAGAGAAACTCTGTTCAGGTTAAGGACAACATGAATTGAGGAAGAATATTTATAGTTCCAAAACATTGTACTTTATATATTAACTCTTTTTTTTTTTTTTTTTTTTGGTTGGGGGTTGGAGGATTGTTCTTCTTTCTCTTTCACACCTCATGTGGACAGACCATTCATTGAAAGGAAGATGGAGGGAAAGGCTCTGGTAAAACGAAGGAGTGAGGAAATCGTAAAGGAAGAGGATAATAAATGAGAAGAAAAGGAACAAATTACAGTCATGGGTAGCACCAAATTCTTTCCATACTACCGCCTGCAAACCACCACATTCCATGCAAGTATGCAACTCTTCCAAATAGCGCACCTAGGCATTGAGGTGCATTGGTCGCCTTGAATCCAGCTCCTCCAATGCCTTGGGTCGTATGATGCATGACAGCTATGAAATGGTGGGCAGGCCCGAGTAGGTCAGATTTGGATTTCAGATTGAAACTGGGTTTGGGTTGGTAGCTCCTAAGATTTGACGGTAGGGGAATCTATCCATGAAGGTTTAAGGTTACAAATGGTGGAATGTTGATGAATTTGAAGAACAGTCTATGGTAATGGCTTTAGGAAAGTGAAATATGGGGAAATCTAGTATTTCTAGTTGGAAGAGCTTGGATGAGTTTCCAGCTATGGGAGGAGGAGATTAGATCCAAGTATGTGTTAGAACTGATGGTTGAGTTGGGCTGGGTGAGTTTTAGGGTTTTTTGGGAAGAACTTGTGATGGAGGTTGTTAGGGTTTTAACTGTTGGATGGGGCAGCAACATAGAAAAAAAAAATTTCTTGGGGGGGGGGGCAGGGTGGCGAGAATGAATGCAACATTGATAAAATTTCCTACAAGGGAATGGGAATTCTTTTTCTTAATTGAAGTATGGGATGTTTCTGATGGTGGGAATGACCTTTTGGCTATTTAGGTCTTGGAAAATTGAAAGAGAGAAAGTGAAAAGCTAGGGTTGATGCATTGAGGATCAGAAGAAGAACAGCAACTTGAAGGCTTGAAGATATCCTGGAATTTGCAGGAAATTCCAGAAACGATGAAGAGTCTTCAACAGAGATTAAACTTGGTGGCTTGGGAAACTTGAAGAATTTGATGGAGGGGAAGGGGAAACTGAGCAGCTCTTACAAGGCTAAGCAGTACTCAAATAATTCTTATTCATCAATTCGTCTTCAATACTCATTCCCCCCCCCCCCCCAAAAAAAAAAAAAAAAAAAAAAAAACAAAAAAAGGAAAAAAGAAAAACCTTCCTTCAGAGCTTCTGTAAAATACTCAAAAATATACTCCTACTTTAAAAAGGAAAGACCTAACCTAATCCTTAACCTTCTAGCTAACTTATCTTGTCTAGGAAACTGAATTAGACCCAAACAAAGTCAATTTTACGACTTAAAAGAGGATACTCCCGAAGCTTAATAGAGAATTTCCAGAATTGCTTAACTTGAACCACTGGTTCAATTTAAAACTGGCCATGTGGTCAACCCCATGGATAAATGATGTGCTGGATCTCCCTTCTTCCTGTTGCAGTACTCATCGACAGCAGCTTGTGTGGCAGATCTAGGGCTGGAACCTAATGGGGATGATGAATCTTCAATAACTCGACTAATTCCACAGTCAGCAGGAGCTTGGACATTAAACACCAAACACCAATAGCCACTTGGACTTTAAGCACCAACTACCAACAGCAGCTTGGACTTTAAACACCCAGGACCTAATCAGCTTAGAGTTGATACACTAAGAAGGAAGCAACCAATACTTGCTGCAGCAAAATTTGAATAATCTTGTAGCTTTTTATTTTCCACATGATTTATTAAATGGATGCTATGATCAGCCTAATTAGAAAGTCCTCTTCCAATTAGGAAAGGAAAAGGCAATTTGACATGGCAAAACTTCTCCCATGCATGGAGGTGTGATCCCATACAATTAATACTTGGAAAAGCACTTAAATTGACCATCAGTGAGACAAAACTGAACCAACGAACCAAGTGAACCGTGGTTCAATTAACAAACTAAAAAAACTTGAAAAGAAAAAAAAACGCATACATTATGTGCTATTTAGGGATGTAAGAAGATTGAATTCAGCTCGAATATGAAAATATCTGAATCCGAATCCGATTATTAAACACGTTATTCGAATTTGAATCCATATCTGTCTTTATAACCAAATTCGAATTTGTGTAGTTAATCAGATTTTCGGATAATATCCCATCCGAATTCAAAGTAATTGGATGGATAAAAATATCTGAATGTAGTTCGAATATCCAACATCCGATTAGAGTAACTATTGATAGTTTAATGTAATTAGTTACTATTAATTAATATTAATGAGGGGATAATGATGTATTCCCCAAAATTAAACTTTAATTAGATACGGATATTAGATATGGATAGTATCCATCAAATATCTAATCGAATCGGATAATACCCGATTTAAAATTGGCATATCTCAATTCAAATTTGATTATTAATTAGATCATCCGAATTTGAAGCCAAATTCGAAAAAATAGAATTCAAATGCTCTTAAACAGATTTGAATACAAATCGAATTCGGATTTTCGACTATCCGATTACATCCCTAGTGCTATTACTAGTTTACTATTTTTGCAGATGTAGGTCTTTCAGTTCTGCATCAACTATTCTACTCTATCAAGTATATGCTTCTGTTAATCAGCAGTTTTCATATAAATGGATGATCTTAAACGTCTGGTTGACCTTCTGTAGTATAGATATTGATCTCCTGGCTTTTTTTTCTTCTTTTTCCTGCTGAATCATTGGGACATCTTTTGTCACTGTAATGTGAGAGGACTATAATATGGTTGACAAGGTGTACAAGTTTGATATATCCCACTTCGTTGTTCATGTAACCACAGTCCCATAAACCTCCTTAACTTTGAAACCCTTATTTTACTCAACTATTCAAACAGGAATAAAACCGAAAGGAAAAAGGAAAGGATCTATGGATGTTGTTATCATCAGAATTGAACTTCCTGAAGTGTAATGGCGAAGTGAGCCTTTCTGAGTTAAGTGTTGGACCATCTTTTTTTTGTCTGACATGGTGCTTTTGTTTCCAGGTAAGGATGGTGCGAATTACTGAAAAAGTTGCTAACACTTACTTTGCAAGGATATTTTTTGGCAAGGTGGTACTAGAACTTTGCATGATATAGTTTCTCTGAAGTTGTTGTAGCTGACTACTATGTGTCAGTATGAGATTGTATTCCACTGCATGCCGATTCTATATAAAAGGTATGTCAGATTTATGAACCCCTCTTTGTCTTCACATTTTGAATTTTGATCTGCAGCCAGGGGAAAAAGTTATTCTTAGTGTCGATGCTCGTCCATCAGATGCCATTAACGTAGCGACGAGATGCAAGGTAACATCCATTTTCTTGAAAACAATTCATGGTGTATTTGTTGGCAAAGGGGGAAAAAATTGTTATGCTTCTTCTGTTGTTTGTAGCGTTCGGTTGATGCTTCAGAAACATTTCCACAGTTGGTGTCAAACATTAGTAAGGCTAAGCCTTCTGACTTCTATTTGCAGTGACTGGTAATGATGAAAAGGACACGTTAGGAGAAGGATGAAACCAAGTTATACCTAAGAACACACCAACAAAATTTTATTCAGCCCCAAAAAGAAAATAGTTATCCCTAAGAGTCCTTGCACAGGCACTAAATTTGTGGAGTACATAATTTATACACTAGATCTACCATATAGTGTTGATTGTCTAACTGTATGCTTTTCAGAATGGCATGTCCAAAGTACAGCACAACAGCTGATTGGTTTGCTTGTGAGCTCTGGTGTAGACTTTGAAGTCTGTTTCTCCTATTTGATAATTGAACATATTGGTTGAAGAGGACTTACGAGGTTAGGAAGAAGATGTGAGTGGGAGGTTTTCAGTTTTGTCCCATGGCAGAACTCTGGCATTTTAGATGTAGACCTATGAAGAAAGCTCTCTAAGTAAAATTTGTTAGAACCTAGAATAGAAGAAGCAAAAGTTTTTTTATTTTATCATCCATGTTCAATGTAAAAAGAGGATAATATTTTCCATTATGACAGGCCATCCAATATGTCAGCATTTATTTTAGCCTTATTAAAGTAGATGGGATTGTCTTTCTGTACTTCATGAAAATTCTGTCCTGGCTCTCTTGCATCTCAAAGGGTCCCCCTCCACAAAAACAGAGTTATTTGGAATATGGTGCCTTTTGCTATAAAATGGAGTACATAGAAGAGAAATAGAAAACTGTTTGATGGGAATGGATGAATCAGTCAAGTGAGCAATTGTGTTTTACATACAGTACATGGCACTTGCCTGACACATTTTTATTGTTTATTATTCCTCCTTATTCATGATTCTTGATGCCTCCTGTAAAGATATCCTTTCCTTGCTCTTGGGATAAAAAAGGGTTCTGTGAAAGATGCTGCTTTTTGCTATAAAATGGAGTATAGAAGAGAAACAGAAACTATTTAATAGGATGAATCAGTCAACTTGGCCATTGTGTTTTACATACTGGACAGGGCACTTATCCAATGCATTTTAATTGTTTATTTGTTCCTCTTTATTCAATATTGTTGTTGCCTCCTGTAAAGAATCTAAAGATATCCTTTTCTTGTTCATGGAATAATTGTAATCTATCATGACAATATAATGCATCATATGTAGCTTTAAATACAGGTCTTCCTTTGCTATTCATTGCTTAAAAAATGCATCATAATGAGCACTACATTCTTCTTGTTCATTTCCAGTTGTATCTCATGATATGAAGTCTATTTCTTCAGCAAACTCCCTACATATGTTGCAAGGCAATATTTAAAATGGCAAAGATGAAGACTGTTTTCTTTTCTTTCTTAAAAAAGAAGGGATCTTTATAATTTTATGCAGAATAGAGATATTTGTACTGAGTGTATGCTTGATTTCCTCAACTGCTGGTATTTAAATAAACATGTAAATCCAATTTGATGACTGAGAACTAAAACTGGAGGTACTTAATCTCCTCGCCTCTACCTTATCTCTCAAAACAAAAGAGATCGTAAACCTAATACTATAGGGATTCACTGTTTTCTGTTGGTTGCATAAAAAATCACATCAAATTGACCACTTTCTTCTTCTTGCTTTTTGTTTTATCACAATTGAACGACAGGTCCCAATATACGTTAGGAAGCAGATTGTCTTCACTGATGCTATTCAAGTCATTTATGGGATGCAAAGAGAAAAAAGTGCAAAGGCAGTATATGATGTATCCCTGGACAGGTGCTTAACATCCTTGGGCTCCTTTTATTTCTCTCCTTGTTTGTCTTACTTATCATAAACTCCAGTTCACATTCTTCTTGTTTGCTGTTATTCTTTACCAATTTTTATGATGGCTTAATGCCTAGAGCTTTAATCATATTTCTTTTGAAGACTAAAAGTAATTAAGATGCTGTTTTCGTTTTGATGCTACTTGCTATCAATGCTTGAAATATTTGAGTTGAAAACCCACACACACAGAGCAGGGGGGGAGGGTTGATTATTCAGTGATGTAATTCATTTTAGTTTGGACATAATATTCAGTAGGATTACTAGT
The DNA here is from genome assembly GCF_041222555.1 of Hakea prostrata. Taxonomy (NCBI): domain Eukaryota; kingdom Viridiplantae; phylum Streptophyta; class Magnoliopsida; order Proteales; family Proteaceae; genus Hakea; species Hakea prostrata. Next base: position 6,774,703 of record NC_142603.1, on the reverse strand, counting down.
ATTTGGTTTACAATTTAATAATGAAATTTCCATAAAATAATACTAATTCAAGACATTCAACACTAGTTTAATCGGTCAGTAATGCTTGATGACAAAATTGTCTTCAAATATCAGCTTCCAGGTTCTTTCCAGAAACAAAAACCAGAAGATGGTCCTAAATAGATCAACTTCGGATTCAACATGGTTATCAAAATGGTAAGCTGATCATGGCATTCAAGATGATCAAGAATCAATAGGCAAGCCTCTTAAGGAGCTTGAACAGCTAGTCAACGCCTTGGCAACTACGGTAATGAAAAATTGAATCTCAATTTTAAGTTGCAACCAAATGCTACATTGTAGAGACACCCCCATCCTACAAGGTTGGGGTTCACCCCACAAAGATGTCCATGCAGTGAGTGCTCTACAGATATTTTGCAAAGCACTCTGCATGGGCTGTTCTTGTGTACCTTTAAGCTATCTTGGGATTTGTTAAGCATCTTTGCCCTATAATGATAAAATTTCTGTTAGGAGGTTCCATCCCTCTACACCTTCCGGCTTGGGGGGTGCCCTGCCGTATACCATCCAGCCTGCCAATCAGTTTGCAGGATCACTGTGGTTGGGGAAGGTGAACAGTGCTTTCTCCAGCAGTTGGTTATTAATCATTTTAAGGCATGTCATGGGGATATGGTATAAATGCAATAGTTAGAGTCCTTCTTGGGAGAGATACAACTGTCTGTTGTCTTGTCATTGTCACTGCTGAGGCAAGTGACAAAATTTAACAGGCAATGGCATTTAAGAATCTCAATGGTTGGAAGTGCAAGTGGCTCATGATGTTTTCCAATGACTTCACTGATCAGAACTGGTTTTCACCATTCATTCACTCAACTTCTTATGTTATCGCTTGAAGAGAACCATTTTTTTGGCTAGATTACAGGTTTGAATCTAGCTAATTTTCAAGATTTGCGTCTTTGTAAACTGTCTCATGGGGCCATAGCACTGTGCATCTCCAGCTTCCCAAGAGCTGTTTTTTATTGTAACCCAGGTTTATATGGTTCACTATGGCTGAGCTGTAAGAGCATGGTTACCTACCTGAGCAGGCAAGGATAGGAAAGAACCATGTTTTTTTTTTTTGATGGAAAAAAGAAATTAGCATTAATATTACGGCTGATAACACTTACAAATACTGGAAATTGTTCTATTTCAGTTATCCAGTAAGGTGGCTGCCATACTGGCATACCCCTCAAAAAAAGTCTGAAGCACTGGGTTTGGGAATGGTTTATATTCCGACATTTTTGTCGATGTTGCCAACTCCAACAGCATGGGTAGTCCCTGAAGAGTCCATTGTTGTCTTGAAGGCCATGGTAATATATCTGCTATATTCGGATTGTTTGTCCATATTTCATTTATTTTAAAACAATTTTCCTCTGCACTTTCAATCCCCTGTTGCAAACCCATAAGCATATTCTCCAAGATCCCGTTTCCCTTTCCTCTTCCAAAATTGATAGACCTTAGATGTCCATCTCTGCATGTTCCAGTGCTCCACCCAACTGCTCCTAGCTACTGGTTAAGTACCCCTGCACACACAAGAATATTTTTGTTAGACTGTGATATTATCCTACACCAATTTTCTCCTATATTGTTATGAGTTGCATTAATAAAGTGAACTGGTAAGTTGAGGTTTTCTTCCTCTCTTTGCAGCTTTAAATCTTTTATCCATTTCTGAATATTCCCTAGCACCATAAAGGGGCTAGGTAATTTCAGATTAAACACTTTATCATTCCTTTCTTTCCAGATGAAGTTGAAAGAAATTATGAAAATAGACATAAACCATCTGAAATTGTCTTTGGTTAAATGTAAACACATATTATGACACCAGCTCAAAAAAGATGTGTCCCTCCAGTTTTCTGTACGTAGTCCCAACAGTCCAGCTGCTTGGGTCGCTTTCCCCATTCACATGAAATGAAGAGATGCCACGTTGTTTCTTCTTCCGTCCCGCATAGCGCACACTCAGTTTGAGTTTGCGTCCATTTTGCTATGTGTGCCTGCACTAGCAAGCCTGCATTTAAAACACGCCAAAAAACACTATAAATTTGGGATGAATTGGAAGTTTCCACATTTGGTTCCACCACTTCTCGAATTGGTAATCATGGTTTGTAAACCGTTGTTTCATTATTTCACGGAAAGCCAACTTTACCGAGAAATCTCCATTTGTTGAGATCGTGGTGGACTAAGAATCTTCTTGGTTTGAGAGATGTATTAGAAAATTTGTCACCGGGATTATTGTTGGCCACATGTCTTCATGCTGGTTTAAAAGACCATTTGCCACCTCTGCTACTGTTGCATTTTGAGGCCATCTTGTAAAGTTTTGCTCTTGGTTATGTTCCCATGGGTCAAACCAAATCGATGTTCTCCTGCCGTTCTCGACTACTCTTCTCACCATGGTTCTTAGCAAAGGGTTGATGTTTGTAATACTATTCCATACCCATGATCCTTTTTTCCTTGTTACCTTTGGATCGAAAAAACTTTGGTCTTTAAAGTATTTGGCTTTGAGAACTTGTACCCATATCGCATCGGGATTAGAGAGTATTCGCCACCCTTGTTTGAGTAGTAAAGCCATATTGTAATCCTTCATTTTTTTTAAGCCCATTCCTCCCATGTGTTTTGGTTGACAGAATCTTCCCCATGCTTTCAAATTCAGCTGCTTGCTCTTATTGGGTTGTCCATTCCAGAATTTTTGACAGATAGCATCTATTTTTTTGCATGTAGTCTTTGGAAATCTCAGAAATTGCATCTGGTATAGGACCATTGATTGAATGGATGCTTGCATTATCACCCCCTCCCTGCATAAGACAAATTAGTCGCCTTCCACATTGACATTTTCTTCATCATTCGATCCACCACATTTTGCAGTGTCCTTGTTTTCTCCTTACCCTACATCATATTTGACCCCAGGTACATGGTTCCTCCCTTGATTTCGGATACCCTCAAGATTGAAAGTATCGAGATCCTTTCTTCCTTCGGTACATTCCAACTGAAAAAAACTCCACTTTTCTCAAAATTTATCTCTTGCCCTGTCAGATCCATAAATAACTCTAACATAGCTTTAAGGGCCAGGAATTCTATTTCTGCTTTGCGAAATAAGAATGTGTAATCTGCAAAAAATAAATGTGATATTTCCGGCGCTCCCCTTCCTACCTTAATTCCACTTAGCAGTTTCAGTGATTTATACTCATCAAGGAGTCGAGACAGAATTTCCATGATGAATAAGAAGAGATATGGGCTAAGTGGGCAACCCTGTCTCAACCCCCTTGCTCCTGTGAACCAAGAGTAAGGAGATCCCTTGATCTTGACAGAAAAGGTAGGGGAGGAAATTAGCTCATTGATAAGCCTGCACCATTTTCCATCAAAACCCAAGAACTGGAAAATTTTAATTAAGACCCCTCTGTCAACTCTGTTATAGGCTTTAGACATGTCCAGTTTTAAGGCAATGAAACATTTCTTACTGTGTGTTTTACGCATGTAATGGAAGATTTCATGAGCCACCATTATGTTGTCTGTGATCTATCTTTGGGCCACAAAAGCCCCTTAACAAGGAGAAATGAGACCGGGTAATAGTGCCTTCAACCTCCTAGCAAGGATTTTCGCAATGATCTTGTAAGACACATTGCAAAGATTGATAGGTCTAAAGTCAGATACAATAGAAGCATTCTCTTTTTTTGGGACAAAGCACAATAGGGTATGGTTAACCCCCGTAGGTAGGACTTTGTTTGCAAAGAAAGCTGCAACGAAATTGTAAACGTCCTTGCTTACCAATTCCCAAGCTTTTTGGTAAAAAAACCCATTAAACCCATCAATGTCCGGTGCTTTGTGGGGTCCCATTGAAAACACTGCCTCTTTGATTTCTATCTGTTAGAAAACAAGCATTAAATAATCAAAACAGCAGCTGAACTTGAACAAAGAAAAGAGAGAAAAAGAAGAAGAGAAGAGAGATGAAGAACTAGTAGAAGAGGCTTGTGATTCTTGCTTAAAGAGTCTAGAATCACAAAGCACTTTTATTTATAGATTCTAATGAATCTAATACAACTTGAGAGACAAGTAATTGTCCTCTAGAAAAAAGGAAACAAAATATTACAGCTTTAGTAACTTCCTAACTCATAAAATAGAAAGTTCTGAAAATAGAAACTACCACCAAAATAGAAACTATGCTTTCTAAAAACTCCCAAAACTTATGTAACAAGACTCTCAGAAATAGAAATAATAAAAACAATAGCATAATACTGTTCACGTGAACAGTAACACAGATTTTACTGTTCACATGAATAGTACCGTGAACAGTAAATAGCCCAAGTGTATATACTTCAACACTTCCCATCAAGCTGGAGTGTACACAAAGAAAACTTCAGCTTGCACAATAAGAATAAACTTGAAAGGTAGCACCAATCTTGAATCGTGTAGCAATGGCAGACGTCAATAAACATTGAGAAAACTTCACCCAGGAGATAATCAACACCAACTTTTAAAAAAACTTTAATTTTCATGTCAATAGAACCATCCAATAATAAGAACAATCGACGATGTTGAAGACGAACAAAGTCCATAAGTATAGCAGGATCAAAGATACTATCCATATAATGCCGGTAGTAAGAGAAATATCTACACTAAATCTTCAAAATTGCAACTCCAATGTCCATAAGTATAGCAGGATCAAAGACACCATCCACATAATGCCGATAGTAGGGAGAAATATCCATACTAAATCTTCAAAATTACAACTCCAACGTCCATATAAATGCTTCACAAGAAGGCAAGTAATAGGCAAAGTATAGGTAGGTAAAAGGCAAAATTGATTATTGTGGACCAAGTAGGTAGGTAAAAGACAGTATAGGTTACTGTGGACCAAGTAGGTAAGGTAGTATGGGTTACTATGGACCAAATAGATAAGGTAAAAGACAGTATGGGTTACTGCGGACCAAGTAGGTAAGGTAAAAGACAATATGGGTTATTGCGGACCAAGTAGGTAAGGTAATAGATAGTATAGGTTACTGTGGACCAAGTAGGTAAGGTAGTATGGGTTGCTACGGACCAAGTAAATAGGTAAAAGACAGTATGGGTTACTGCGGACCAAGTAGGTAGGGTAAAAGAGCAATATAGGTAAAGATAGGTAATGATATTGTTGTAGAATGCCATAAGTTGAGGGCAAAGATCTTCACAAATAATATCCATTAGCACATCTTGAGTAGATATAGAATAAGGTACCATTCTCCCCCTCACGTGTAGCATTACACGTGGACAATTAATGATGACCAGTGACAAGCATCTTAAAGTATGAGCACAAAAGAAATCCAAGAAGGAAAAGTAGCAGCCACAGAGTAGTGTATTATTCACCAATAAAGCTGACCAAGCAGCAGAAAATCGTCTCACAGGACAAAGTCTTGTTCACCAAGGGGGGGGGGAATTCTGGACCACCACTAACCCTTTAATAAGGTAGGAGCAAATTAGATCAAGAGAAAATTATTGAACCAGCTTGGAATCTCAAAATTGCAGTAGTCGTTGTAGCAATCCACTCAGAAGAAGTGCAATAACAGTAGTTGCAGTAGTAGATAATATTAGATCTTGGACCATAGCAACAAACGTCTGCTAGATGTGAAACTCTAACAGATCTTGATATGAAGGAAAAGTAGTTCTTTAGGTCTTTGTAGAAGTATTAGATAAAAAGAAGGCTAAACTTGATTCTAAAATAAACAACGGAAGTAGGAGTAAAGCAAGACGGTTGCAGCAGAATTTTTCAGAACAGAGAAATTCATTGAAACAGGGTACTAGTATACGACTTGCAACAGAACTTATAGCACAAACAATGGAAGACAATACTTAGGTCTTGCAATCCGAATTATGGGCATATCTTTGCAAGAATCAAGAGGAATCCCAAGACATCAGTATAGTGCAGATTGAACTTCAGATTTGCACACAAAAAAAAGGGTAGTAGCAGAGCCTCAGTTGAATCAAATAGGTAGACATATCCCCAGAAAGCTTAGGGCCTTTTTGTAGTATTAATACATAGATACTTGGTGCTTCAAAAGTTAAAGAAGAAGGACAGCCATGCACAATTACTGCAGCGAAGGTTGGGCTGCCCTAGATAAGAAAAAGGAAAAAAAAGAAGAAGAAAAAAACTGGGCAGCTAAGAGAGAGAAAACGGTCCCTAAGTTGATTAAACTTGCTCTGGTACCATGTTAGAAAACAAGCATTAAATAATCAAAACAACAGTTGAACTTGAACAAAGAAAAGAGAGAAAAAGAAGAAGAGAAGAGAGATGAAGAACTAGTAGAAGAGGCTTGCGATTTTTGCTTAAAGAGTCTAGAATCACAAAGCACTTTTATTTATAGCTTCTAATGAATCTAATACAACTTGAGAGACAAGTAATTGTCCTCTAGAAAAAAGGAAACAAAACATTACAGCTTTTGTAACTTCCTAACTCCTAAAATAGAAAGTTCCGAAAATAGAAACTACCACCAAAATAGAAATTATGCTTTCTAAAAACTCCCAAAACTCATGTGGCAAGACTCCCACATTAGAAATAGAAAATATAATAAAAACAATAGCATAATATTGTTCACGTGAACAGGACCGTGAACAGTAAAAACAGATCTTTTATTGTTCACGTGAATAGTGTCGTGAACAGTAAATAGCCCAAGTGTATATACTTCAACACTATCAAACTAGGCATCTCAGAGAGAGATCTCCCGTGTAGGTTACCATGTGGGAAAAGACATTCAATGAAGTTAGGGTCGAGAGTCTCAGAAGGTTGGTAGAGCTTTTGCATATATTTAGCAAAGACACCAGCAATCTCTCCCGGCTTAGAGAAACATTGACCCTCATCGTAAATTACTACCACGCCCCTCTTTTGAAGATTGATTTTGCTAGTTAAATGGTAGAACCTAGTGTTCCTATCCCCATCCTTAATGTACATACCTCGAGACTTCTGGAACCAGAACATTTCTTCCGCCTCCAGCGCCCACACCATCATTTTTTTCTTGTCCTGTATGAGTTCCTAGTCCGGGTTTCCTTGTTGCTCTAAAACTTCAATCTCTAGGGCCGTGCTATGAAAAATGTTGTCCACCAGACCAAACATAGACCAATTCCAATTTTGTAAGAATCTAGACAACGAGGCCAACTTCTCATTGAAAGGACAGTTTTGATTTTTACCCACGCATTCTGTAAATCATTTGGGAACAAAGGATGAGAGAACTACGCATTTTGAAGATGGAAACACTTACGATTGAATTTGGTGACCCCCATGGGTTTAAGGATTAAAGAATTATGGTCAGACCCCGCCGCTGGTAATTTTTCCACCTATTGGTTAGGGAACAAACTCAACCACCCTGGAGAGGAGTAAATCCTATCCAGTTTTTCCTTAATCAAGTTGGGTGGCTTTTGCTTATTCGTCCAAGTGAATGAACACCCCGGAACTAAAATTCCAGTCAAATTTTCATCATTGATAATTTTTTTTCAGTCTGGGCAAAGCACCTGAAGCTCGAAACACTCTCCAGTTTTGTCATTCGCATTCAGGAGTTCATTAAAGTCACCCAAAATGACATAAGGTTCAGCCATATTTTGCAAGTTAGCCCCAAGGGTCTCCCAAAACCCTTTTCTATCCAAATAATGAGGTGGAGCATAGATGAAGCATGTCACATAGCTCCTCCCCTCTACCCATCATCGCACAAAAAACATTGAATTGTCCCAGAAGAACACTTCCACTTTGCAGTTTATTGAGTTAAGGACTAGAAGCCCCCCCCCCCCTTCAACCCTCTCAGTCCTTTACTTTCTTCATATCCAGTCACCAAATAATGTCTAAACAATCCTTTTTTCTTCTCCACAAACTTAACATGATCCCGACATTTGGTTTCACACAAGAAAACTAAATCAGGTTTATGTTTTTTCAGGTTTTTTTAAGCATTGTTGAGTAAAGGATCCATTTATTCCCCTCACATTCCAAGTCATGAACTTCATTGTTAACCCAAAAAGAGAAATAAAACTTAGGGCAAAATTCCAGGAGTCACAGACAACTTTCCACCTTCTATATCCCCAAGAACAGCATTGAGCATAGTAAATTTTGCATATTATTTCACAGACAATGAAGTACCATAAAGGGAAAACTAGAAAAGAGCAACAAAGTAGGTTCCAACTAAGCACTCTCATATAGAACAAATATATGAGAACAAGAAAACGACTAGAAATTATGCAAAGAACCTATTCCTAGATTTTTTTATCCAGTTTTTTCCTCCAAATATTAAACATAGCAAGAATTAAAATAAGAAACACAATGCAGAAGTCGAAAAACTCAGAATAATTGTGATATGGAAAGACCTGAGAGAAGCTCTTGGGAATGCCAGCATCCGGTTCCTCCACTGGATTAGGAAGCACACCGTGCGCCATCGACTGATCCTGTACCATTTGTTGCATAGGTATCCCAGAATCTGGATTAAGAAGATAACGAGCCTCCATGGGCCCCCATGATTCGCCAAACATCACCTTAGGATCCTGAGGGTCCCTTAACAGAGCATCAGTGAAAGGATTGAGGCGTTCAAAGGGTTGCAGCTGCGAAAATTCAGGGATATCGGTGGTTTCGGGAGAGTTCCTTTGGTGCTTCCTACTAGGATAAATAATGAAGTCATCGGGATCCGCTGCTTCCACCACCTAGGGAGCAATCTCAACAGTCTTATCAGTCTGAGTGCTTGCTTCACGGGTTTTCGGGAGAATCGCACCCACCGACATTTCAATTTTTGGCTCCTCCTTCGAGCAATCGCAATTGGACACGAAAGTCACCGACTGAGTTTTGAGGGCTTTGATTTTGACTTGCTCGAACTTTTCGATTCTCTCCACAGCTTTCAGTACCTTTTTCAAAATTTCAGATTCTTTTATCTTATCACCTTCCTTCTCGCCTTCCGTTACCTTTGCCGTTTCAAAACAGATTCCTTCATTCCCTTTTTTCTCAGTTCCATCATTTTTTGGTTCTTCCCACAACACCTGTTTCCCTTTCAATTTGAGTTTCTGTTGCTCGGATTTTAAAAATCCAGAATTCTCCAACTTTCCTTCTTCATCAGCCTCACCTTTTCCTTCCTCAGCATCAAATACCTCACACTCACCGCCATCGAGCAACAAGTTCAGCCTATTTCCCTGCTGCTCTTTCCTAATGTTTTTGTTACCACGTTGAGAAAACTCCATTTGATCAACGTCCTTGCTTCCTGCATCGATGACCATAGAGTTCCCAGCTTCTTTTTCCACTTCTTTTTGAACAACCGATTTTCGGTTAGTTGTTGTAACTACCTTTGAATCCTTTGGATCCCTTGAAGCCTCTCGCCCCACTTGCCCCTTTAGATTCGTTGAACAATTTCTTTCATCACCCCCACTTTCTGGGTTTTTCATTTTCTCCTTATTTTTCTTGATTTTCAGATTTTTCTCCACCGGAATAGGTCCGTGCTTCCCAGAGTCCTCAACTCGCCGACTTCCACTAGATCCCTCCTTCACTTGCCATCGATTCCCTGACCCCAATCTTCTCACCATCAATGGCAGAGTCAGAAGATCTTCTAAAGCCTTAGTTGATAATAAGCGATCCTTTCCGAACCTAATTGGAGATGTGATAAGATTTCTGTATATCTTATCCCCCATTCCAACCCTCGGTTCCCCTGCTATACCGATCGACGAACATCTTCCCGCCGAATGTGTAATCTTCCCACAAATTTCACACAGCGTCAACAATTCATATTTAACCTGAACATGAACCCATTCGTCACAACTGCTTTGGATTTGAGCGAATAGTTTCACCGGAAGATTTGTATTAAGCATTACCTTTACCCTAGCCGAATCCTCAGGTAAGTTCATACCCTCTACCTCTAGTTGGATATCCACAACCTTCACCATCTCACTTGCTGCCTTCAAGATCAGTCCATACTCGAAACAATCGAATCTAATCCCTTGTAACTAAACCCATACAGGTAACAGAGGCCCGCATCTCCTCGCATCTCCGGTATAGGTTTCAAAGCCAACTGCAGCAAACCATTTCCCACCCACCATGGCGCTCTTGACATGACTTCGTTTCTGTTCACTTCCAACGCAAATATTGCCCTAAAGCCATCTTTGCCTATAAGGGAGATATCGATCGCCCCTACAGGAACCCACAACTCCATTAGGTACCTGCAAATCTCTGAGATATGTTCATTTTTATCTCCCACAACCTTCCCATACAACATTCTGGACACCGGACCACGCTCCGCAAACTTAGAAGGACCCGACTCCTTCCACCCCTTGAATGAAGCACAACCCCTTTGACCCTCCTTGTTTCGAGTCCGATCTCTCCCATCATAGCCGAGATTACTCCCCACAGGCGGATTCTGCTGAGAACGGAAGCCTCTGACATTCAAGTTCCTTCCCGGATGCGCCATCAGACCACAATCCCTAAAGAATTTTGAGAATAGAAAGACAAAGACCAGAATGGAAAGTAATACTGTAACTATCAACTACAAAGACTGCAGAAAGATGCTGGGATTTCTGAAATGAAGCCCTAAAGGGAACTGACAAACAAGGCTTATTGTTTCTGGGTAAGTATAACTTGGTTTCAAAACTGCAGGCTGCAAAAAGAAGCTTTCGGCTGGAGAAATTAATGCTCTGAAACATGATTTCGAGGACGAATTTTAAAACCAGAGGAGTTAATAGAGTTGTGGTAGTCACTGTGGATGAGAGGTATCATAAAGGTCCATCAGAGGCTCAATCGTTTCTCAGTCCATACTTCTCAACCCTGCAACAAATATGTGTAAGTGTGTGTGTGCATTTCCTTACCCATGTGGAGTCTCCATTGCTGTCATTCCTCAGCTAGAGCCTAGCTCATGAAGGCTGAGGGGTCATCGATGGGAAGAGATTGTTGCGATAGAAAGATCAGGCAAAAGGAGAACAGGGGAGAACAGGGGATATAGAAGGAAGAAACCATTTACAATTTACAATTTCCTTTCAGTAGTCTTACTCGTAACATTGTAGCACAACTCTTCTACCAGTTAGCAATTATCATCACCCCCTTGAGTAGAGGATTATAAGACTAGTGCGTTTGTTATTGGTATTTCTGCCCCAGGAAAGAACCAGAGAAACTTTTGATGGTTCAGCTACGAGCATCGGTTTGTCTTTGTTATGACTGTTTCTTGAAACAAAAGTTCGGTACAAACCATGTAAGTGAAATAGTTTTTAAAGCAGTATTCGTGGTTAAGGGACGTTGAAAGAACCATGTTTTGCTCCTGCTTTTGTGGGCAATTTTTAAAGACTACATCAAAGATTTAAAACTATCACTTGCAGAAAGAACCATACTGCAATTTGCTGTGCCTTTTTTTTTTTTTTGTTGGGGGGGGGGGGGGTGGATGAAAGCACATAAACCTAGTCTCATATGATACGGGGATTTGACTAATGGTTGTTCACCTTTTTTTTTTTCTTTCTCTCTCTCTCTCTCTCTCTCTCTCTCTCTCTCTCTCTCTCTCTCTCTCTCTCTCTCTCTCTCTCTCTCCCCACTGAAAAAGGGAAACATTAATCATCCTGAGGGTAAATTACATACTAAGTCTAAGTCAGCAGAGATGATGATCTTGGGCTACAACTGGAATGTGAACCCTGTTGTAATCCAAGAACACCGAGGACATAAGTGTAGTTACAATCTCATCATTAATACAAAAGGTGACTGAAGCTAGTTTTTCTGAAATAGACAACAAAAGTGGCACTGAGAAGAATGGCACGCCTTAAGTGGTTTGGTAGTAGCTGGTCTAAGGCTGGGAAATCTGAGATCACTGAGGCTACCTTGAGATGCAAAATGTCAGCTATTTGTAGGCCTTGTTGGAGAGCTATGGTGAGATTCAATGTTAGCTTCAATTTCGTCTCAACTTATTAAGGAAGAATTAGATCTTTTATCAAGGTTTGCATTACTAAATATTCTAGCCAAGGAGTCTAATTTATTACAAAACCTATTTTGGGATACAGAAACAACTTATATAATAAGTTGGAATTGAAGCTAACATTGATTTGATTAAAACCTGTCTTTTTGCAAAACTCAAACAGTTTACCTTCCATAGATTCAATTTTGAAGAAACTTTTTGGATCAAAGAAATCAAAATTGCATACCCGAGAACTGGAATGGAATGAAGGAGTTCCCAGATACTTACATTGCTCTTCTAAAGGTGGGATTCCAAATTTATAGCTGAGTGATTCTTGTTTCAAGGTGGGAACATTTCTACTGAAGAAAAGTCCACTTTTTTGGAAATTTTGTTGCATTGAGATATCAGAGAATAGATTCAAAGCAGCCTTAATTGTATCCAAATCTTACTCAGTTGCTCTACAAAAAATGGAGGCATCATCTACAAGGAATAGATAAGAAACCTTCAGTGCCCTTCGTGCCACTTTAATCCTACGAAAGGCATTGAGGTCTCGATAAACATTTAAAACTCGTGAAAAGATTTCCATGGCACCAAGACTTGATTGACATACTGTCCATTTTAAACTATCAAAATTGACTCCTGAGAAGCTTTCCTTGTAATCTAATTTATGTAACATGTGAAAAGCTATGTTGTTCTTTTGATTGTCATTTACCTTATTATCAAAAGTTTTAAGTCAGTGACAAAAAATGCTTTTAAACATAATTTGAAAGTGACTTACCATTATATCATTTCAATGATGTTGTGATGATCATCCATGAGTCAAAAGGATATGATTTTATCCTCATTGAAAGGAAGAGGAGAAAAAGTAAGTTTAACTGGTCTTACCAAGTTTGGTTCCAACAAGATTACCCCCTAGTCCCCTACTAACCATTTGTGGACAAGTGAACAAAGCCATAGTTCAGTGACATTACTTTTGCTTCTGTTTTTATGGGAGATACGTAGATCTTGATAAGAAGTCTCCCATTTTGGAAGATCAAACTCTTGTTAAATTGTTGTTAAACTTAGTAGAAAGAAATTTTGAATGCTAATTAGTTCATCACAGAGTCGGGGATAATTTATATTTAGATTCAACTGAGTTGAGTTCATCATAAACCTTGCTTGTGATTATTAATGTTTCTTTATTCTGGCTGCTTTAGTATAAATGAATAAAAAAGTTGTAGCTGTTAGTACAAACAGCATATTGGCAATATATGTTGCTGTCAATATCAGCATTTATTGGGGTCAGGGACTCAGGACCTGAGGTGACCCATATTGCTTCAATTGCTTCTTGCATGTGCTTACTTCTATATTTATTCTATTTCTAAACCGAAGTTTTATCGTATACAGTGCTGCAGAGGGTCCTGATACACTAGCTGAAGAACTTCGCCTGGTGAGAAATATTAATACAGCCGTGGAAGAGGAAAGATACAAAGATGCAGGTATTTCAAAAAATATTGCCTCAATGATCATTACCATGAACTCACATACTAAGGCTTCTTGAATCTCATATTAATCCATCCATTCTCGTAAAAATAGGAAGTATTCATCGTCTATTGAAAAAAAAACTATAAAGGATTGGATTCTCTCTTTGTGGGTAGTAACAAAATACTTTCTGTTTCCCACAGCATTGATGAGGGACAAGCTCATGAAGTTGCGTACATTCACATGATCTTTAACTTATTTGCAAGGTATGATGCTCTTAGATTTTGTTTTTTCCCTCTTATGTCTGATTAAAATTTATGGTTGTGAATCTTACCACTGGGAAGAAGTTTCTTACTATAATATTTAAACTTGGTGTTCTGATCAATGGAAATAAGTTAATAGAGGACATGATTTTAATGAGAATTTTTTATTTAAAACCAAATTGAGTTGTTTTAGTTGAACCAGCTAGCTGTTCTTCTATGTTAAACCATTCCCCCCCTGTGAGTTATTTTTTTTTGGGGGTGGGGGGTGGGGGGTGGGGAGAAGATATTGTTTTAGACTTTGCGGCTATTTATACATGCTCCAAGCTTTTATCTTTTCATCTGCAATTTCAACAGAGATCTAGATATATCATTTTTTATTCTAACATGACTTTTTTTTTTCTTTCTTCAGAACAGTTTTCCAGTGAAAGAACTATCCCCATGCAGCCAAACTAGCACAGTATCCCTCCATCCAGGAATATTTGTACAGGTTTTATATTTATATAGGAAATTTTCCCTTACATGTAAATATGAAGAGACATACGTCATACTAACTGGATTATAAGTCTTCTCTGAATGCAGACTCATACAGAGATTGGAGGATAAGTAATGGCATTATTGTTCACTCCCTGAATTAATTGACCATCTATTGTGTAATCTTGTTTTGATAATCAACAAAGATGGACAGAATTAAGGTGGATGAAACTATGACAGACTTTGTTATGGTTGATTGTCAAACCAATTTTATTTGGCTATTTTTGAATATAAAGTTTTCGAAGGGGTGTAAAAGTTCAGACTTTGTTAAGTATAGCACTTTGTTATGGTTGATTCACAAATCCTTTTTCCGTTTGTTTTCCCCCGTGCTACAAGGTGTGTTAATCTTCATGGGCCCTGTTTAACGGTTCATCCTTTCGAGGTGTGGAAAAGGTAAGGTTTCTTTTAAAGATTTTATCAATTTCAATTTCTGTTTTCTTTCCAGAAAAATAGATCCACATCTATGATTTGATGTAGAGAGAGCATTTTAATTGATGTTTCTTGCATCAGGAAATAGAGAAGAGTTGTCCACAAGCACCTGGTAAGACTATAACCACAAACAGACAGATAGGAACTGAGACATGTCTTTAAGGTATTGAGATGCCCTGTTAAGTGCATTCGGGTGAACTGGAGATTATTTCAGGAAAAGTTTATTGATATCCTTGACAAGAAAATGAAGCTGGTTTATTCAAGCAGGGACCATTCTGCCCCCAAAATTTAAGAGATTGAGAGCTGATTCATTCAGGTGGGTAACATTCTTTCCCTACAAGTTAGGAGACAGACCAGAAAAACCTACATATTAGTTGATGCTTCAGTCTAGGAGAATGATAAACTGTTTTTACTTTCTCTTCATTAGTCTCTGGACTCTGGTGTTATCTATTGGATCTGAAAAAATGAGGTGGGTGGAGATGGCTGAGCCGTTAAAGCCATTGAAATTGGATCCACAAGACTCAACCCTTGTTGGGGAATAAAAGCCAATCGTCCAACCGGAGCTCCGGTGACTGGTCACCTTTGATGTCTGTATCCAAACTATCAATGTGGGACCAGAAGCTGTTGATGTTTAGGTTTTCTCCCTTCTGTGGATCCCATCGTTGATCCAGTACTCCCGATTTGAGCCACAAGGTTCATTGTACTCTCGGCTAAGACCGACCCGGTTCAGAGATTGTAGCAAATTAATAGGGTTGCAGCAATGTTCCAGCTATCTTGCTGATAGCCAATGAAATAAAATCTTTCAATTTAAGAACCCTCTTAAGTTTATGTATTTTCAAAAATATTCTTTTAAACTCTTGGAAGGCACTAGAAGTTAAAGGAAGATTTGTACCAGCCAAGCATCTGACAAGTGAGTGAGTTAACAAAGATCAAACATCTCATGAGTCATAAGTCAAAAATTACTATTTTTTTTATGGCTAGAAAAGGCTACCAGTTCTGAAAAAACATCACTACGCTTGTGTTTTTTTTTTTTTTTTGGTTAAATTGTGTTCTTTTTTTCAAACTTTACTTTAAGTTTTTCAAATTTACAAAACGAACTCCCAAGTTTAAAAATCAGATGGTGAAGGCAATGTCAATTTCTCCCACAAAGCCTTGTGGGTTTAATCGATAATGTAGTAGAAGAAGGAGTGAGCAGGGGGCTAGGGTTCAAGGTTTTATTTTTCCATTTTTTCTTGGTGAGGGAATCGCATTGATGCATTACCCATTTTGTTACCTGACGTCTCTTCTTCGTCTCTCTCTTTATGAAAGACCCAACCCAGCTGAGCTATAGCCCAAGCTAGCGAGAAAACTCCAGAACCAATCACAGCAGTGATTATATGAATTGAGCACTACCAATGAGCATTGTCCCTTCATTTTCAAGATTCAAAGAAAACCCAAAATCAGTTCAGAATTAAGTTAGATGTAAAATAAAACCGGGGATCCCAATAAAACTCCACTTCCATTTCACCCACTGCAATTCCCTCGTTCCATCTAAGTTTCCATGCTAATCTCTTCATGATCATACCTACCTCACCGTTCACCTTCATTCTCAACATTTCACCGTTACATTCAATCCCAATTTGGTGTTTCGATCCAGAGATCTGAGCTATGGTTACGAAAATACTGCACCCAAAGATGTGTTCACAAGCAGGATTGCCCAACTATGGATTTAAAGCAGACCATTAGTCTCCCTCCTTCGATTGTGAAGTTGTAGAGCAACTGTTCTTTGTTTTCAAACTCTATTGTTTTTGCTAGAAATTAGTTTGGTAAAGCTTTTCATTTATTTATTTTTATTTATTTATTTTAATAGTATCTATTTTAATAAATCAAAACTAAAATAATAAAAAAAGTCTAAAGGACATAAGGGTATTTTTGTCACAACATTTATTAAAACTAACGATTTCTATTAAGCGTGTTCTTATTTAATCATTTCTTGAAACCACAGGGGAACTATACGCAAAAGAAAACTTAAACTGAAAAAGTGACCCTTACCAAGCCTCAGGGTCTCGATGAAAATTATCCTAACTTTAATTAATAGAGTTTGAGTGATTATTAGGCATTTGTCAGCCTCATACTGCACTTCCCTTCCATCTCTCACATTGAATTTTCACTTACTACAAAAATAAGAGTTCCACCTGAATATCAGCCCAACGGTTTTATCAGTTTCATTCTTGGATTGTGTCATCCACTCAGATTATCAATTTTTAGTTAAATAGGAAAAAAAACCTATTATCTGTGTTATTTTTTATGAGGTCACCATGGGCACAGTTACATTGGGCCAGGGCCATGAGCCCTCCCCTAATTTTTTTTTAAAAAAATTCTTTTCAGTTTTAAAAAATTTTCTTTAGTCTTCTTTTCATGTGCGAAATTATGAGTATTTGCCTCATCTTCTTCCCTTTTTGAAATTTTCTTTCATCCATTTCCAAGTATTTATTTATTTATTTATTTTTAACTCTGACTGTGTTTCTATGTGTGAAATATCATTAATTAGGCTCCAGATTGCATTGTTTTTATTGATAAAAATAATAGTTAGAAAAGTCATTATGTTATGTGTAAAATACCGATAGTTGACTTCTTCCAATATTAAATTTTGACTCCACACTTGAAGGTCAGTAAACTAGATAAAATACTTGCAAACCTTCCATAGTAAAATGAAGGTCTTGATCCACAACCATCATCAATGATACCGATGGTTCTTGATTCTACCTTGACTTGTGCAGAGGTGCTGAGAGAACTACAGCATTTGCAACAACTCTCACGGCTCCAACCATGACCAAAAGACAGAGCAATGGTTGTTGTCACTGAAGTTGGATTCGCTCTGTGGAACTTTCTCACGTTAACGGTGGGGGAAGGGGTGGTGCAAAAGGATTTAGGGACTACTGAAGGAATGCCATGGAACGAGTGTTGCTAGCCAGAGGGGAACTAGAAGCATGAGCCATGAGGAGAAAAGGTGGTAAGAATGTTCAATTTGTATTGCAAAAGATATTTTCTTTGAGATGCTGTGAAGTGTGCTGCCTTCTCTCTCTCTCTCTCTTTATCTTTCTTCCTGGCGTGAAATAATTTTGTTGAATTGTTTGGAACCCATGCTGGAGTTATGGTATCATCCATGGAGAAGTTAAAAAATCTCCAAGCAAACCTACCCATTTTTTATTTTTGGTTAATCTGTTAATCCACAATTGAAGACATGCTCCAGCTCTCTATTGGCTTTACTTGTGACAGTTTCAATTTTATTTTAATCAAGGTAAGTAAGACAATTTTGCTATTATATTATCTATATTATCTATTATATTTAAAATTAAACTATTTTTAGAAGAAAAAAATCAACCACACCACCCTTAAGTGGACTGAGGATTACATTTTCCTTCTGATTTGTTTGGGGATGGCAGGGAGAGAGAGAGAGAGAAGAAGAAGAAGAGAACCCATGAATTCAACCTGCATATCAAACTTCATTCATTCTCTGAACAAACCTATCGCCTACAAGATTTAGACTTGCTTTGCCCTAAAATACTTAGAAAAGAAGAAAGAATGGAGAGTGCGAGAGAACAAAATGAGGAATTTTCAGAATGAATTCCAACTCTAGCTATAAGGAAAAATAGGTATAAATCTATGAAGATACAAACGCTACTCTCCATAGCTTTTATAGAAGAAAAGAGGGAAAGGAAATCCAAAGAAACAAAAAAGAAATTTAATTTTGAAACCCAGGGTTTAGTACTTGCCGTATTCATGCCAACAGAGAAGCATAATGATGCATTTCCTCATGATATAAAACCTAGACCGTCGCTCCCTCACCATTGTCCAGCAGCCATGTTTCCCAGACCCAGAACCATTCCTTCTTTCTTTGTTCTTCGGATTCGATGGTTGCCGTGAGACGCAATGACCCATCAAATCCACACAGAAACTTGAACAAAGCAGCCCAAGAATAACGACCCAAATGATCAAAATTAGCCTTTTCTTTCCTTTCCTTTCCTTTCACTGCTCTTCGCTTCGGCGATCACTCTCGCGAACAATTGCAGAAAACACCATTTTCGTCTGCAATCTTAAACCAATAAGATTATTTGAAATGTGCTTCTTTCTCTCTGACAACAGACACTATTCTCAGAGCTCCTCTGTATTGGGGGGTCCCTGCCCGAGCACAGCTTTCTCTGCTAGGAGGGGAGAGATTATTTCTTCTCTTCGATTGAACCTGTCTTTCTCCTTTCTTTTGTCTCTTTGTGATTTCATTCCAAATTCCCAACTCGATTTTTACCTTTGAGTATTTGAGCCTTGGATTCTTGTTTGTCTTACTTACTCCTCGGATAACTCATCGAACGGTTATAATTTAATCTAAAACTGGTCTCCACGTGGCCTAACTGCACCCCAGAATCACTCAAACCCCCTTCCCTTTTATTTTGCCTATTATCCAGGATATTCATTTCCTGACATTCCGGAGTTTACAATTTCAATTTGATGCTGAGAGCCCCAATCGAATGATCTATTTCCACTGGCTAAATACGTCAATGTTCAGTTTTTTTTTTTTTTTCTTTCTTGGGTTCAACTGAAATTGGTTTTATTGATGCTAGAACGAGCGTGTATACTAGAGCTTTTTTTTTATTTTTATTCACAATAGACTATCCATAGGACAAGCGAAGATAGGCCTAGATCACCTCCCCATTAGGGAAAAGGTAGAGAACGTCCTCCCCATTAGGGAAAAGGTAGAGAACGTGAGATCCACCATGAATCCCGCCTTTGATTTATTTTATCAATACTTAGATAAATCCAACTCTTATTGTATGATAAAGAAACGTGAAAAAGACAATACCCAAAGCTCTAACAAATAGAGATCCTCCAAACTTTCTGCGCAAAAGTTTTCTATACCTAATAGAATCCGATGAACAATTTTTCTACCAGTCTTACCCCAACAATTCGAGTGAAAATTTAAAGTCAACCACAACGCACAAAATGAATCATCACCCGTATAAGTCAAATTAATCAAAGATTTTATGGATCTTATAGATCCCATTCTTTTTTTCTTTAAATTTTTGTGGACGGGGATTTTAGGGTTTGTATAAGATCTCTGTTATGTACATTGACTTTATCCACACTCATCCAACGTATGTTGACGAACATGCACCAAACTCAAAGCTAGTGTTATTTCTGATCATCAAAATGCATATTGTCTGAACATAGAGCAGAAAAGTCTCCAAGCAAGTAGACAACATTGACAACCATTACAAAGCAAGAGAGATTTGAAACAATCACAAACTCGGACACAGCTATTATCAGCCCCTCGAAACTCAAGGGGCGATTTCCTAGGTCTACAAGACAGAAAAAATTAGAAAACAAATTTACAAAATTTATACACGAGTATAAAATGCATCTAAAACCTGCTTATTTTATATTTAGATTTTGGAGAAGTTTCCCTGTGAGAGAATGCTGCCCAAACCCAGACACAACAGGAGGGACCCAAGGTAACCACCATACCACCAATGGAAGACGAAAAGAATGAACCAATGCTCGCAGTAGACTAATCTGTAACGGTAATCCACACGCCATAAGCCTAATCTGTTTGGTCGGAAGAAGAGAGGATGTTATCCATGTCTCCAGTGAACAACGAACACGCATACATGCAGCCTCTAGCGGGGCTATTCAAAATGTGGAGGAAATCATAGTCCCTACTCCGATCTGCAAGTTTAAGTCAAATATTAGATGATCATCATAGCACAAAGTTTAGCCAAGAATATAACAACCTTCATTGAGTTGAGGGAAATTACCCTGTTTGCTGACAATCCTGGATGTGTGACTCACTAGAAGATTGACAAAGAAAGTAAAGGAAGGATGGCTTTTGTTTGTCCTCCTGTCCTCAACTGGAGAGTCCTTTGTCTCTGTAACTGCCATATTTGGTCTCTCTTTGACTTCTTGGTAAGCAGTCTTAAAGAACCTGAATCCTAGAAATCATTCATTTTTTTTACTATTGCTAAACTGAACTTGGTTTTTGTGTGTGGCATCATTAGGGTCCCAAAGCCAGATTGCATGGTACTTCTCTTCATATGGAACAGCCTCTCCATTAACAAATGGTTCACCTGTGAAAAACAAGTCAGAAAAACGAATTAATGCAAAAGGATCTGTAATCCAAGGTGCTCATCTACACAGAGTCTATACGGCTGGTATCAGCTATTGAGGATGATGGTGCTGAACCAGCTATTGAAGTGGAAACTATAGTCTATGATATTCATATATTAAATGCCGAGTTTGTAGACTGTAGTGTCAAATTTGTATTGGGAGGCGAATGCATTTGCCCACTCCTTAGCGAGGAAGGCCCTGTCAATCTCCAGTAGGACTAGTTGGCTGTCTTCCACCCCTAGAATCTTGGAGCTGATCGCCAAGATACCTTGTGTTTTGCTGGTGTTTCTCAATGAATTTCAGTTTACCAAAAAAAAAAAACAAAAGGATCTGTAACATCTGTGAGACAAGACAAATCCATCTCAAAGGTAGAGAAGTCACATTTTTGTCCTGACATTGGGGTTCACAATAGATAAGAGCCAAATTTAGGATTTGATTTATCAGTGGAAAAATGGTTAGGGTGAAAACTTTCAGCATCAATTAACACAAAAGAGTCAATATGGCTTCAGGAAGCTACAATGGAATTATGACTCCTCAACAATCCCTACCGCTTTTTGCAAAAACAAGCCTCAAAGCCATAAACCACCATCAAGTTACATTTCAAAGATCAATCTATCTAACCCAACAAGCTTTCAGCCGTTTTCCTTCTTAGCCCTATATAAAGTTGGGCATGTAATATCAATAAATAGCTTAAAGTACATACGAATAGGCAACCTAGTGTTGCCACTGTCAAAGCCAGTGTATTAGGAGGATATCTTTCACAACTAGGAATGATAAAATCTTCAATTCATTCATGAATCAGGAACTTTCTTTCAACAAAAATTTTCAGCCTCTGAAAGGACCCTGGAAGCTTAGGAAGACAACTGTAGATGAGTGGCACCCCAATGCCATCAATCCCAAGGGATACTACATAAAGAAATTATCATAATTCTACAGTAAAAACTTCTGCTGTCTATTACACTTGGAATCTTCATGGTTAATGACCTTAGCAAGACCCTTCGTTATGATATAGTGCAATCATAACAACAGTTAATGTACTACTACTAGTAAATGGGATCCTTAGCATTCTTTCTACTTCTAACTAGAATTTATCACTTCTAGTCTCATCACCAAATGAGTACACAATGTGACACTTCAACAGTGCAACCTATACTTGTCTAGCCTCATCCATAACTTTGAAAAGGTGCATGCTTAAAGTCCCCTGAGGATGCAAAAAGATAAGAAATCACCCATCCCTCTAGTACAGTACAACCTTTTAAATTTAAACACCAACTAACCGTCATACATATTGTTAAATTTACAATAACATATCTACTTGAAAAACATTTCTCTGCATAAACCCATCAAGTAATATATTTTGGTACCCAATAATATATGCCTCGGGTGTAAGGAAAGAATATGCAACTATTTCTCTTCACAAAGGTCCAATCACCGACCTACATATAATAGACCCAATCCAATTTTCTGATACTCCAATTCCACGAGTCTAAGAATAGCTTACAAGTTAATTGAAAATCAGGTCAACTTCCAACATATTCCAGGTGTACAGATGGACGACAATGCACAACTTTACTCCCTCCAAGAATCTAGCATTCTCATAATTTAACCAAACAGTATAAAAAACCAAGATTATCCAACAATCCTCCTTTCCAGGAAACAAAGCTCAATTGGGACTATACTTGTCAAAGTGTCACCTAAGTATCCAAGCTCTTTGTTGGATCCAAGGTGATTGATGTTTGTTATTTCATTTTTACATGAAGATAAATGGATTTTCATTCTATGCAGCATATAAGCATATAATTATATAAAACTATCACTTATATTACATATACTACAAGAATGCACACAGGGCCCCTAGGCAACATTTAGACAGGGTCGCCTAGTCCATCGAACACCCTCCAATGCCTTGGTCGCCTAGCGACCAACTATGATTTTGAATGGAAATTGTTCCAAAGGATTCCACTCTTTTACAGTTAATGATGTTTCATTGACCTCAGTACTACATTTTAAGGAAATAACCATCAGCCATCAGCCTTTTTTCTGTAACTTGCAACTATGAAAAGCCTGTATAGAAGAGAGACACTCCATTATCAGCATCAAACACAACAGCAATTAAGTGAATATTAGCAATGGGTTTCATATGAAAATTCCTCTACAGTTGAAGCTCAGGATATTGAAAATATGTTCGACAGAGTCAACCTTTCAGATGTCAAAAGGAAAGAGCAGTAATAAATTACGAAGAAGTACAGCCTGATATTTTTCTCCACTTGCAATAATGTACAGGAGAAACCCTACCTCCATAGTCATTCTCGTCGGCATTTAGGTAGGAATCGGGTAGAACCCATCTCACATTTGGCAGTGCTGCAGAGTACAATGAAGTTCAGAAAGAATTATCAAAATTCAGTAAAGGATGAGGAGAAAATAGATGTTAGAAAAAAGGATTTCATACATCTGATCTTACAGGTTAGCTTCCCAGGTACTCTGCACCCGAAAGCATAGTAGTACTTTGTAGAAACCGAATAAATAGATTGCTTGGCTGCCTCCACGCTGCTAAATTTATAACTCAAAATCAAACTAAGAATAGATATAACAAATATAAAGACCTTAAGTAAAGCCACTCATAAGAATCAGGATGAGCTTCTATGATTTTTTTTTCAAACTTTTTCTTTGAAAAAAAAAATCCCATTTAAAGCCCATATACAATCTTTAGTGACTCAGAAATTTGAAAACAGAAAATCAGGGGATAACATAAAGAAACAGGAATGCCTCGGCGATTCAATCAGATATTAGTTAGGGTTTTACCTTCCCAAGGCCATGGCGAGAGTTTGAATATAACCTTCAATGATTTCATGTCGAAGTGGGTATCCCTTGGGAGGTTCCATAAGAACGAACCAGTGCTCGTAGTCGCAGCCCTCTGGAAAAGTAGCATTGGACGACGACCCAGTAGGATTCTGAGTCGGCGACGAGTTGTCAAACTCTGGGTCTTTGGAGAAGTATCTAGCAGCTAAAGACGAAGAAGAGGAGAAGGACGGTCGGAGCGAAGGGAAAGCCAATGGGGGAATCGATAGTCTGCAACAACGAAACATCGAAATAAAAGAACCGAACATGAGCTCCTGAGATACCTGATTCTACTTGCTCTCTCAGTCTTAAACTTTCTGAATCAATCAAAGTTGCAATTCTTTCATTTCTCCAAGAAAAATCAAAGTAGTATTTCTATTATCACTGTTTCTCCATAGAAGATTCACAGACTAAAATTTTCAGCTTTGTGTTTGTTCTTCAAACCCATGTGGCTCAGGTGAGACGTGAATCCTTTACTTTAGACACTGACTTGGGCTACTCCGACATGGGCCTTAAAATATTTTGCTTTCTGGATTTGGGCTACTCATACATGGGCCTTTAAAATATTTTGCTTTCTGGATTTGGGCTACTCATACATGGGCCTGGTCTGGGCCTGTGAATCATAGACAAGTTTTTTTTTTTCCATATTCTTGGGCTTTGTATGGAAAATTTGAGCAGCTCTTGTGTAAGAACAAAAATATAAAAAAAAAAAAAAAAAAAAAATTTTTGGTAAAGACAAAAATATAAATTTTGAAATGTTAAAATGGGATCTCATGGTCCCATGGTCTGAGAATAATCGACTTCAAGAGTATTTTTCAAAAGGTCCGATTCGAGCTAGCTGAGTTACCGAGTTCTGTCCCTCGTTGCACTTTGATTTATGCGCTGAGGGCTCCACCGACCAGCCTCTGTTTTTCTCTGGTGTCCAGCAATATCACTGATGACAGACACGTCGCATTTAAAGTTTTCCAGTTCAAATGTACTGGTAAAGCGGTAGGGCAAAGTAGGTATTAAACAAAAGGAGCTTTGAAAATGGTCTGGGCCGTGCCTGCGGACTGAGCCCATCCCAACCCATCCCGGCCCGTATTTTGAACTGATCACCTTATCTCCAGAGTGGTAGTTAGGTTAAACACTGAAGAACTGATAACATACTTATTGCAGGTCCCATTCGACAAGATTATACCAATCCGACGGCTAAAATTTTATATGAGTACAGCACAAGATGCAGATCCTAAGATGCGAGAAGCCACTGTTGATCTCGTGAAATCATTCATTGATCTACGTCCAAACGCTACCTTCCTTCTGGATTGCATGCATGGTTGGTTATAACTTACTCCATCTTCTAATTCTGATTCTCTCTCTTGGGGAGAGAGAGAGAGGGAATATAATTGCAGGTTCCCTTATTTATGTTGTGGTCTGGTTTTCTGGTTTCGTAGCCCTCTCACCTGTCTTTCTGATTTAGTGTATCTGAGAGAAGTAGGGAATATTATGGGTCGGCACCTTATTAATGTTGTTGCCTCTCTTCCTGCACTGCTGGTGGATGGACTCGAAGAAGAGAGAGGGAGAGAGAGAGAGAGAGAGAGAGAGAATATTATGGGTCTTGCATTACTATTAATGCTCTGGCCCGTTTTTCTGGTTTGGTAGTCGAGGGTTTTAAATGCTTTCCAAACCCTCAACCTTCTTAAATTCACTCAAGACATTCTTCACTCTTCCCATCATTCCTCCTTCTAAGCTTCTCTCTCTCTCTCTCTCTCTCTCTCTCTCTCTGGTCTTTGCTATTCTGTTAAAAGAGAGAGTTCCATCTCTGTCTCCGATAGTTTTCTTCCTGGTTTGTTGCTCGGAGATGACTGAAGGTTCACAAGAAGGCTAGGAGATGGGTTGGCTATCGTTATTGAAATAGTTACTGTGATGTTGGCTCGGTTCATTCAGAAAACTATTCTTGACCGGGTCTGGTTCTGATTGAGCCGTGCCAATATCTTAGTGCTCTTTCATTTTCCTTTCCTCCCTTTGCTACCAAGGTTTGCAATCTCCTTACACACTCACACACACACAATCTTCTTGTTCTTGATCTCTTTTTTTTTCTCTCCTTTAAAATGGTTCTTCGTTTTTCTCTCCCAGAAAACCTTTCTCCTGGATAGAATACTATTCCATTGTCTTTAGTAAGAACTGGTCAA
The DNA here is from genome assembly GCF_041222555.1 of Hakea prostrata. Lineage (NCBI taxonomy): Eukaryota > Viridiplantae > Streptophyta > Magnoliopsida > Proteales > Proteaceae > Hakea > Hakea prostrata. The sequence goes on along the minus strand of NC_142603.1, from coordinate 6,748,996 downwards.
ACCAGTTTCGTTTTCCCGGCTGACCCACCAAGAAATTATGGATTCTTTCATAAAATTGTTGAGATTAATCAGAACTCTCTACTGACATCAGTAATGCTTTAGGACCTTAGCATAATGGAAAAAACATTTGCTTGCATAACGGGTTTTCCAGAGGAAAAACTACCTTATTGCATAATAGGTTTTCCACAGAAAAAACTCGTTTTTTTAACTCTCAGTCACACATGTGAACCATGAACACAGAGCTATTAAGTATTCAAAATTTCAAGAGTGCAGTGAAGTTCAAAACAACAATGTTCCTGTAATATATTACTTGTTTGTTGATTGTTTGGGTGAAAGGAAACATACTTATAAAAGTGAAGTCTATGGCTGTTTAGGGTTAGTTGAGGAAAGTAAATGTGGGAAAATGGTGGGTGAATGGCACTGATTTAATAATGGTAGTAAATAAAAAATGGCCAGATGAGAAGTAAAAACTATATGCATAATGCGTCTGTGATCCCTCTCCTTTTATTTTGCAGAAAGACAAAGATTCCCTCTTTAATACTTCTCGCGTGCTCCTGCTGCCTATTTACTTTCTACTGCTCATCCTCTTACACTACTGAGCAGTCCTTTCAAATATCATTCAATAGAGTATTTCAATCTCACAAACCAAGAGAGCCTTTTTAAGAGAATCTGTTGTTAGGTTTGAAATATGTGTTCTCTTTACGTCTCTCTATCAGTTGGTTTCAAATATGTGTTCTCTTCACACCTCTCCACCACATATTAAGACAACATGAATCAAATGTAAGACCCAGTAAACTTTATCTTCCTAACATGTGGTGGAGAGGTTTGATGGAGCCTAGATATCCACTCTCATGAATTGAGGATTTGGACTTACTGTAGCCCTTGTATGCAAAGTTTAGATTGTCACGATAATTTACAATACAGGTCAATACGAATTTATATTGGACACAACCAATACAATACATCTCGATAGGTCTCTCTATGAATTGCACTAAATGCATTAGAGAGTATGATACAATACTTGATACGAGAAAATACATCTCTTAAAATCACATATCCGATACGATACTGGATATCAATACTTAAAACATTGTAGTTGTATGGATGTGTGGAATCTAAGTTTCAAACTACAATTTGAAAGGTGACCTTCTTCATAAAGACAAGCCAAGTACTACTAATGATGATTAGATTTCAAGCATAATTGAGAAAGAACAGTACTAAGCCAATGGGGGTTGCTTTTTCACTATACTCTTTAGAGAACCTTTTCAAGTATGTATTCAAGGATTTGTCTTGTGATGGATGTTAAGGTCTAAAATTACATAAAAACTGGATTTTCATGCCTTTTGACATATGAACACTGCCTCTCCATTTATAGATCCTTATCACATAAACAACAAACATGGGAAATGGAAAATTCGTTTATGATTTTCCATTGGAAAATGGATGAAAGATATAAATAGGGTTGAGACAAGTTACATGTGCCAACATTGAATGCAATAGTGAGAATCAAGATTCCCTTCATTTACTGCTGGGATTTGGAGAGAACAGAGGTCATGGCATTATGTTGCAGGAAATTAATGGAGGTTTGGTAGGGCAGGGCGAACAACGAAACAAGAATGTAGCTGTAGGTGTGAGGTTGTGGTACTGCATGCCTTAACACATGTTTGGAAGGTTTTGGAATCTGTTATATTAATTGATCAACACGAACCTTAATTATAATCCATCATTACTTCTTGCTGGAAACTAATCCAAGATTTTTGTGATAATTATAATTTTTTTTTTCTTCCAAATATTTTGTAAACCAAATTTTAACTATTTTTTAATTTTTTCTACTTATTTGCTATCGAACGGCTAATAAAGTGACTCTGGAATCTCACCAAACCAAAGGACTTTGGACAGTTTTCATTATTATTTATGGGCAAGAAGTGCGAATCTCTAGGCATTAAAGCCTGAGCTATCACCATGAATACAAGACCCACTTAACTACTTGGTATCTTTGTAAATAAGGGACTTGGGTCACCCTAGGGGATCAACCGAAATTTATTAGGTCTATTTTTTAGAGGAAATTTCTTTCTGGATGAAAAACACATGTACATTAATTACAACCAGAGGTTAAGATTAAATTAAAATATTTTTTTTATCTTTTAAATCTTATCTTAATCTTTAGATGTGACTGATGAACAAGTGTTATTCATCCAAAGTCTATTTCCGTAATGGACCTTATAAAATTTCGAGAGCTTGCTAATGTTTTGAAGATGGAATTAAAAGTGATTCTCTGTAGCCTTACTCAAGCTGATTGCCATGGTGTGTCGAAGCTGCAAATTCGATCTGACTCCACAATGGCCATTCGAATCGTTATAGAATCGCTAAGCACTCCTTGGGCAGTGCAGGGTATTTTTGATGATATTCAGGAAATCAAACAAAGATTCCACATGGTTGTATTTCTCCATCATATCCGTGAGTCTAACATGTGTGTTGATTTTCTTGCTAGTTTTGTTATGGTTCCTTCGGAAACCCTATTGGACCCCTGTGTAACCTCCCACGTGGCTTGTCCAATCTAGTTTTTGAAGACACTCACTCGCGGGAAACATTATCAGAGTATGTAATCTCTCTTTCTTTCTAGTTTCACATTTTACCAAAAAAAAATTCCAGATCAACCTATGTCACTTTTAGTGGATATATAGGATGGGCTGCTGGGCTTTTCAGTTTAGGAGATGTTGTGAAACCCAGGCCCAACATTAATTTGGGCTTCGCTGGGCTGGGCTTGGATTAGGACCCTAATGCTAACCTACCAAAGACAAGCGTATAGGCAAGAAGCCATCAAATCCATATACTCCAAAAAATGAAAAACTACAAATTTCCTGATAGATAGAGATTCCATTTGACAAGAAAAGAATAAATTTATATGGCCCACTATGAAGCCCACTTGATTCCTTAAATTATTGGTGTCACAAGTCACCCTTACAATACATGTGATGAAAATTGTAGATATTAATTATAGAAAGAAAAGAAGGAAGGCAAAAGAAAAACATTTTTCCTCCTTTGAAAATGTCAATAACATGTAATAATCATGTCAAAATATTTTAAGCGTATCAACTAGCATTAAAATTTATGCTTAAATAGTAATGAAATAATTAAATTTAGAATAATTTATTAAAAGCGTATATAGAGAAAGAGAAAGAGGATATCAAAATTTATATTTAAATATTATTACTTATCAATTAAATATTAATCAAAAGCATGTGTGTTTGTGAGAGAGAGAATATTAAATTATTCCAATAATGCTGTGATAAACATGTAAAATTAGAGATTTAGATGATAATGCATAACACATGCATAAATACAATTATAAAGGAGAACATTGAATATAGAAAGTTTAGTCTCATTAAATTTAACTTCAAGATATACACTTCCTCAACAACTAATGAAAAAATTGAAAATTAAATTCCTTAATTAGAAAAAATATCATCCTTCTTTATTAATTAAAAAAATCTGATAAAAAAAATTATAGACTTCTTTACTCTCAATTTAGTATTCTTGAGGTTCAACCGCTTGACCAATAATTTTCAATATGATTTTGCCTTATCACGTGGATCCCTTCATATGTTTGCTTTTGATAATTCAAAACCTATACACACCAACCATGCACTGCGAGTTTGGAGGCATGTAGGTCGAGGAGGTAGCGAGGATATTAAGCTTTTAATCCACATTTGGACTTCAAATCTGATTCTCGATAAGTGATCAATGATATCAACGGCAAGGCCGTGTTACTTTTCAATTGAATCAATCATCTTAGATATCTATTTATCGAAAGGTCATTTTGATGAATGTAACTTCTCTTCCATTTCCTAGGGAGGAACATGCTATGAATATATTGATATGAATTATATTTTGCCAAAAAAATAATGTTTTTCACATGACTTGAATGAAGTTTCATGAATCCTAAATATGTTGGTCGGTGTAACAAATGATATGAAGTCAACAACAAAAGAGAAAGAGGACCACTATTCCTTCATAATCACTTGTTGAAAATGTCAACAAACATGTAATAATCGTGGCCAAAACATCTTAACTGTATCACCTACCATCAAGACTTATGTTTTATGTAATCACTAATTAATTAATTAATTAATTAAACGCTGATAAAAGATATATCTCAAGCTTATATTATAGGTAAAATTAAAATATCTTTAAGATGAATATATGGATAATATTGAATTATCCCACTAATCTCTGGATATGTATATTAGATGCTCGGATAATAGTATATAAAGAAGAAGTAGAACACTGAATTGATTTTGTCTAATTAAACTCAACTTAAATATAAATTCGAATAATTTATTCTTATCACTTCAATTGGCTATTCCTTCTCACTCCATGCAATGAATCAAATGCCAATGCCAATGTGGTTCACATTCTCAAGTTTCTTAATGGAAGAAATAAGAAATATGCAAATGTTGTACAGGGGTACGTTCATTTAGAATGGCCAAAACGTCCTTTCCTAAATAAACGTGACCTTCCTAACCAAACGGTTAGTCACACTATTACCTAACCTGGAAACATAAGAAAACTTACAGTCCACAAACGACATGCCCAACTGGGTAATGTGTGATACAACCTCTTTTGCTACCACAGCCATCGGTGCACCCATATTAATGAGATTTATGAATTTCAAGTTATCAGACTTAACAACAATGTAGTCGATCCCTTCACCAATGGCCAAGATAAGACTCTCTCTCATTACTAAGGCTTCCGCCAGTAAAACATCACCAAAACAGACTAGAACCATTAGAGTTTAAATTCACAAATGAGTTTAGCTTGAAGTAAAGTTACACTGGGGTCCTCCACTTGGACTCAGTTCCACTTTTCTCGTCTGGACCACTACACTTGGACTTGAGGTTAGGTTGAGTTGTTTGGCCTATGGGAAAGTCTTCCATTCCTGTAATTCTATATGTGTCGTCATATTAGGCTGCAGTGATGACCCATCGAACATGAACCTCATCACTACTATCCTATGTGCTTACATTTGAGAGTCAAATATCATTTGGTATTTTAATTTTTATCTTTTATATGAAATAAAATATCAAACAAAAATAAAAATAAACCCTAACCCCGATAAAATACCATGACTTCTTCAACCAAAATGGTTTGAGGAAAAGGCCTCTTAATAGTTTAAGCTTTCAAGACCCCTAATTAGTCACTTTGAAACTCCAATTAGCGAACTAGTGATTTGGTTATATGGTTAATGCCATTAACTCTCAGAAAGATTCCACTCATAATTTTTGAGACAAGGACTAGGGTTTTTTTATATACACAACCGGATAACTTATGAAAATGAATTGCAGTATAAGAATTTGAGAATGGCTGAATGGAAGTATTTTGTCCTCCTTATTGATCAAAATCCAAAATATTCTCAGGATTATTCCTACAGTTCAAGCTGACCAGCTCTTAGATTAAGGGATATTATTGTCATTGTGATGGAAAAAAATATAGATTGAATAATGTTAATCGATCACGCAATTAGTCATCGATTCTCACTCTTAAAGGATAAATCATCTAACCAACGGGGGTTGGTCCAAGTGGTAAGCAGCTTGGTTCGCTTAAGCAAGATTCCAGTATCGAATCCTTGTGGATGCAAAAAATCCCCGCTGGGAGACTCACCCACCGCAGCCAGGTGTGCGACACGGGTCGAACCACTGGTTTATAAAACCGGGGTTGGCAAAACCAAAAAAAAAAAAAAGGATAAATCATCTCAACACTTTGAAAATGACAAACCACGGTATACACGGTATGATGGTAGTTTCTGATAGCATTATCATTACACTCCTTCACCATGCATTTAAGAGGGAAATCTACTTTGTAACTGTTTAAACGTGGGCCCCACTCCTAAATGTGTGATGAATTTAAATCTCCTACTAGTTACCTGTTAAAAATGATTGCATTATCTTATTTTCAGTTGATACAAACCATCTGATATGACTTAGAGTCTGGATCACCTCTCTGTCAAGGGAGAACAATGTGCTCCCCTGATATTTCACCATTAAACAATATTGGTGGGGCTCATTGGAAACACATATGATTTATTTTATTGATATTTATAGGTGGACCCACTACTATTGTATAATTGTGAAATGTCAAGGGAGTACATATGTTCTCCCCTGACAAAAAGGTGATCCAATCTCTCCAACTCATATGGTTTATGCCATTAGTCTTCAAACAAGATTCCACTCATAATTTTTGAGACGAGGACCTAGGGTTTATTTTATCCACAACCGGACAACAAATGAGAAGAAATAGTAGTATGACGAGATTTTGAGAATGGCTGAATGAAAGTCTCCTAGTCCTCATTGATCAAAATCCAAAACATTCTCCGGATTATTTGTATAGTTCAAGCTTACTAGCTCTTAATTAAGGGATTATCGTCATTTTGATGAAAAAAATAAATATATCGATTGAAGAACATTAATCGATTAAGCAATTAGTGTGAGTGCATCTATTCCCACTTCTAAATCATAAATCATCTAAACACTCTGAAAATGACAAAAATCAATGGTAACACGGATCTGAGTCCGATTTCTAATAGCAGTTGATAAGGGAGAAATAAACTAGCTCCAACCAGTTTGGATAAAACCCAGGTCGGTTAAACCCAGGTCGAACCAGGTCGGTTAAACCCAGGTCGAACCAGGTCGGATACACCCAGGTCAAACAAACCAAGTCAAGGTCGGTTATACAAGCGTAAAGGCAGGATAACAAAGTGAATCCTAGTAAATTGATAACCGAAGACAAAGTATTCGACTGGGACTCAATAACTCATATTTGAGTAGGACTCAATCACTAAAGTTCGTATTGTAGTCCAAGTAATGTTTTAGTTCGAGACGAACTCATACGTGAAAAACCTATAAAAAGGTAAGGGAGCACAAGAGAAAGGTACGCTGAATAGAACTATCACTATTCGAATCATTATTCATTACTTTCTTGTCTTCCTTAGTCGAATTCCTAACTAGATCGTCGGAGGTGAAAACTCGACCTCCACGGTCGAGCTCATTCTTGCAGGTTCAACCGGCTGAATGGACGAACAGGATTGTGCAGCAACAGCAGTACTATTACGCCACTTCATCATACATTTTGAAGGGAAATTTACTTGCAAAATATCTCAACGTGATAAATTAACAATTTCATACGGTCCCTCATGTCGGGTTTTGAAGAACCCACCGAATAGAACAATCAGCAAATAAAAAAAAAAAAAAGAACACAATAATAACAACTAAGAGAAAAAAAAGACACAATAATATATGGGCAAGAGAGAAAATTCCACTATAAATAAAAAAATATCCAAGAGAAAAGATATTTGGGATGATTAAAGAAGAAGGAAGAGGCATTCTTTTATAGCCTCTTCCTCTCCACATATTCCCACATCAGTCGATGTGGGACTAATATTACAACACCTCAAATCTAAATCTTCCACCCACATGAATTGGAATTAACATAAATAAACTTGCAGGTGTTAAACACCGTTAACTATTTTTTTCTAATACAACAATACTAGCTGATTTATTTATGTTAATCTTACTTAGAAAGAAGGATCGCGATTTTCAAAAAAAAAAAACAATTTAAAATTAATTATCTAACTTCAGACATAAGATAAAGATATGGATAACATTAAATTATCCCCATAATCTCTGGATATGTACCCAACATTAGAAGCTCAGATAATAATATATAAACAAGAATATTAAATTAATTTTGTCTAATTAAACTCAACGATATATTTTTTTCTTCACTTCAATCGGCTATTCCTTCTCACACCTGGGAAGCTCACTGTGACCGGTCGCCGCTTACATTATTAAAATCTATTATATATAACTCGTACATGAGAGTCAAATCATTTGGTTTGAAGGAAAAAAAAAATCATTTTGTTTTTTTATTTTTGTCTTTTATATAAAGTAAAATATTAAAGAAGAAAAGAAAAGAAAAGAGGAAGACTAACCCTGAGAAAATACTATAACTTGTTCGCAATACCAAATGATTTTGTTTTTAAAACTTGAAACGGACTCCAAAATATTCTTAATTTACAAAACTAGTATTTACTTACAACCTTATGCTTCATTTCTTATTATCGGTGCATGTCCTCTGGTGCAATAAATGTAGACATAATATTCTTAGCATATCCACACAATAAGATAGTATATCATATTCCATGTTGGCTTTTTTTGGGTGACCATATACCATATTTGTTACTGTAATATGGTTTATGCCATTTAGGCTCCAAAATAGATTCCACTCATAATTTGTGGGACAAGAACCTAGGATTTATTTTATACACAAGCTAGTGAAAGAGAATAGTAGTACGAGACATTGAGAACGGCTAAATGGAAGTTTCTTGGTCCTCCTTATTGATTAAAATCCAAAATATTCTTGGAATCATTCCCAGGGTTTAAGCTGATCAACTCTTAGATTAAGGATTATCGTCATTGTTATTAAAAAAATAGATCAAAGAAGAACATTAATCGAACACGCAATTAGTTTGAGTTTATCGATTCTCACTCTTAAATCATAAATCATCTAACCACTTTGAAAATGACAAACCAATGGTGACACGGTATGAGTTTAGTTTCTAACAACATTACTGTTACGTTTTTTTTACCACACATTTAAGAGGAAGATATACTTTACGAGGTAGGCCATCCTTGTAAATGTGTGATGGATTTAAATTTCATAGCAGTAAGTGCCACTTAAAATTGATTGCATTATATTTTCACTTGATACGACCCATCCAATTTAGGGTACGATCACTTACCCGTCAAGGGAGAATAATGTACTTCCCTTACACTTCTTCACCACACAATAGTGGTGTGAGGTTATGTAAGATCCATGGGGGACATACTTATGATTTATTTTATTACTATTTATAGGTGAACCCCAATACTATTGTGTGATTGTGAAACGTGAAGCAACACATTGTTCTCCCCTGTTAGCGAAGTGATTTAGACTCTCTAAGTCATATGGTTTATGCGATTAGCCTCCAAAAAAGATTCCACTCATAATTTTTCTAGTAAAGTTCTTAGGGTTTATTTTTTACACAATTGGATAATTAATGAAAAGAAATTGTAGTAGGAGAATCTAAGAATGGCTGAAGGAAAATCTCTTTGACCAACTCTAGGTTAAGGGATTATCATCATTGCGATGAAGAAAAATATACATCGAAGAACGCTAATTGATCACGCAATTAGTGTGGGTTCCTTGTCTATTCTCACTATTAAATAATAAATCATCTAACCACCTTGAAAATGACAAAACCCAATAGTAACGCGGATATGAATCTAGTTTATAATAGAATTATTGTTACGCTCATTCACCGTATATTTAAGAGGGAGATCTACTTAATCAATGTTCAAAGGTAAGCTCAACTCTTATATACGGGATGAATTTAAACCTTGTTCCAATAAATACCGAGTAAAATTGACTACTCTGTGATATCGGTTGATACAACCACTTAGACCCTCTCTACTGGGGTGTCTTCAACTAGGATCTCTATGAAAAAATGTACATAATCATCAGGTTGATTTTTCAGCCCCAAATTAAGGAAGATCGATCCAAGTCAACTCCCATAAACTTACCATGCATTCAGAAGATACATTTGCAAAATATCTCCACGTGACAAATTAACAGTGTCTTACGGTTTCTCTGCTCCGCATATGCATGCAGAAAAATAAAAAGTCAACAAAGACAGTTAGAAATTTAGAATTACATAAAATTCCCTGCATGGATTAATCTAGAGTCTTCGAAAGAAATAAAAACCTTCCCCAGTTAGCTTATTCTGTTATTATATCTTATCTTATTGGTTATTATATATTATATCCTATCCATGCATCCATTTAATATAGTCGAGAGTTGCACTAATCTTAGTAATTCCATTGTTTGCAGCCTTACCATCGGGGCCCACTCGGTACAACTGGTATGGTTTTCTTGGTCTCACGTGGCAGTGGCACGGAAAACGGTGCGCCACAAGAAACATTGGCTTTTGGTTGTTACGAAGAGCCGTTTTTGCCATATAAGGAAAGTCCAGCCGTCCAGGAGATCCGTTTATTCGAAATTTCTCCTCCTTCAGTAATACTTATCTTCTTATACTTGTGTTACCAAATCAAACGATTTATAATTCCACTCGAGAATGGAAAAATAATAATAAATAAAGAAAGTTAATCCAATTTCGCGCAGACGTTTTCGAGTCCAGATTCGCAATCACCAAGAAAGTAGGAAGCTTCCTTATTGGCTAGCTGACATGGTGAAATAAAATGGAAATGAAACAAAAACTTAACAAATTTTGCAAATTGAATGTGTTATTGGGCAAATTTAAGAGACATTTTGATTGTTGTTATTGATTTGATATGTTTTTTGGGGGTGTTTGTGTTTTTTATTTATTATTTTATAGTGTTCTTAAAAATTAACGCATCATTGTGGGTTCGGTTTACGGTGGTGACACTTTCATTAAGATAATAGACATGTGTTATAATGTAATATGGGTTATTTCAAGTCTTCTCCATAATGAAAACCCTCTTAAGTTTCTATTGTATTTATTTTACTTTGTTATTGGCGTATGCTAGGATATCCTTGGGTTGCTGAATCTATATCAAATACAAAATCACACACCATATTCACACAAAGAAAATATAGATAATAAAACATAATAGTGTATGGTAACTAGAGTGGAAACATTCAAAATCAATCCACAAAACATAGACATTTCAATGCAATATATTTACACCAAATTAATGCAAATATACTTTTTAGAGCAATTGTGTGCAAATGCTTACACTACTTGCTATTGCACCATGGGTGAGATTCAAGAATCAAGAATAGGATATTGTTACATTGGTGCCATTTTCATCACACATTAAAGAGAGGAGGTCCACCTTAGAACACTGATAAGGTGGACCACTCCTCTTAATGTATAAAAACAAGTAGCGAGAAGTTAGAGCATTGTAAATTTGTTGCAATGTCAAGGTTAGTTTTACTTTTAAAACGGCTCTTGCAATGTCTTGGAAGAAACCGTCTCTTAGTTGGATGTCAATTTGTTGTGATGGTTTCGTGAGGAATGAGATGGATGGCTATGGCACTATAGCCAGGGACTCGCAAGGTCAATGTATTTTTGCTATTTCTGGTTCCTTGGTGGAGGACAATATTATTTTGATGGAACTGCAAGTTATTAGAAAGGGGCTACTACAAGCTATCCAGTTACACATACCCTGAGTGATTATCTGTTCGACTCTGCTACAACAATGGAGATGGTGTTGAGGAAGTCCTCAGTTCCGTGGAAGGTGATAGACATTGTGGAAGACATCAGAGTGATGACGTCGCAATTTCAAGAGTGTTTATTCGAGCATAATTTTCGGGAGGTCAATACTTGTGCTGATTTTTTTGTTGGATTTCTTTCCGTGCCGGGGAGGTGGTTTTTGATTGAATCTTTCTTCCGCCCAGGTTGGCTGAGCTTGTTTATAGTGACGCCTCTACAGAACTTATTACCGTCTGTAATCCCATGTATAGTAGTCTCTTATTTTATTAATATTATCAGCTACTTCTACCAAAAAAAAGAAAAAAGAACATCGTTAGATGATAGAGAATCCAAACTTGAGATTTACAGTTGCATTATATTTGATTTATAAGAATGCATTATGAATCAAGATTGCGCAGCTTGATCTCCACATTAGATAGAGTATTGTTAACTTAAATATTAGATCAAATAAGATTCATCTTTCATCTCTAAATAGAAATACTTAAGAAATCAAATAAAGAACAAACGGATCACCTTAAAAATAAAAATAAGAAAACTTACATGGCAATCAAATCCACTATTTTCATTATCAAGAGAAAATAAGCGTCTTTTTTTTTTCTTAAAAGAAAGGGAAAACTTTTCCCGTTGAAGTCGCACTTAAAAATAACACTCTTTTCCCAACCCAAAAACAAAAATATTGTCTTTCTTTTAACACCTCTCTTTTTTATTTATTTATTTTTTTCTAAAGTTTAATCCTCGAAATCAAATTAGAAATTTCTCTGATTTTAAAACCCTAAACCTTGCAAACACTGAATTAGTTCAGTTGTAATCACAGGTGTCATCATCTTGAATTCTGCTTCTAGCAATTCAGCTCTAACTGACTCTATATTGTGAAACACTGCGGGACCAAACAATACCAAAAATTAGGAATTCCATGGAAATGGGGAAAGTGGAAACTTGAAAATGACAAATCAAAAAAGAAAACAAACAAACCAGATAGATTCCAGAAATAAAAATCACCAATACTTACAAAAAAGATGTAGATCCAACTACCAGCCTTTTTGAGCTGGTATCATAAGTTCCTATAACTTTATTTCTTCTCTTTCATGATTTTCCTTTTTCTTTCCACCAAGATTCATGAGACGTCGCCTTCTTATCACTATGCTCACTCCAATTCATTCTCAGCCCCAAGGGGTTCCATCTGCAATGCATCCCTTTTGAAATTACCCAAATAACCCTTATGTAGTGTCATAATGTGAACATTTACCTTGAACCAGGAACAAGACCAGATCGAATCGAATATGGACAGAAGTCGAAACGGTTTGGATCAAGCTAAAAATAGCATCTGTAACAAGGTTTGAAAAATCGCTTTGTGTCTATGGCTGGCGACACCACCAACCTGCTGACATATCGCGATATGTCGAACAACATTTGGAGGGGTATCGATGAAAATTCAACCCTAGTTTTGAGGGGGTATTTGATGTCATTTTAGTCTGAATTTTGTTATGTAGCCTAACTTGAGATGTCACATAAACTAATGTTCACAATCAACACATGCTCGGCTATATGCGGGCCAAACTGGAAGTCTGAAAACTTGTTGATTTGCATTAAATTCCTTTTGATCGATACAAACAATGTAATAGTCAGCGATAACGAAACAAGACGTATTCGTAAATGTCGAAGCTCCGAGCAAATTAGGGTTAAAATGCAAGAAACAAGAAAAACAACGACATATATTGGTGACATTGACAAAATATCGACCACATTGATGACATATCAGCGATATATTGTGCCGACACTAACTATGATCTGAAATCGTTTATTAGCACTATTTTTAGAATGGAATATTACAACTGTGATACCTTTGTAATATCACAATTCAGGAAAGGATTAGTGATTACTTTCCAGAATTTTCATTAATTAAATAAGATAAATACAAAAGACATAAAAAAGCGAACGAGGTAGGGAATCCACGTCAGCATGAGTCGGTGAGATCTGAGAAGATGGATGCGGACTCCGCCAAGCCTCGTAACGGTCTGCTTGATAAACGGCTTAATAGATGAGCGGCAGCGTACCCTCTCCGACGCCGCTGCCATGTGCTAGTGAGTGTCACACTTGGTGTAGTTAATTGGTGGGGAGTGTTTTTTCCTTTCTCATGCACCTTCAACCACCGGAGGCTAAAAGAAATTATAAATAATTCTTAATTTTCTCTTCGTGTTATTTCCTTCTTTTCCTACTTCCGTCTTTCCACCTTTTCGTTGTCTCTCTGTCTGTGCCGTCGTGGCTTCTCTCTTCGTTGTCTCGTCCTCTATTCTTGAGTTTTATATATAACGGCGAGCCATGAGAAGCAATCGTAGGTTGGCGTTGTTGTTTCTACTTCTCTGGATATAAGATTATGATATGATCGAGTTCAGAAAGAAACTGAGTCCTTGTTCGAGTTTATTCTGTTTAATTTCTTCTTGATTGGTTGGTTATCTTTCCTTTTTTCCTTTAATGGCGATGGACAATAACGAGAGTAGTGGTAGCAGAGCTGTGGAGTCGTCTCCAAAGCATTCTCGTCAGCAGACTCAGAAGATTGAGGTGTATAACGAGGTGCTTCGTCGACTCAAGGAATCTAATCACGAGGAGGCTAATCTTCCTGGTTTTGATGATGAGCTCTGGTCTCATTTCAATCGACTACCGACGAGGTACCCTAACCCTAGATTGTTTCTGCTCCCGTTCAGTTACATTTTTTCCCGCTCTTTTATCATTACCTGTTGTTTGCCAATTCTTTGCCTTGGTTTTGTTTGATGAAGATATATCATTCCTGTGTGGGAAATCGGCGTCGTAACATTTATATTCGAAATGTTGTACTTTTACCAAGCTTTGTTTCTTGGTCTGCGACTTCTCTTCTCTCTCTCTCTCTTTTTTTTTTATTTGATTTTTTTGGCTTTCCTTAAGGTCGTGTTCGTAATGCAGTCCGGTATGTTTCCTTTTCTGATTTAAATACGGTTTTAGCTTCTCTCTCCTTGTCTGCAATTTCAGACTGAGAAATGGAGATGTTGAACACAGCAACTGTATTCACTTATGCTAGTAATAACGCATCTGCGAGGCAATTTGTTATTATGTTTTGTGTCTGAGATGCCTGACGCAATGTTTTAGTATAACGATGCTTGCTGTTACAGCCTGGCTTGCTATGGTTTTGAAAATATTTTTGCTTTAATTACTTTCTTTTTACTGGTTCTGTTTGTTTTGTGGCTGTCTTGAAGGAATTTATTTGCTGCATTGCAGGTACGCTCTGGATGTGAATGCTGAGAGGCCAGGAGATGTTCTCACACACAAAAGATTGCTGCAACTTGCGCATGAGCCTGATAACAGACCAGCATTGGATGTGCGCCTTGTTCAGGTAAGAACAATCCATTTATTTAATCATTTAATTGTTGAACTATTTCATCAGTTAGCGGCTGTTGAGGAATTACCTATCTCAATCATGCTTCAAAGCATATTTCTCATCTTGTAATATCAACAAATAAGTATCAGTGTGTCGGTAGGTTGAAATGGATATGGATTGGTTGTATCTGCCAAAAGTGGTCCATTATTTGGCTTTTTACTGTGGTAATGGTCGACACCGGTATATGGACACGGACACTGATAACCATAAGCTTGATCTCAATGTTTGCCTTGTATTATTTGATTCATTGTTGTTAAATGTATTATAAATAAAGTGATTGTCTACTACTAAACTTGCATTTTAGTCAATTTTTGTTATGACATGAATAAAAATGTCATGTGTATCTCTATGTAGTGGCATATATCTTTGAGACAGCCTTCTGTGCACAAATAGTATTCTTTTTTCTCGATTTACTATTTTCATTTACTGAAATCAGCTCTAATATCTGGAGCAATCTCCAATTATTCAAGTACTGCTACACCAGTCTCTGTATTCAAAATTTTAATGACTCATCGTTCTTTGTTTTACAAATAGGTCGTAAAGAGAGGTTTTTTCTTTCTGTTGGCCATGGTTAGATCTTAATCATGAATTTTCTTTCCAGCAGATGCTTAGACTGGCATCAACTGATGGATTAAAGGAATTAAGGTGGAAGAATGTGAATCATGAGTAATGAAGAAGGATAATCAATGAGTGACACCAGATTTTCTAGACATAGAAGTTCTGGTACATTCTCCCGAATTGCCTTTTATGCAAGCTTGCCAGTGGTTAAATCTAAAAATCACTCCCTCAAATTGCCCAAGTGACAGGGTAATTGGGTTCGTATAACCCTGGCACGAACATCTGTTTGGAATTTACCATCCTTTGGATCTGATATGTAGCCTACATTACTTTCCCAGAAAATGTGAGCTTGACTATAAAATTTGGTTGTCGCCTTGGTTCTTCCATGGCTGCTGGCTATTGCCTTGGTGCCAAGACAACTATGAGTACTAAAAATGACTTGCTTTCTCGGTGCATTTTCTTAGAGCATTTTTAAGTCTGCTTTTGAAGATTATTCATTTGTATTTAATTGAATGAGGATATTCATTTAACAGTAGTCTCTTTTTCTTTTGTATTTTTAGTACACAAGGTCAGTGCCTTGCATTGCTAATGTGGGTGGTGACTTGTGAGGCCACAAACAGTTGATGGCAGAGTGCCAAGAAGATGATCCAAATCCAGCATTTTGCTGTTTGATTAGGGGTGAAACTGAACCTAGTATCGAATGATAATGTCAGATTTTCCCTATGTTGGTACAATTCTGTAGCTTGTAGATTAATTTGATGTAGGTTGGCCTGTTACTGACCTAGATCTGCAAACTGAATGTGAGAATCCTTAATTGGGGAGTTACTGTGGTGCTTGGCATGGTAGATTTGCAGTGGGATTACTTGACTTCTAAGAGGATACGGCGTTCATAATTTTCACTTTAGATCCACCTATTTTGTCACTCATTCCTTGGTTTGTCTCCCCCTAGATTAATTAGTGCCGTTTTATTTGGAACATTCTGTTTTAAACGAGTTGTGTCTTCCCATAATTTCCTTCATTGTCAAAAACTGTTTGGGGTTCCGAAGTTTGGCGCCAAGTTCTGAATTTAGAACCTGGGTGCCATTATTTGAATTTCAGGATTTGGTACTGTATTGTTTTTTTTTTTTGTGGAATCGTACTTAACCTATTATTGTGTTGATTCTTTCTAGTGCTTGTAATTTGCATCTACCTTGTGGATTCAAGGGTGGTTTGCTGTAGAATGCTCTCTAGCTCCCCCACCCCCCTAAAGGAAAAATTTATAAATAGATGAAATAAAAAAAAATTGCTTCTACTCTGGCTTGTTTCATAGGCTGAAAAAGCCGATAGGTTCTTAGTGGATTGGACGGATACAGCCTGATGGGAATAGCCTCTGGTGTGTGTCATTGGTTTTTTCAGATGATTTCATTTTGATAAACATTTTGTGAACTTCGGTTTGACCTGATTTTCAGTTTGGTATTTTTTCCTGGGTCTTGATAGTGGAACTTATATTAGATGCATTTTGTCTATCCTTTCTTGTGAAGGTTGCACATAGTGGGAATTCAGTTGATTCCATTCAATCTAACTCTTCAAGAAGTGAAGATGTTCAGAATTCTTCCATTCAACACACCAGATGGAGGTCAGTTTTCATTTTTCTCTTTATTTTTGAGTATCTTCACAGTTTTTTTCTCTTTATTTTGAGTATCTTCACAGTATGTGGTTGTCTACTTTTATCAATGTTCTCTCTAGGATGCTTTTCTGTGGATGCAAATGCAATGCACTCATGAGATCTTGCTTTAATTTTCATTCATTTCTTTTCACTTTAACTTTTGTTGATTGTTTGTTCTCCTTTGAATTCTTTAGTGTTCATCCGCCTCCTGCATTTGGCTCGTCACCTAATCTAGAAGCCCTTGCACTTGAACCAAGCAAAGAACTTGTTGAAGATGGAGATAAATCTGTACATGGCAATCCACACTTTTCACAGTAAGACAGATGAAAATTATCTTTTTGAAGTTAGCTTATTTATGGGCTCTCTCTCTCTCTCTCTCTCTCTCTCTCTCTCTCTCTCACACACACACACACACACACACACACATTTTTATGGATGTGTGTGCACATTGTAGATCTCCTGTATTGAATGATAAAACAAGGAAATTTCTCAATGTTTGTTTTAGTTGCTATCTAGAAAAGACAGTGAATAATATTGATCAGTATATTTGATAACCTCGTATTTTGTTCACGTATTCTGTTTGACATGCATACTCTTCAGTATGTTGTGGATGCTGTAGAATGGAAACAGTGAAGTTGGGAGATTTGGTGATTACTTCTTGGTTCTGTTCAAGTGATCTATGTATGCAATGGGCATAATCTTCAGTGTTTGATGATCCTTGATAATTGTTTTTTTTGGAAGATATAGTGGCAAATACTTATTGTCCAGCTGATTCCAGCCGAGCTGTCTAATGATATGGTTGATCACATGATAGAAACATGTTTTTGATATGGTTGTTGATGGAAAGAGGTGTGCTTGTGCTAATGAATCATGTAGGAAGTTAGGGATACACTGCACTTTGCTTCACATCTTGGCTATTTTCTTAAGTTCCTTGTTGCGTAGTTTTCTTTGTTTCGGCAATGAATCTGAAGCCTCAGAAAATTCCTCAAGTGAAAAGCTTCTGAATATGATTTAAGTGTATATTGCATTACAAAATCTTTTATCCCCTAATTCTTATTTCTTGTTACGTTTCGTGAAATAAATGAAAGGCTACAAAATCAAGTTCCTTCTATTACATGTTCAAGTCTGAAAAATGTTGTTTTCTCCTGTATGCTTTGTTTATATTTTTAAAGTTTTTATAATTGTTTGGCACATGGTACCATGTTATTCATATGAAACGTATATCATCATTTTCCCACTTTTGTTAACCTTCCAAGATTATTTTCTCCATCTTCCTTATGGAGACCAAGAAAGTGACTCAGATTGACCAGCAGGTAC
The DNA here is from genome assembly GCF_041222555.1 of Hakea prostrata. NCBI lineage: Eukaryota > Viridiplantae > Streptophyta > Magnoliopsida > Proteales > Proteaceae > Hakea > Hakea prostrata. The sequence continues at coordinate 6,730,777 of NC_142603.1, read as the reverse complement.
CTGGTCCAAATTCTGGGTTGGCTCGGATCCATTGAATTATGCCTCGGAGAGGGGAATTGTCAAGCAGCTTTAAGGGGGATTTCCACCTGAATTAAAGAGGAGATTGATCGGTTATTTAAGAAGAAAAGTTCTATCATATTTCCTATGATATTGAGCAGTATGTAGTTTTATTTGGAGACTGTCATTTGCAGTTGGTCAGCCTGGCATGGAAGGTTTATTTTTCCAGAATTAAATAGATATTGTTCAGCTCTCTGAGGAGGAGATTTCATGATCATGGGACCCACAGCCAGCTGGCTAGTGAATTCAGATTGAAGAATGAATTTGCTAATCTGTGGAGTTACGGATAGATCCTACCACTGTTTTATAGTTGACTTATATGTGATCTGAAATTATAAGGTTTGTTAGATTTGATTTCTTAGATATGGTGCCCCAGAGCAGGAGGCTTCTGCCATGGGGTCTAGAGGATAATGGCATATGCTGCCTTACTCCTGGTTTTGTTGAGGGGCTATTTCAAGACTCAATCCCATTGCCACTTTGGTCACAATGGAGCATCCTTACTGTTGCACCAAGGCCCACCCTCTATTTAATTTCCTAGACAGATTTTATCAGGCTTTCTTTAGATACGTTTATAATGTCTATTATCTGGGAATGATTGGGATTATTATTATTTGAAGTTTTCTCATGAAGCTGTGCAATTTAGTTGAGGTGAGATGCCTTGAGAAGGTGAAAGGCCTGGGAGGGGGTGATAAACTCAATCCAAACCTGTCCTGTTACCTTACTTTGTTAATTGATTCACTAAGCGAAATCTATGTCATTAATCTATTGCAGTCTGAGATCCATTCGAAGATCTACTTTGGCTACTGCCAATAACATAGTGACCAAGCTATGAATTAGTTCCTAGTTGTGGAGTTATTCTACATTAGAAATTGCAAGTTATTTCACTAATAAATGGAATCCATAAGGGGAGGCCATGGCTAAGGACACATTTTCTTAGTATTTGAATTAATTCAAGATTTTTTGTTTGTAAGTTTAGATGGGGGAAATGAAAGATCCAAGCCTTCTGTCATTTTTCCCTGGGTCCTTATTTTTGAGGAAGAGATTTGTGTGGTGTTGGTGTCTTTTCAGGATATAATTGTCTTGACCTTTGTTAATTATCCTCCCTTTTCTTTATTGAAGAATTTTGTCTTCACTAGAGGATTTTATTATTATTATTTTTTCCCCCTGCTTTTTTTTTTTTTTTTTTTTGGGGGGGGGGGGGTTGCTCCACCATGTTTCAAGGATGAAAGAGGCATTAAAACATTTGGACGGTTTTGTGGATGCAATTAGGAACAGTTCCATCTAGACTTAGATTGAGAGCAAAGCAATGTGCCCACAGGAGATTGTTATGTTTTTATCTTATTGCCACCCAGTTTTGATGTTCAGATTTGCAGATCAGCTGTTGACTGTGTGAAGTTTTGATACAGTGTAGTGCTTAGTGGCTTTGGAGCTTGAATCTGACCTTTTAGACTTGTGTAAAAGCTTTAAGCATAGTTATAAAAAATACTGAAGAGTCTGACATGGCTATGACCATGTTTGTGAAGGATACAAATCTTAGAGCTGGTTAAGCTAACGTACTAAATTTTATTTTTCTTTTTGGCTTTTTTTTTTTTTTTTTTGGGGGGGGGGGGGATTGTTGGTTGGCTGCATCTTCTCATGAAGAACTTTTTTGGATATACTTGTTTTTTTTTTGGGTGAATGAATAATATATTAAAAAACAGCAACGGCACAACAGAAATTAAAGAGCATACAAGAAAGAAGGAAAAAAAGGGGGGAGGGGACTCAAGAGGGGGAGATGAAGGAGCAGCTGAGACCCCAGAAGCTAACAATCAACCTATCTCTGGGGCTGTCATCGACCGGGGGATGGGGGAGGGATAGCAATCTAGAGGAAACATCAAAGAAGATGGCTTTCCAAATCAGATCAAAGGATCGCGATTTGGTGGTCCATCTTCTAAGGTTACGCTCCCACCAAATGTGATGGACGGTGGCACAAAAGACTAGCTTGCCAAGGCGGTCGCAGATGGAGAGACCGGCATAATTCCTTGAAATCCAAAGCCAATCACGATCAAACCCATGTGAACGCCTCGAACGGGGCCAAATGGATGCAAGGGCTCTATCCCAAAGGGGACGAGAGAAGGGACAAGAGAAAAATAGGTGGTCAATGTCCTCAGAACCATTCCAGCAAAGGATGCATCGAGGGTTGGCAGGGATGTGGCGGCTGATGAGGAAGGATTGGGTAGGGAGGGCATTGTTGAAGGCTCTCCAGAGGGTGAGGGAATGACGGGGAATGTGACCTTTGAACCAAACCAAGTGGGACCAGGGGACAGGGGGATGGGGGAAGCGGAGGAGATTCCAAGCGGATGAGGAAGAAAATGCTTTGGAGGGAGATGGGGACCAAATGGATGAGTCCCGGGAAAGGTTAAGGATCGGGGGGAGAGCATTCCAAAAAGGAGAGAGACTAGGGTGGGGGAGAGGAGCCCACTCCCCAAGAGAGATGAAGGAGTCCAGGGAGGTAGATTTGGGGATGCGGGTATCATAGACTGCGCGGGGACCAAGAAGGTTGTAGAGAATGCCCATCGGATGCCAAGGGTCAAGCCAGAAAAGGGTGGAAGAACCATTCGCGACTAGGGTTGAGATGGCAGAGAGAGCACGGGGACGAAGGAGAAGGATTTTCCTCCAGATCCAGGAAGGATTAGAGGGGCAGGAAGCAGTCCAAAGGGAGTCCTGACGGAGAAAGTAAGAGTAGACCCAGGAGACCCAGATGGAGTCATGCTTGGACGCAATTTTCCAAATGAGTTTGAGGAGACAGACCATGTTAACATCAAGGATACGCTGGATACCAAGGCCCCCCTCAGATTGGGACAACAGACAGCTTCCCAGGAGATGGGATGGAGGAATCTGGAGATTTCTTGGCCTTTCCAGAGGAAAGCAGCGAAGAGAGACTCCATGGCCTGGATGATGGATTTGGGGATAGAGAAGATGCCACTCCAATAAAGGTAAGAAGATTGGAGGACAGATTTAATGAGCACCACTCTCCCAGCAAAAGAAAGAAGCTTGCCTTTCCAAAGCTGAAGCTTTTTTCTAATATGGTCGAGCATAGGAGAGCAGTGATGACGAGTGAGCCTTCTGGGGATAAGAGGAAGACCAAGATAGGTCACAGGGAAGGAGCCAGGGCTAAACCCTGAGAGCTGAAGGAGAGAAGCTCGGGTAGCATCCGAGACACCCGAGAGAAAGAGGGTGGATTTGTTGAGGTTGACCCGAAGGCCGGAAAGGGATTCAAACAAAGAGAGGGAGGAGAGGATAGTAGAGATGGATTGGTGGTCAGCTTTGGAGAAGATCATGAGATCATCAGCAAAGGCGAGGTGGGTGAGGTTTGAGGATCTGCACTTAGGAATGGGAGAGATGAGGAGGAGATCCGTATTTGACTGGAGGATCCGGGAGAGGACCTTAAGGGCCAAGGTAAACAGGTAGGGGGAGAGAGGGCAGCCTTGGCGGATTCCCACCCCTGGAGGGAAAGAAGCCACTGGGGAGCCGTTAGTGATGATGGAGAAGTAAGGGGTGGAGATGCAGATCTCAATCCAGTGAACAAATGCAGGGGGGAAACCCAAGGCAGATAGGACCTCACTGATGAAATCCCAGCGGATAGAGTCGAAGGCTTTGTGGAGGTCCACCTTCAGGAGAGCAGCAGGGGAGTGAGAAGACCTGTCAAAGCCTCGAAAGATTTCCGCACATAGGAGAATATTGTCCGAGATGCTTCGACCCGAGATGAAAGCAGACTGGTTGGGACTTACAAGAGAGGGGATAACCTTCTTGATACGGTTGGCAAGTATTTTGGAGATGAATTTGCAGATGACATTGCAGAGGGAAATGGGGCGGAAGTCAGACAGGGAAGAGGCACCGGGCTTCTTAGGAATGAGGCGGAGGAAAGTTTGATTGATGGAAGCGAGCTGGGAGGGATTAAAAAAGAAACTGCAAATGGCATGAATGAGATCGTCCACAATAAAATCCCAGGAAGACAGAAAAAACCCCATACTAAAGTCGTCTGGGCCTGGGGCTCGATTAGCTTTGTGGGACTTGATTGCAAGGAGGATCTCATCAGGGGAGGTGATAGATCGAAGAGAGTCCAGGTCCGAAGGAGAAACAAATTTGTTGAGAAGAGAGGTAGGGAGAGGGGGCCGGGAGGGGAGAGAAGAGGGAGAGAGCAGGTTGGATATACTTGTTTGGTACATTGTTTGTTTATTTTTTTTATCTGGTTATGTTGTTTATATGTTTCTCGTGTTATGGATTTCCAAGATCTTTAAAAAGAATCATATATGCTGATTTTAAGGTGGTGCTAGAATTTGAAACTGCTGAGCACATTCTTCTTGTTCAAGTATTATGACAAAAAGTGTTTGATTACAGTTTGCCCTTTGAATGCAATTTAAGGTGTTTGTGGTTATTACTCTTCCAAGCACCCTTGGCAGCAGAGTTATCCAGCTGTGCATATGTTATGTCTTTTTCTGCTTCTTAGTTAGATATATGATTTTCTTTTTTACCTATTATATAACCTTGCTGTCTTACAGTTGGTTGTTTCCTTATGTTAGATCTTTAGTCTTTTGGTTTCTCCTTGTCTAGTCCTGATAAAATATTTCTATGGTAATATTGATAAAATGGTTCTAATTTTATAATGCTCAAAATTTTTGGTTAGGTTTAAGTAAAAGTTTTTTGAGGTGGCAAGACCACGTTCTGGAGGCTTGTAAATGCCCTTGTAAGGAGAAGCAATTTAATTCAAATTGAAGGAATTAGAAGAATTAGGTGCAGACCTAAGATAACCTTAAGGGAAGTACTGTGAAAGGATATGCATAGCAAGACCTTGTACTCTAGTGTGGCCTCAAACGGAGCTGATTGGGAGGTTAGAATCCATGTAGCTGACCCCATTTTGTTTGGTCAAGGCTTGTTGTGTTGTTTCAGTAAAAGTTGTAATTCTTGGAGGTTTTGTTTTGTTTTTTATTTATTTATTATTATTTTTTAATAGTTCATTCATGTTTCTGCTATTCTGTAGTCTGGAACTCATGGTTTTTGTATATTGGAATATATAGGCCCATGCATGAAATTACTTTCTCGACCGACGATAAGCCAAAACTTCTCAGCCAGGTAATATCACTTAATGATTTGCACAGTTTTAAAGATCTAGGATCGTACAGTTTCAAATCTTGTTGTGCTTGATGAAATAGTATTAGATATAGAGATACTTTGTGCTCTATTGGTATTAATGCAACTTGGGCTTGTTGGGAGCCAACTGAAGCTTAACCTTGACTCTTGACCTGCCAGACTCTGACCTCATTCAGGGAAAAATTTCTGGTTACTAAGATTCAATTGGTAAGCCAGTGTGTGTGTGGGCAAAACAATGCTCCATGAAAAGCAAATACACATCAGTAGCATCTAACCTGATATCTGAAAGGAGTGCATTTCCCAGCCTCCTACTTGGCCTATAGATTCCCTGCCTAGCCACGAAGTGATAATCCAGCATAGTGGTTGGTTGCCATCGGTGTCCACCCGGATACACAATCCTGGAATCAATGGATTCTGTGTGCCAAGTATATGAGTGATTCTCAAAGGCCCATTGTCGTTGGACTGGTGGGGTTGTAGTAGAAGCATAATAGGATTTGTTGGGAACTTTTGACAGGAATATGTTTCCAATACTAATGCTTTCTGTCTTTTCCTCTTTCTCATTTTGCTTCGTAATTTTTTCGGATCATCTCCATTCCTTGCATTTGCAGGGCTTTTCATGCACTCTTCTTGTTTCTTTTTCAAATTGTCCATTTCTTTTTGGCAAAATAATTTTGTTGAAATCAACTCTTATGTGGATACATGGGAAATAAACAAAGCATTTCTATCAAAGGATTATTTTGTTTCTGGCAGTGAGGGCTGGAGTACAAATGCTTGCTCCCCATTTTTTCCCTGTCAGGCTGGATTACTGTTTGTGTTTCTTTCCTAATAATCCTTGTTTCCTTGCCTGCTATACCCCTGTAGGATGTTGTATTGTTATATTTCAATGCTTCTGATTTATGTTTGTCACATTTGCATTTATTTTAAATTTCCAGTTGACTTCATTACTTGCTGAGCTTGGATTGAACATCCATGAGGCACATGTTTTTTCCACAGTAGATGGCTACTCCTTAGATGTCTTCGTTGTTGATGGCTGGCCATATGAGGTACTTACCCCTTCTCACCGTTTTATTATGAGATGAAGACAATTTATTATTATTAAGAAAGCAAATGTAACACTTCTCCTTCGTGTCTTAATATGCCCCCTTGCCTAATATTGCCGCATTATCTTTGTTTTTCTGGGCCATCCTTTTACTGTTAATTTTGAAAAATCTGCATTTTCTCTTGCGTTATCTTTTGGGTCTACTTTGATTTTTTTTCATTGTTGACTTGTATCTATGTTTATTTCTATTCTTTTGCCACTAGTTTGTCCATAAATTGCTGGGCTTATGTTTGTTTGAATTTTAGGAAACTGAGGAGCTTAAACATGCTTTGGAAAGAGAGATTCTAAAGATTGAGGTAATTGTTATTCTTTTACATTTTTCTATGGTTACAATCAAATTGAACAAACTCCGTTTCGATAGCCTACTGTAATGGTGGTCCTTTCAAATTTACAATACAGTTGTTGCTGCTTTCTTGTTGAACTTAAAGGCTCTTGGAATGGATTCTTATTTAATCTATCAAAACTGAGATTTTAGAGCATAGGGATTAATCACATGATGTATCTACGTGTCAGACATGGAATCCATGATTGATTGTGTATTCATACGTGTAAATGGACGAGTGTTGATTGGTAAGACCGATCCAACCCAAGGTTTTGGACTTACATTGCTGGAGTTTCAGGCTTTATCTGTCTATAAAATACTTCACCTTAAGATGAATACTCAATCTGTGTATGATGGAAATAATTGAGCCTACATAAAGAATATGTTCTCCTGAAAGGATTTGCATACAATTTAAAAAGATTTAATAGGCATGAACAAGGTAATAAACTTAGTATAAATTTAAGCACATTCTCAAAAAATAAATCAAATGTGATAATATGCTTAAGGATTACACACTTTCTTCAAATTCTGTTTGATGCTGTGAGCACTGTGAGCTTGTGCCTTTTCCTTTATATTCATTTTCCTCTGTTGGGGACAAGTGCGTTGAAGATGATAATTGAGTATTCCTACTGCAGAAGAAATCTTGGTCGATGTCCCGTACTTTGTCTTCTATCTGCCAGGATGCACAAGCTGCTTCTGATTCCATTACTGATCATGTAAAAATACCTACTGATGGGACTGATGTTTGGGAAATTGATATGTCAATGTTAAAGTTCGGAGATAAAGTGGCATCTGGCACCTATGGTGATCTGTAAGTTCTCATTATTTCAGACCCCATTTCTGATTGTGTATGGATTTTAGTTTTGTCAATTAACAGAATTATGATCTTGAAACTAATATGATTCAATCCTATTAAATTGGATTGGGTTTTGGGCCATTCCTTGTCAGATTTAGTACTTGTGAGCTTCGTTGGGCTTTAGTAGCATGGTTGACTTTTTTCATCCTAGTCAACCAAATGCAATCAGAGTATCATAGGCTTTGTACTCGCATCCAGTATAATGGGGTAACTGATCTTGGATTAAATTCAGATCAAGTAAATATGTAATAGGATGAATACTTAAATCGTATTCAGTCTATTCCATTTATCGAGTCTGATGATGGCGTCTATGTCTCTCAATCTATTCAGGTTTAAAGGTACATTCTGTAGCCAGGAGGTGGCTATTAAAGTCCTAAAGCCTGACCGTGTAAATGAGAATATGCAGCAGGAGTTTGCCCAAGAAGTATATATTATGAGGTATGTTGACTTCATGTGCTGTTTTTTTTTTTTTTTGAGTGGCATGGAATGGTGTATTACTAGTTGATTTGTTTGCATTTGGAATAGTTTGCATGATTTTTTTAGGGCTAGTGTCAAGTCACTCTTTTAACTGGTCTATAGAGATAAACCTACTTCTTTCATGATTTCAAGATTTGACCAACCTGAACGTGCAGTCTAATTTATTGAAAAGATCTGTTTACATGATGGAGTGGATTGGACAACCGTTTCTTTACTTTCAGAGTTGGAATTTAGTCCTAGCAGTGGAAGTAAAGAAACAACATAGGGTTGTAAGAAGAAGTTGGGTTAGGCTTGGAAGAACCTAGGTAGGGTTTGGGTTGGGAGTTCTTAAGCCCTAGCAGGGTTGAGTAAGGTTTTGCGTTTAGGGTTTCAGTTCCTAGTTAGGGTTAGGTTTAGATTGGCCCGATCCAACCCGGCCCATTGACATCCCTACTGGTACATATATGGGTTGGGATGGATTTCCCTTGTAATCAACCAACATAATGGACCTAAAGCATACATACATAATTCTAGCATAAAACTCCCCATACTTAGTTTATTTTTAAGTAATTTAGAGTCTTTTAGTTAATTCTTAAATTCTGCTTCAATTCAGGTTAATGGTTGGTAGAATAGTTTTTAACTTTCCATATTTTTAATATCTTGCACCGCCTCCATGATTTAGTGCACCGATTTCTTGCTTTAGGCGTCCAAGTCCTAAGCCTATAAGAAGTCGTAGTCCTAAGTCCAGCAGGTATTCAAGTCCTATTGCGAAGAGGAATGCAAATGTAAGGCTGATTAACCATCTAGAAACCTGCCATTGATAGGAAGAAAGTACTCTGATTTTTGAATATTGTTTTCAGCTTTTTCTGCTGCTCTTTGAGAATCTGATCTAAACCTAGATTGGATTGATTCCTTGGCAAGTAACATCTGGAGGCCTGGGATCCTTGGTGGGTAATGTCCATGGTGGCTTTTTATCAGGTTTTTGGAGAGTTGTTTCCAAGATCTGGTTGTGGTTGACGGTTCAACCTACACCGGACATTCCTTCCTCCACACTAAGACAAAAGGCCCTTCATCAAGGTGAGTTTGAGGCAGCACCCCATCCCCATTCCTCCCCCCCCCCCCTTCGAACTTTGGAACTCTCTAATAAACCTAAATTTCAAAATCAGATCTACACAGCCATCAAATCTGTCCCTAATGTGCACTGTCATCATGTATACCACCCCCTACCTTCAAATCAACTTACAGCCAAATCATGCTTGTCCCTAAAATCAAGATTCTAGATCTACCCTTAATTTCCCCGTTAGAACATCACCAAAATTTGGGGATCATATCTTTAACTCATTGGGCACACTCCCTCCAAGTTTCAGTTCATCCTGACACCTATAGACCCTAGATTTCTGACTGCAAAAACTCACCCCTTATCACTCAGTAGCTGTGCCTCTAAACCTAAATTAGTTTCAAGCAACAATTCTACTTTCTTTTGTTCATGCTCGATCTTGACTCCTTGAACCCTCAGACCCATCCCATCATTACCTTAAAAGTTCAATTAGAACCAACATCTTAACACCCCATTTGAGATCACCCTGTAGGGACATCCCATTCCATGACAGAATGTCCATAAACCTTCCTTAGTCATCCCACTTGAGCTGCTTCTGTGATGATGATCCTGGCGTTGGCCCTCATACATTCCAACTATCGGTCCCTCAACTCCATCTGATAGATCCCAAGTCAAAGAGGTGGGCCCTCTAATTTGACAGGTTGGATCTGACATTGTAACTTATGTTGTTTCAGAGCACTATTTCTAGAATAAAAATTTGTTTTATCACTCTTTGGACATCTTTAGTAGTTAATGAAGTTCAACACATTATTAAGATTTTCAGCCCTTGAATTATTTATTGGAGCTCTTTGAGTTAGTAATAAATGAACTTGGAAAATTGGTATAAACAGTAAAAATTGTAAAAGCTTCTTGCTTCCCTTGTGTGAAGCTTGGTTCTTTTTTTTTTGTGTTCTTTCCTCTTTCCCCCTGTAGGGTTTTGTGGTAGGTCACTCATACTTTTATATATAGTATATTAGATGAAGATTTAAAAAAAAAAAAAAAAAAAAAAGTGCAGGAAACAGACTGACAATGTAGTTATAATTTGAATGTCAATTTCTGGGGGAAATACAAGGTGGTTGAATCTCAAGACAGGATGTTCATTTGTATAGACTGTAGCTGGCGTCATTTAGTTGGGAAAAGAATTGAGTTTAACGTAATTATATATGTATTAACTAGGAAGGCCATACCTACATAGAAGAACCACTATTTGCTGACTTTCTAAAGTCTAACCTTGCGTTGGATGCTCTTTACCCTCCCCACAATGATGTCTCTGTTGTCTTGGGGAGTGTTGAGGTGCCATGACTAGAAGAGGGATTTTTCGTCTGTCCTGCTTGCCTCTGTTCTCTATGATTAAATTTACTAGTTCTAAAGCACAGGCTACCTGCCCTTCTGAGTTTTGTTGAAAGATATATTCCAATAACTTTGTTTAGTATTGTGATTAAGAACAAAGGACAAAATCAAACATTCAACATTTATTTGAAAGTTCGTATTGAGGAACTAAGCTGACATAATCAACTTATATGACAGTCAGGCTACCTGCCTTCTGACTTTTATTGAAGAGATATGTTCCAATAACTTAGTACAGCATTGTAATTATGAATAAAAGACAAAATGAAACGTTCAACATTTATTGATAGTTTGTATTAGGAACTAAGTTGACACAATCAACTTCCTTGTTCCGTAAATTTCACCATCTTTAAATGTGTAGAAAGTTAACTGATTTGGCCAGTAAGCTTGTTTTGCTGGATTTGTTATGCTATCGTATTCCATTCATTCTTTGCATTATCAAAGATCTATCGGTGGTTATCCCCTTTGTCAATAAACTTCCCTTCCGTTTTAGAGCCAAATAAATTTAAATTCTTTGTGCATTTTTCTTATGTACTTCTCATTCATTTGAACTTTCTTCCTTTGGTTCCTCCTAGGAAGGTTCGCCACAAGAATGTCGTGCAGTTCATTGGTGCATGTACCCGACCTCCAACCTTGTGCATTGTTACAGGTAATAATCCAAGAGTTGAATAACTATTTTTACAATGTATGATGTATGGATTGCTGTGTTCTTTAAGTTTCAATATTATTCTTGAGTGGTCCTCTTCCCACCAGCTCCCTTATGGTTGTTGATATTACTTTTTCTTGCTCATGGCTCTCTCTCATGCAGAATTTATGTCTGGAGGAAGTGTGTTTGATTTTCTGCATAAACAAAAGGGCGTGTTTAAGCTTCCATCCTTACTGAAAGTGGCAATTGATGTTTCCAAGGGAATGAACTACTTGCATCAGAACAATATAATTCACAGAGACTTGAAGGCTGCTAATCTGCTGATGGACGAAAATGATGTAAGAAACACACTCCAACATGCATACGTGTGCAGATCTTACATGAAGAAGATTGTTCTTGGCAGCTTGTATTCAGTACATAACCCTGAAATTCAGTCTAATTGGTGCTGCAGCTTTAGCATAACTAAGATGAAACTGAATTTTATTATTCTTTTCATGTTGTATTTTATAATTTTTTGTTCTCTTGTATTTGGTTCATGGAATATTGTTTCTGAAATAGTACCCTCTTATTTCTGGTCTAAATAGTGGTATATTTTGACAAATATGTATTCAAATAATCAGTTCTGTTTAGGAATGCAAAATACTTGTGCTATTTCTGGTTGTAAATATTTTTGTATAAGCTAATTTAAGTTTTGTGGCTCAGATTGTAAAGGTTGCTGACTTTGGAGTTGCCCGGGTAAAAAATCAGTCTGGAGTGATGACAGCAGAAACTGGAACATATCGTTGGATGTCTCCTGAGGTGAACATTTTGTTGATTTTTTGACATAGGACTATTTTCCTGTTTGCAGCTTTTTGAATCTTTGAATCTCCACACCAAGCATTGAAAATTTTAAGGTTCTCTTTCTCCAGTTACTGTCCACATCTCCATGCCCAATCCTACTCCCACCCAACCCTGACCTCTCTTTTTGGGTGACAGAGATTGGGTATACATTTTTATGTGGTAGAATCCTTGAATCCAATACCTCCAATACTACCATTAATCTCTCCACTCTGTGGACATCTAATTTTCTGCTTTAACTCTTGATATTGGACAGTTATGCATCAGCTGCATGGTTATCACGATTTCTCTTTAATTTGCTGCCTCTAACTGGGATCCTGGATCTCCATTGATGAATATCTTCTGTCAACTCCCCCCCCCCCCCCCAAAAAAAAAAAAAAAAAAAAAGGAGAGAGAAAAACGAAGGAAAACACCCCCATGAAATATTTAATCCTAAAGTTAGGTTTTGTTTAACACAAACCTTGGGCCTCTTTGTTTTAATTGTTGCTAGTTGGTCCATGTGCAAAGTATGGCTTTGGATCTCTTGTGCTATGTAACAAGTTTGCTATTGTTATTGCCCTTAAATTCTTGCTTGGCTCAATGCCTCTTAGGCTGCTTGTTAGTTGAGGCATTTTCTTGCTATATCTGGCTTGTCGGTTGCTTGTTGTTTGTGCTATTGTATATTTTCTCTTTGGTAATGAATTATTTAATCATGCAAAAAAAAAAAGTTCTAGACCAGCTGCTTTGTTGGTATGCTCCAGTTGAGAAAGTTCGTTCTACAAAATTCTTCAAATTAGTTATCATGTGGAGCTTGGACTTTGTTGTTTTGCAGATTATGTGCTAATTATATCTTGTTAATAAGTTTAGTTAATGTTTTTAAAATTTCTGCTCACACCAGCAAGTTGGGCTACTTGTCTTGCAGCTTGCACCTCACTTAGATGGATTGTACATGGTGGGGTTCATGTTACCTCTGTACTGAATTTGGTTTGTTTGTTTGATTTAGCGAAAAGATGTAACACTGTCCTGGTTCAAGGCCTGTCTTAAATTTGGGGCATGGATTTTAGTGCTGGATTGGGCTGGACATTATTTTTGGGTTTGCTGTAATGCAACAAATTTTATCTTATATTATATTATATTCCTTAATTGTCAGTCTTTGATAGGAAAGAGCCTCTCCTCTGAAGCAGGTGATTAAGCTGCATACTGTTTGCCCCTTTGAGCCTGCAGAGGTAGTGGGAGTCTTGTGCACTGGGACATTCTTGCCTCTCTGAATCGTTAAGGCTTTTAGTTTAGGAACTCACTGTTGATTCCAGCTCTTCCAAAAAACAAAAAAGACAGTCTTTGTAGTTCAGTTAATCTAAAAGTTTTTTAATCTATATATGTAAATGATTCCTCTCCCCAGGGAGATATGTCATTTTGGACTAGAAAATTTTGTTCTTCGAATTAGGTGTGCTTAAGCCTCCTCCCTAATCACCCCCTCTCCCTTTGTTTCATTTTCACTCTCTTTTTCTCCCATTGTTTCTCCTTTTGTCTTTACCTTTGAGATGTCTTCTCCCCTGGGCATCCACCATTAGATTCATCAATGTGAATGGTTTAGCAGGTTATCGGTAATTGAATGTTATGAATTATTGATCTTAATGGTAGGTGTGGTATTACAGAAAAAGAGAGGGGGGGGGGTGGGTGGGTTTTGTGACAGTTGAGGTAGGACAATTGGTTCATTTTATCTCTTTCAGGAATGTATTTCTAGTGAAGGTCATTCTTTGTGTGTGTGGTCACTGATTTTAAATCTGTATGTATGTGTGTGTGTCTGTATATTCATAGTATTATATAAAATATTTTTCTCACACTCATTTATTATTTTACTGAATTGGGTGAATATAAACCTGCAATTTCTTCTTACGTACAAGGTGCCTCTTTCATGTTATTCCTTAGTCAATACTCTTTCTGCTTTTGCCTTTTGCTATTAGGTTGTTCCCTTGTCAATTAGCCAATCTTTGCATCTCTGTGTTTTAGGTCATTGAGCACAAGCCATATGATCACAAGGCTGACGTGTTTAGTTTTGGAATTGTGTTATGGGAGCTGCTGACAGGGAAGGTAACCTTTTATTGACTTATAGTGGTTACTAGATGATGCAGAGTCTCATATCTAGTGTTATTTCCTATGCAACAAATAACGTAAGCATTTGCCAAGAAGAAAAATAAAAGAAAATAAATAACCTTAGCAAATGCCATGTCTCTACCGGCCTGTATGAACTATAGAGTTTAATCAGTGTGATTTATTTTTCAGATCCCATACGAGTTCCTAACTCCCTTACAAGCAGCTGTGGGTGTGGTGCAAAAGGTATTCATTTTGCATTCTCATGGCCTCACCAGAATAGATCTGTGTATCATCCACTACTTTTACCATGCTTTGTTGTTCCTTCTTGATTGGCAAGATGAGATATATTCACATCCAAATGCATTACAATTGACTTTTGCTCGTGCTTTCAGGGTCTACGGCCCTTAATTCCAAAGAATACACATCCTAAACTTGTGGAACTGCTTGAGAGATGCTGGCAGCAAGATCCAAGCCTAAGACCAAACTTTTCGGAAATCATTGAAATACTACAGAGAATAGCGAAAGAGGTTGTGCTTTATAGTACCAAAAAGGGTTTGAAAATATCCTTTTTGATTATCTTGTCATCGTAATGAATTAGCTCCGTATATGCTTTTAACAGGTTGGGGTTGATGAAAAGAAATCGGGTGGCTTCTTCTCGGTACTTAAGCGGGGTCACCACTGACGTAGAGCAAAGAGATGGTGCTGTTTATAATGTTTTCGTATGGTCATGTAAGAGAATTTCCATCTAGTTTTGATTTGCATTGTCCAGTAAATATTTATTTATTTTCCGTTGTGAATGATTTGTCCTGGTTACCTTTCTCATTCCTAGTTATTCTTTGGGTGCTTACACTTCACAACTTTCTTTCTCTTGTACATGAGGAGCTATTATTACTCGCCAATTTTCATCCTCAGTTTGTTTGAGTTTCTCAGAACTAGTTCACAGGGATTCCAGTTAGTTATATCAGTTTTTCTCAATTTTGTTGCAGTTGCCAGGGCCCTCTCCGCTCTCCTGTCTTCGCCGTGCGTCTCTAACTGCTTTCTGTTTATGTCTCTCTCTCTCTCTCGTCTGTTTGCGTTCATTACCCATGTGGCTTGTATAGTTATGGTGGTTAAAAGAGGATAATGCTCCATGTTTGTAGCTCCCGACAACAAAAATAGTTTGTGGCTAGCTAGTTACCTAGAACTGCCAGAATTGCCAGAACAATTCTGTTAGCTGACTTTGAAGGAAGCGATTAAATATTAGTCTATTTGAGTATGAAGTTCGATCATTCTTTATTTGTACTTGATGCATTCCGGTGTAGTTTCTAATCGACCCTCGACTAGAGCTCATTGTATAACTGGTGAGGAGTGCTGGTGGTCAACCAGAACCATCCAATCTTGATTTCTGTATTTAACCTCAGTAATCGACTAAAATTTTATTTTGAGTTCAATGGTTATCTGGGCCAATGTTTAGAGAGATTGTGACATTGGTCGGCTAATTGGCTCGGCGTTGTTTCTATCAGGTTTATTTGATTCGGTTCTCAGGTAATGGGAAACCAAACGCTCAAGACTCTTGGACCGATGTAAATGTAAAACAGATGATAACATTTTCACCATTTTAAACGTGTTTTGAAGGTTCACTGGAAAAAAGTTTCTGAAAAATACTACTTTCAATTCCAATTATGTGCCAATTGCCATAGTTTGTCGGTTGTGTTTACAGCAAAACCAAACGATGAACAAGTCTTTTTTGTTCGAGTTTAGACATTATGGGTATTAATTGGTACTTGATGGTTGAGAAAACTTTCACCCGTAATGAAATTAAGGCATATCAAAATCCTGTAACAAACAAGAAACAAGACAAACAAAAGTAGATTTGGATATTTAGGAAGGAAAATTCGTATGCTTATTGGATTTAATCACAGGTTTATCAGAAAAGATGGTGTGGAAGAGGTGGAGTTGGTAGGGGGCATGCAAGTATCGTGCGCGATTACTCAAAAAGGAGATAAAATCATTTCGTTCTGGAAAATATAACAAATTTGTCAATTTAATTGAAGGGAGCACATAGCATCAATATGAACAAAAACGGCCATTTGCAATTTAGTTGATAAATCTCATGTCACAATCTTTTGGAAGAATATCTTAAATTTGGATATGGGGTTTTTATCCTAATGGGTGGAGAATTTTTTTTCTTATGCTTTTTTATTATACATTTAGAAAGGAGATTTACCCCTTTTATCTCAATCATCAATACTTAAAAGTGGATCACATTTTAATTGCCTGATGTGAAGATGTGAAACAAGCTCAACCCTCCACCCAGATGTTAAATTTGGGAAAATTACGTGCCCCCCTTTTTGTTTTTTTTAAAAAAAAAACCCCTCTCTAAAAAAATTCTTTCCCCCCCCCCCCCCGGGGGGTGTTTTTCTCCCCCCTCCCCTCCTTAAAAAAAACCCCCCCTTTTTTCTTTTTTTTTTTTTCCCCCCCTTTCCCCCCCCCCCCCCCAAATTTGAGTTGTCTACCCCCCCCCCGGTCCATTTTTTCAACCTCTCATGTATACCTATTTTTATTTAAAAAACAAAGATTAATCCAACGGCTTAAAATTTCTTAGCATCCAGTTCCTTAGTCCTTACCGTGTAAAAGGATGCTAAGCAGACTCTGAACTCCCAGCCAAAGTTTAAGAACATGTCTTATCAGACCGTACTCCCAGCTAAAGTTTAAAAAGGGCTTTGCAACCTGCTGACTCTGTAACTCCATGGACCTAGATTGGAAAGGCTTATGATGTCTTTGATCGATGAAGACAAAATGGTATTACCGAGTGAGAAGCAGTGAGAGGAATATCTGATACTCCCAAGTCCCGAAGGGTTGGCTAAACAGCAAATTCTAATACTTTATAAAGTGCTAGAATCTTGAGAAGATCATCCCTTGTTGCTATGCAGAATAAGAAAATATGGTGTATGAGAATGTCATAGGTTTAGGTTTATTTGTAGCAGATCTTGGATTATACTCTCTCTGTCCATGAAGTCAAAGACCCTTTATAGTCCATTCACTAGAAATTTACTGCTTAGGATCTGAGTGTGGATCTTCTTTCTCAACAGGTAGAGGATTGTATTTCTCTTACATCTCTTACAATACATTTAGAAAGAAGGTCCACTTTGTCAGTATTTAAAAATATCTTCTTTCTTAAACATCTGGCATAGAATGTAAGGGGAGTATCTAGTTCTCCATTCCGAGGGGTAGAGGATCCCAACTCAAAGGACCCATATAAGAAATCTGTAGTATAGTGGATTCCGTATCAATAGCTTCTATACAAGGACAAGATAAAAAAAATAAAGATGGTTTAAAAATGTGAATTTCATATGAATAAGCTTTTACATCATTATACAAGGATAAATATGAATAGCCTCTATCTTTGTTGAGTCTGATTGTACCTTCCTAGTCTCCATGTTACATAATGTTCTAATCCTTCCCCGTTTTGAGTCCAATGGCCTCGTAGAGGATACTAGAAATGTTTTGTCTAACTCGCACTTTGAAGTCAGCCTTATTCCTAGAGCAGTTAATTTTCTAGTTAATGCTTGCCTTTGGCAAGTAAAACAAATTGGCGTAGTACTACTCAATGGCTTCTTGACTTTTGTATCCTTGATGCTTCTGAGTTTTCTTGTCGTCAGCTTTCAATAAATTTGATTCTTAACCCCCAAAAAAAAGAAAAAAAGTGTTAATCTCTTTTAGCAAAAACGAATTTACTCTACTCTCATAATATAATAACATGTCAAATTCCAATGCCAAATTTTAGAACGTTTCAATGTATATACGCATGCATGAATGCATCCGCAAATGTTCATCCATGTCACATCCCCAGCTTCGCCGCTTATCACGGCTATACGTTAAAAATCCTTACTTTTAACTTATCTCTGCAGTTTTGAGCTTCTATAACTACGCTTCTCTAAATTTCACACACCGTAAATTAAGAACCAAAAAAACTAAATAAACTTACTACTTTGATGATATAGTTCTCACTAGTGTAGGTGGGTGTGACTACCATTGAAGTTTATATGATACTGGCCTGACCTTCCCCATTCATAGATTCCATGAGAAACCCATTCAAATCTAACGGTTCCTACGAAAAAATGTCTTCGCATGAATCTCTTTCTGAAGAGAAACCCATACTTTCAATCTCCAATGACAATGACCATCACATTAAATCCGTCGATCCTTTCCAAGGTGCAGAGTTCGTCGTCAAGATTGATGGCAACAACGACAGTCCAGTTGCAAAACAAGTGTGGAGAGAACCCATAGATGATTTCTGGAAAGAAGGTAGCATGATGGCCAGAGATGGAAGCAATGTAGGTCAATATGAAGTTGGGCAAGATCCGCCATCAAAGTTGATTGGGCAGTTCTTAGATAGGCAGAAAGAATCAGGGGAGATGTTATTGGATATGGATTTGGAGATGGCAGAGCTACAGATTCAGAATGATCGAGGTTTACGACCCATTGCTGAGAGCCCAACAGATCAATTGTCTCGAGACCTCAAGGTTTCTTTCCAAGAACTTTCACGGAATCGCATTGAGATCTCCCCTGATCCTTCTCTGCCATTGTATGAAACAGAGGATGACTCGTCGGAGGATGAGAAGGAGAAGGAGAAGGAGAAGGAGAGGCAACACAATCAACAACTACCTCCACGCCCTCCCAGGTCTTCAGATTTGGATGGAACAAGTGCTGTGTTAAGATGTACTTCCAATGCTTCATATCGTCCAACTTCTGGCATGTTAAGGACCAGAACCAAGTCCAGATTGACTAATCCTGTTGAAGGATCACAACGGAAATCTTTCAGAAGCCCAAGTCCTCAGGTCAAATCAGGAATTTTGAAATCCGGTATTATATCAGGAAAGGTAGGTGATGAAGAAGAAGAAGATCCTTTCTTTCAGGAAGACATTCCTGAAGAATTTAGAAAAGGGAAAGTTAGTATATTAACAATACTGGAATGGATAAGTTTCATCATAATCCTTGCTGTCTTTGTTGCAAGTCTTATAGTTCCATGTTTAAAGAAGCAGCTTTTCTGGGGTCTTCATCTATGGAAATGGGAGATGTTGGTCCTAGTTCTCATCTGTGGAAGATTAGTCTCCGGTTGGGGAATTCATTTCGCTGTGTTCTTCATTGAACGCAATTTCCTGTTGCGCAAAAGGGTTTTGTATTTTGTTTATGGGGTGAAGAAAGCTGTCAGGAATGCCATTTGGCTGGGGCTTGTTCTCATTGTTTGGTATTTAATGTTGGATGCAAAGGTGCAACATGACAAGAAGACTGCCATATTATCGTATGTGACTAAGATTTTGGTTTGCTTCTTGGTGAGTACTATGATATGGTTGGTGAAGACTCTTTTAGTTAAGGTTCTTGCTTCTTCATTTCACATGAGCACTTATTTTGATCGAATTCAAGATTCACTCTTCAATCAGTATGTGATTGAGACACTTTCTGGAGCTCCTTGGATTGAAATTCAACAAACACAAGAAGATAATGAAAGGTGTATAGCAGAGGTTCAGCAGTTACAGGAAGCAGGGGTAACCATTCCGGCTGATCTTAGAGCTGCTTGTACTTCAATTCGAAGTGGTATGGTTAATGGCAGTGGAAGGTTACAGAGGAATTCTCCAAGTCCTGCTAAAAGCTTTAAGTTTTCTGGTCCAGTTTCTAAGAATCTGGATGAGGGGATCACGATTGATCACCTGCATAAATTGAACCAAAAGAACATCTCTGCTTGGAACATGAAGAGATTGATGAATATAGTTCGGGTTGGAGTCTTGTCAACTTTGGATGAAAGGATACAATCAACACATCATGGGACTGAGGAATCAAATACACAGATCAGAAGTGAATGTGAGGCAAAAGTTGCTGCAAAGAAGATTTTCCGAAATGTGGCCAAACGCAACTCCAAGTAAATCTTTTGTTCCTTCCTTCTACTTTTTTTTATTCCTTAGTTTTTTCTGCTCTTGAATTATTCCCATTTTCGCTCCATATATGTATGTTCATCTTCTGCAGATCGTGTATATCTGTCCCTTACCATTGATCTTGAAAAAGCATAGCTCAGGGCCTTTTTCTGTTACAGGTACATTTACCTAGTGGATCTTATGCGTTTCATGAGAGAAGATGAAGCTCTTAAAACCATGAGCCTCTTTGAAGGAGCAAACGATACCAAGAGAATTAGCAAGTTTTCTCTCAAGAACTGGGTGGTAAATTTCTTCTTCCCAACTTGAAACAACTGTAAGTGGATGTTTGAAAGAAAGATCACCAGTGTTAAATGTGTAACATCTGTTGAATCTCAGGTTAATGCCTTCAGAGAAAGAAGAGCTCTTGCCTTGACATTGAATGACACAAAAACTGCTGTAAACAAACTTCATCATATGCTAAATGTCATCGTAGTGATCATCATCATTATTATCTGGCTTCTCATATTGGGAATTGCCACAAGCCATTTTTTCGTCCTGATTAGCTCCCAGGTTCTACTTGTGGTGTTCATCTTTGGAAACACCTGCAAGTCTGTATTCGAATCAATAATTTTCTTATTTGCAATGCACCCATTCGATGTTGGTGATCGTTGTTTGGTGGATGGAGTTCAGGTACGACATCAAACTCAAACTCGTTATGTGTGCTTTTGGAATTCTTATGAACTTCAGCATTTTTGTTTGTAGATGGTAGTAGAAGAGATGAACATCTTAACTACTGTGTTCCTGAGGTATGACAACTTGAAGATCACATACCCAAACACCCAACTTGCTATGTTGCCTATTTGTAACTTCTACCGCAGTCCTGACATGGGAGATAGCATTGATTTCTGTGTTCATGTTTCTACTCCACTCGAGAAAATTGCTATGATGAAACAGAGAATATTAAGGTATAAAGCTCAAAAAACTTCCCCTTTTTCTTTTAATCTTTTTGCAAGTGAAACCTCCCTCTTACATTTTGCTGAAATAGATTTCGATCAAATGGTTCTGTTGGTTGTGTGTTCATTCAGGTATACTGATAAGAAGGAGGACCATTGGTGTCCCGGTTCCATGGTTGTGCTAAGAGATGTTGAGGACATGAACAGACTAAAGATATCAGTATGGGTAACACACAGAATTAATCATCAGGACATGGGAGAACGGTGGTTGAGGAGGGAACCTTTAGTAGAGGAGATCATAAAAACTCTTAAGGAGCTTGACATCGAATACCGAATGCTACCAGTTGATGTCAATCTCAGAAACATGCCCAACATGACTTCTACACGCCTTCCATCTACATGGACTACATGTGGAAACCAAGGCAATTACTGATCTTGTAGCAGCACTGATCATCCTGATATTTATACACTGGGGACAAGAACAACATGCTTTCATATCCAAAGAGGGTCAAGGTTAAATCATATAAAGTACAACACTGGGGAGAGTTTGAGAGCCTGATGAGGATGGGAAAGGGTATCTTGGGTTTCTTTGCTCTGCCTTTCTGAAGGGTTCTTTGCCACTCGCAAATCCAAACACACACCCACTCCTAACTTCCTTTTCTTTCCATTAAAATTGTACATTGCTGTGATTTTTGTGTTTTCTCTGTCACCATAATCTTCTCTCTGTACTAATTTTCTGTGGGATGAGCTCTGATATTTTACTGTTAAAGGAAAATGGCATCTCCAATAGAAAGGTGTCAAAACAAATAAAAATAAAAATTTGTCTAGTTTCAGACCGTTGGATTAGAATCAAACAGAAGTCGGAGCATTTAGCTTAATATTCTTCCCTGCAAAGAAATAATTGGTCAGTCCCCCAAGATTTCAATACCTTTATTTTTTAAACTACACCGTAGACATTCCCTTATTTCCATCCAGCATCTTAAGTCTCCCATTTTTCAAAAAATGTCATTATCTCTTCATCGAACCTTGCAGAATGATTTAACCACAATGGAACTTTACTGAATCGTATGAAATTTGACCCAATTTCAGATAGGTAAAATCTCTCTTCGCTTACAACCAAATTTGACCCAATTTCAAATAGGTAAAATCTCTGTTCGCTTACAACCGGCTCAAAAGAAAAGAGGAATGACCTTTCCTTTCCCTATGGGATAAGAAAATCATGCTCGAAATAGAATAGTCTTATTATTTAGTATTTTTATTTTTCAATCAAGATTATTATACAAAAATTTTTTAAAATAATTATTTTACCATCCATTATTGATCAAATAATCTATTTTTCCATGTTTAAATGATCAATGCTTATATTTTCTTCTTCTTTGATCAGGTGATTCTTTAAATGTGATTCTTTAAATGTGATTCAATAGATCAGGTGATTCTTTAAATGTGATTCTTTAAATGTGATTCAATAGATCACCCAACTTACTGTGATAAAATGGTCACTACGTGATCTACTAGAAGATAATTTGTTATTATGAGGTGAATTTGATGGGTGTGTATCTTTACACCACCCAGGGGAGATTAACACAACAGCTGATTTTTTAGTGAGTCGTGAATACTAAACACAGATTGTGTGTCATGTGAATGTCTACGTGACATTGTAAATGAAGATGCTCGTGAACACGTTTATTATCTTATGTTACTTTTTAATTTTAATATAACATCAAGGTCCTTTTATAATAATAATAATAATAATAATAATAATAATAATAATAATAATAATAATAATAATAATAATAATAATAATAATAATAATAATAATAATAATAATAATAATAACATGATTCAAATAGTGGGGCCCAATCTTGGAATAGGTTGGACGTGGCTTATGGCCCACCACCCAACTCCATCTCCCTCTTGGACCAAGCCCATTATGATGACAACCACGCTTCTCTTGAAACTATCGAGCCCATCTGTCAGAACCATAATTTGTTAAATATTGTCCAGTCTCCCGTAAAATATTAAATAGAAAAACTAGTGTTCGACATATTACTGTTGAAGATAAAGTCTTCTGGATTGGTTCCTTTCCCATCTTTTCCACCCTGCAAGTTAAGGTCAAGCTAAGAACAGATACGCGGAGGATAGATCTTTTGAGGAACCACAAGCAGATCACCGCTTCGCAAGGAGTTCTAATGGCGACGACGCCTGTGAAAGTGTATGGACCACCCATGTCCACAGCCGTGGCGAGAGTTTTGGCTTGTCTCCTCGAGAAAGATGTCCAGTTTCAGCTCATAAACGTCAACATGGCTAAAGGTGAACACAAGAATCCTGGTTACCTCAAGATTCAGGTGCGAGAATGCATCACCAACCAGGATTTTGATTTAGTTTCATTTTTTATCTCCTTTCTCTTATGGGTTTTTTTTGGGTCTGCGTTGCAGCCGTTCGGTCAAGTTCCTGCTTTCCAGGATGAAGACATCTCTCTATTTGGTTTGGCTTCTTTGTCCTCCCTTTTTTTCTAATCTAGTCAATTTCGTCTGAATCTGGAAATGCTAACAAAATTAAGCTTAGGAAATTGATGGTTCTGCTTGGGTCACAGAATCAAGAGCGATATGTCGTTACGTATCTGAAAAGTATTCGAAGCAGGGGAACAAGGGTTTGTTTGGAAACAATCCGCTGGAGAAGGCTTCAATTGATCAGTGGCTGGATGCTGAAGGGCAAAGCTTTCACCCACCGAGCGGTGCTCTGGTGTTCCAACTTGCCTTTGCGCCACGAATGAACATCAAACAAGACGAGAACATTATCAGGCAGAACGAGGCCAAGCTCGCGAAGGTGCTTGATGTATACGAGCAGAGGCTAGGGGAAAGTCGTTTCTTGGCTGGTGATGAGTTCTCCCTTGCTGATCTTTCTCACCTACCCAATGTTCAGTACTTGATAAATACTGAAAAGGGCCAGTTACTTACGGAGAAGGAAAACGTAGGAAGATGGTGGGAGGAGATCTCCGGTAGGGATTCATGGAAGAAAGTGGTTGAGATGCAGAAACCCACCCCTGCTTAAAATGGTGGGTAGAATGGTTTTTTTCCCCTTTTCGCTCAAGTTTTGTACTCTTTATCTTTAACTTGACGGTGTCAGTTCCATTGATCCAATCATTCAAGCCAACTGTTCGACGAAAGTCCTAATTTAGGAATTACTTTACACCCTAATATCTTGTCTGGCCTAGTTTGGTGATGCAATGATGTATTTCGTTATCCTGGTTGATTAATTCGGCTCTTAGCTAACTATTATCCCCAGCATGTCTGCGATTCCCAGTGGTAACTGGGAGAATTCCAATCGGTTGCCACACCTATTGAGGTACAACAAATGTTCAGTGGAGAATTATAGAAACAGCCCAGATAAAGGAAACAGCAACAATAACAACAACGTTTCTAAGTTAGAGAAGTTCACAACTTTTTGTTCAGTGGAGGATTATAGAAGCAGCCCAGATAAAGGAAACAGCAACAATAACAACAACGTTTCTAAGTTAGAAAAGTTTCACAACTTTTTGAACAAAAGAATTGAAGAAGACAGAACGGAAGTGATATTCTTCCATATGGTTTACAAACAAATGTTAAACCCACGAACCAGTGTCTGCAGCTTCACAAAAGTTCGCAAGGCTTGGTATGCTCGTCTCGCCTGTTGATTTTTAGGAAGACAAAAGAATGTTAAAGAATTAATCAAATGAGCTGAACTAGCAATATGTAAGAGTGAAGCAATTAAGAGTTTCGGTTTTTCTTACCAGATGAGCCCTGAAAAAGGCTTGGATCTTGATAGCAGCGAGGTCCTCCTCGATCAGTAATAACTCCTGCATGGATGAAAATGAACCATCACTGGCAGCATCGCCAACGTCGTCATCGTCAACACCAGGAGTAACTTCCTTGGAATTTTTGCTTTGTTCTTTGTCCTTCTTCTCTTTACCTTCATCCTCTTGCTCGTTCAAAATGGTTTCCTTGGTCTTTGTGGGTTCATCTTTGTGCTCGCTCAAAATGGTTTCCTTGATCTTGGTGGGTTCATCTTCGTGCTCGCTCAAAATGGTTTCCTTGATCTTTGTGGGTTCATCGTTTTCCTTGTTCTTGGTGGGGTGGAAAACAATAACTGCAACCTCTTTTGAATCGGGAAGTTGTTCTTTGGTTTTCTCGTTTTCCTCCTCCGGCTCATTCGCGAAGGATTCAGTATCGTTTGTGTGGTTGAAGACAATAATTGTTTCGTTGGAAGATGATTTATGACTCCACCTCCTCTTTACAGCTCCAACCCAATTACACCGTACGCCATTGATGCTGCTAGCTCTCTTAAGAGAATCTGAAGATCTCCCGAACCTGAAACTCCTTCGAACAGCTACAACCCAATTCTTGTGCACATTCATTGCAACACAATTACGACTCAGACGCATCTTTCTTGGTTCTCTGTCTTGCTGTAACTTAATGCAGGGCAGAGAACTAGAGAAAATCGTGTTGAAGGATGGAAATGTGCTCTTCATGTACACAAAGATTGAGTTTATTGTGTGCATCCCTGCTAGACAGGGAGATAAAAGAACGTGATGGGATGTCTTATTTTCCTGTGAGTTTAAGGTATTCCACCACGCAGGGCGGCAGAAGCCATGAAGGCATCATTGAAGCCGACCATTTGAATATTTGAATGAGTGGCCTATCAGCTTTAGCTCCCTTACATTTCATACGATAACACAGTCCTTTTTTTTATTTCTATTTTTCTTATTCCTCTTTTCTTTGACTCTCCCTTTTCTCTCCCTTCTTTGTGGAGAAGCTTCAACAACCAAGGCAAATCAATTCACCTACCTAAGGATTTACAGTAATCAAGGATGGAGGGAAAAAGGCATCTGGTATTCTCTTTAAATACTTCCTTTCTGGTGATTTTTGCTACACCAACTAAATACTCCTATTAAAGATAAGATCTCAAATTCAGAAAGTATCTGAACTTGAACACCGCTGCCCAATAATACTAAGATGTACTCTTCAATCTTCAAGCCTACAGAATTGAAACCGACGTTGTTGTTTTCGAGTGTATTATCCAAATTGCGACTTCTTTTGGGAATTTTCAGAAAGATCAACTATTCTTCGCTTGTAGGTAGCCCACTCTGTACCCATGCAGAATATCCACCACCGACATCAGTGATTCCAGTAAAACCCTGCACACATGAAAATTTACCATCAAATGAAAGAGAAAATCTGAACAAAGAAGTAGGACTAGGAATTAGGTCTTTCATCTTGAAGATATGCAAAATGAAAAGCCTACGCCAGGTCCTCCAACAGGAAGGAACTTGACCGTGAAAAACAAGTGCCATTCAGAACATTATAAATTGAACTCAATCCCCAAGTTTGTATTGTTAGCAACCAGCTTTTTAGTTCCCCAGAAATTCCAAATTGAATGCTACAAACAACATAACTTATGCAGGAAAGGCTGGCCGGCCAGTCCTTCGAGGATTATATGATCTGGCTACATACAAATAGCAACAGATCCTCATTGCTTGCAGTGATAAAAAAATCTGGTTTTCTTTGGTGAAATGTCTTCTGGATAAAATGTTCTCAGGATATTCCCTATTTTTCCAATACAAATCATATCCTGATGTCTTTATGTTTACTACCACTTGAGCATCTCACAGTCAGAAGCAACATGCAACCTAAACCTGCTAGAGTCCACTGCTTCCTTTCACGAACAAGCATTGTATTTAAGCTTCCATTCACGTTAAAGTTTCTAACCTGCCTTCTTCACATGTTTGTTTCAGACTGGTTTAAATCCTTCTGCAGTTACCAAAAAGTTATAGTGATGAATGATCTCTCATCAGAAACCAAAATTTTCTAATGGCCTAAAGCAACCATCCAGTGATCTGCCGATTAAAACTGTCATGAACACTAACCAAAACTGGCCATCACAATTACACAACCCAGACACGTTGGTTGTGGAGTTGACCACCCCACAAACCTGATTAGCTTGAAGCAGCTGGCTAATTTTTTTAACGCGAGAGGTAATGAGAAGAATTATAGAATGGATTGCAATTATGCCTAGATCATGGATAAGTGGAAATTTTATTGGTAAGACCTCTTCAATTGTAGCTAGTATCTTATTATGAATAATTCCAACAAGTGTTTTGGGTCAAGTGAATGTGGACCTAAACACACTTGGTCAACAGGCTTGCTTAGAGTATATAAAGCCACAATCCAGCCCGACCAAACTCTGCAGCCTGATCTCCAGCTCACCTCATTTTCATAATCCCAATTCAATATGTTTTTCTCCCTTCATTTCTTACTGAGGTGAGGGTGAGGGTGGGGTTGGGGGAGGTACATGGAGGTCACAAATTGTAACCTGAGTAATAACTTTGTTGGTACCATAGACCTATATGAGGTTAGCTTTAAAAAAAATATATTTATTCATGAATAGCATGTCCAAAGTTTGACTCTAGGATGCTCACATTCTCCAGAAGCAACCACTTCATATTGAAGGTATGGAAGAAGCAACTAGATTAGATGGGGCCCATTGGGTGGTGTAAGCTGTTACTTGATTTTTTGTTATAATAGCCTGATAAGGAAATTTGATAATCAGAGCACTGTGTCTGACCTGGTTTATTCCTGATCTCATGCATCACAGTACTGCAAGTGTGTGTGGGTTCAATTTTGTGAAATCCATGCAAAACCATAGGATTTGGTTAGATGTCTGTAGGACTGACTGGTGGAGATTTTTCTTGTCTCTAGTATAAATAGAGTTTTTTTTTTTTTGGGTAGAATATTAGTATAACCAGAGTTGCTAGAGTAAAAGAATGTATAGATGTACCAAATAATATGGTTTAACAGTTTGACAACGGAATATAACTTTGGCACAATTGCAATAGAAGTCTGTTTGATAGTTTGACAATGTAGGGTAGGTTTTCCATGAGGAGGGAAAATATTTATGTCAAGATTATTACTTACTGCATTTACAAGTTCAGCAGCAGCCATGAGTGACCGCCTCCCCTTCTGGCATCCCTGTGAAGGAAGCACATTAGCATTACTTTGAAAGCCATTATCCTGAACTTCAAAATATGCATAATACTTCTGGATTTCTGACTTACAACAACAATCTCAGTGTCCTTCCCAAAATTTGAGGATACTTCCGCTACAAATTTCGGGTTTTTTGTCATTTCTGGGTCTACATAGAGACAAGCACTTCATCAGATATTTATCTAGTAATAATTGGAGGGAAATAAATGTTTTGAATAATAAACGAACATATACTGATATGATGTACTATACTTTTCTGATTTGCTCTGTTCAAGGCTTCAAGCAAGGGAATCCTATGTATATATATATGATTTACTTGTCTGGTGTGATCTGTTCAGCAAGGGGTTTGTTCTACTCATACATTTAGGTGGCCATAAAGAAACACCAATAGATGGTGGAAATTTAAATAGACCTTCCCCACCTTTTGTTTATTATCAACAGGAAAATTAGGTCCTTGTCTCTCTTTCTCAATGAACAAAGAAACCTAAAGCAAATTGCTCTGACACCCAAAAACACAGGCATTATTGCATTGACACCCCTTTTTTAAGTTTCAAAAACTTGTGTCCTCTTTTCTTTTAGAATGGCTAGTATTAGAGACAAAAAAACCATTATACCTCTCCACAAACAGTCAGAACTAAAATAAAAAGACCATTATACCCTCCTCTATTTCAGTAGTAATGCTGAAATCCAATCCAATCCAATCCAATCCTGATCTGCCCTGGCTTGATACCCAGCACCTTAGGTATAAGGGAATCTGATGATAAATTTGTATTTGGATTCCCCTTGACAAGTTTAACCAATATGGGCTTCTCATGATCCACAAGATTAAAGCAATCTGCACACTTGAAAATCCCCTTATTTGTGTGACAAACCAGAATAATCTTCTTCAGATATCTTTTTCTTCACCTTTGAAATTTTAAGATCTAAAGACTTGGTTCAAAAAAAACAAAATCGGCATTCTGATTGTTTCACTGCTGCTAAATCTACTAAAAGAATCTTTCACAAAATTCAAGAGTGAAATCAGAGGTTTTCAAAAGGGTTATTGGGGATATTGAAGAACAGAAAGAGAGGGTTTCAATTCTAGTTGCATTCAAGCTATACAATTCTGGAAGCTATGTCCCCATCTTTGCAATGACATCAGAACAGGGATCTTTCACCCTATAAAAAAAATAGTTAGAAGTGCAATTCCCATCAAAGTTTGAAACTCAGCAAAGATTCACATCATCCTCAGCTATACATCTGCTATCCACTACTACAATTTGAAACCCATCAAAGATTCACATCATTCCCAACATACTCATGCTCACTGCAACTGAAGTTAGAAACTGATAAATGTTTATTCTTTTTCCTTTCTTCTTTTCTTGTTCTTGACTTTCTCTTTGTTGAATAGAGTCATTTCATGATTGTTCTCTAACAAGTAAGGGCTGAAGCGATTTCATATCCCTTTTCAGTGCTATTCATTTTTTTCACTTAATCCAAGAGATTTTAGATTCTTCATCTCAGAAGAATTTCCTGGAAACCTAGGTGTTGGATCACTTGGGATCTCATATTCTGAGTCCAGATAATGTTTCTTTCTCTTATGCATTTTATCACTTCTGGGCAGCAAACATTTGCTTCAGAGCTTTGTCAAATTTTTGTTCAATTCCTATCAATCTGCCAGAAGCACAATTCATCAAGGAAAACTATAAATTCTTTAGTTCCATTAAGAAAAAATGTAAAACAGTGATAAATTGGGAAATTGAGGCACTTCTACTGCAAGGTTAGAACAGAGATGCTATAAGTTGATCACAGATTGAAGGAGCAGATTTATCAGTACATGTGAAGGAAATCAACTTAGAACACTTTTGTTGTCACCACGAAAACTGAAATCGGGGAAATGTTACAGTATTGAAGAGGCCATTAGACGAACAAAGTCACATATAACAAAAATGGAAGACAATAGATTAGGGGAAGTCACAATTCCATAGTTTGTTGAGAAGGTTTTATAATTGATAGAAATGAAACTAATGTAAGTTAGGAAATTTCAGAAGCTATTTGAGAAGAACTTGCTTCTTAGCGACAGTTGCAATACTAAGTAAAATAAACATCCAGAGCAAAGAAGCAAATAGAGGAGTATTTTCTATTTAACCCAAAAAAGAAGAAGAAGAAAAAAAGGACCAGTTGCCGCTGCATAATGCCTTGTTATGTTTCTTATTTAGGTCCAGTTTGTCCACCAGAGGCAGAGGGATTAAAATATCAGAAGGATTGATATAGAAAATGCATCATGCTAGAGGAACTAAGCAAGAGATGGAACCCCAGAGATCCAGGAAATATTTAGTAATAGGCATTACCCAACCCGCAAACTTCAACGATTTTTAGATAAAACGGCTTTACATATAAAATGGCAAATTACAAAGGGGAAGCTGATTTCCTGCACCATATTATTCATATTTAAGCTAAAGAACGACTAACGAGAATAATTTAATGGATACTCACCAGCTCCGGCTCTTAACAAGTAGGGCACGTTTACAGCCCCTGAAGGATGACCAGCGCTAAACTCTTCAGAAGTCCTACAAAATCAAAACCCAAACTAACAATTCAACCTCGACATTGAGGCTGTAGGTTCTATCTGTTTTGTTAATGCAGAATCGAACAGGCATATAGAATTTCCAACACTCCTTCGTTAAGAAGTGAGATTTGGTATGAGATTCAATTAGCAGTTACCTGACATCCAAATACCGGTGCCCTGCTTGAAGAAGCTCGTACGCGACACGGACGGGGACAGAATTTGGGACAGCGTTTGATTCTGAATTATTTCTTGCAGCATTTGTAATGAACCTGCGTCGTGAACATCAAAGGAAATAGTTGTTATTCATTTGATTGTTTCAGGGAAGATATATACACTTAGGAGATTGGGAAGAAAGACAAACAACATGCATGCAGATTATCCAAAAACCCTAGGACCACAACATTCACATTCTCGATTTCGTTTGAATCCATTACAAGTACCTGCAAGTAGAGCTCCTGTTTATGATCCCATCGGAGTATATCGTCGGGAAGTGAGACAGAGGAGCTGTGACATCTGAAGACAAGTGGCTGCAAAAGCGTAAGACGTAGAATTAGATTTCAATTACACGATAAACTTGACGTAATGATGATTCAGATGAAGATGACCTGAAATTGAGATTAAGAGGACGAAGAACACGAGGCAATGCAGAGCGAGCATAGCAAGCGATAGCCATTTGTTTGTCGCCTTGCTGTGATGGCTTTCTCTTCTTCTCTCTGAGTTCCGCATTTGAAGGCCGAAATCCGAGCAAATTTAACGATGGATTAGGAATTTGAATTTCCGAACTAGGAAGCTTGAGATTCTGCGTGAAAATCGCCATTAATGTTCTGCCCGCGTTTCTCGACTATGTTGATATGTTCAGTTCAATAACGTTACAACTCACGACAGGATAAAGATTGTTTTTTTAAACCCGTTTTCTGAGAGTGAAGGATTTATATATTTTCGCGATAAGGAAGCTCAACAGTCGACACTTGTGGACGATACGTGTGGTATCCCTATTTCTATCTATCTATATACAAAAAGTATCTTTAAAATTTAACAATTCTGATGCAATAATCATCCAATGTCTATTTATGTTTTAAAAGAATAAATTGCATTGTAACTCGAAAATAGATGTCTTAAAGCATGGATACCCATTTTAAATATAGAGACTTCGAAATTTAATTTTCACTGGATATATTTGTTTAATTTTTCACTATAAACCATTCAAATACTGTTTATTATCGAAATATTTTTTAAATTTAAAGAAAATAAATAATGATTTAACTGTTTTTATTAATAAATTGGACAAATATATCTAATAAACATAAAATGGGGTGTCAGTGCTTTTAAGATGTCCGTCTATATTGGAGTGTTAGTGCAATTTGTTCTTTTTAAAACCACCAAAAGAAAATTAAAGTGCTTTTTTTAATTTTTATTTATTTATTTTTGAAACTGAGGTTCATCCGGACCAGCTTGCACACACCACATATAGATGGTTTTTCTTCACAATTTTGCATAGATCTTCCTTTGGACGGTTATTCTTTGAAGTAGGCTTTTCTTGGGTAATGGAAATGAGATTTCATTGAGTTTCAATCAAGGGCATAATTTTGTAAATTTGAAATCTTAAGACCCTTGAATATAAAACAAAAAGAATAAAATTATAATTATAATTTATCTCTTTGATATAATAAGATCCAAATAGCATACATGGTACAATCTTAACCATTGCACCATAAGGGTATTTTAGTTATCAAAATTATGATTCGTCTTTTTTTTTACCCACACCAAAGGGCGGGAAAAAACGGAAGCAAAGCCAAGGGACCAAAGCGAGCCAGGAGCGGAATGGGCCGGAAGCGGCCACCAACGACGGCCCTCCGGGCGG
The DNA here is from genome assembly GCF_041222555.1 of Hakea prostrata. Classification (NCBI taxonomy): domain Eukaryota; kingdom Viridiplantae; phylum Streptophyta; class Magnoliopsida; order Proteales; family Proteaceae; genus Hakea; species Hakea prostrata. The sequence continues at coordinate 6,698,586 of NC_142603.1, read as the reverse complement.
GCAACAGTGTTCCACCTAGAAACATAAACAAAGGAGCATCAGGAGCACAACATCACCGTGGAGGGGGGAGGATCCCCATAAGTAGTGGACAAGCCGAAGGACCAAATGCCGGCCCCCTCACCAAAGAAAGAAGCCGACGCCCGCCCGGGCCCCCCCAAGAGGGGAAAAAAAAAAACGGGGGCAAACAGGGCCCATGGATCCCTCGACAAACCCAACCCAGAGCGCAGCGGCATCCCAGACGACCGGGGGGGGGAGCGGGGAGGCGAGGTGTTGCTACTGCCAGGGTACCCCAAAGGAGAAGATAACATCAGGTCCTGAGCCCAAAGCCAGCTGTGACCCACCTCAAGGATCCTAGATGCCGCTAAGTTTCATTTCTGGCGCCAAAGGAACCAACCTATAAAGGCATGCCGATTGTACCATCAACTCTCCTAAATTATGATTTGTCCTTCGTTATTTCTAAAAACAACAGGAGCCATATACAAAGAGGAACTTTTTATAGACTAAAAGTGAGATAGACCAAACTTTAGGGTCGAGACCCAAATTTTATCTAGCATAAGGAAAAATATATATATATGACAAAAGGGAAATACGCAACCAAGATTACAAAAATCATTATTCCTTTCATCCAATGCATTTTCATTACCAATTTTTCAATTGCGTCCCCGAAGGACCAATCGTGTAAATGTCCAAATCACACAGTGCAAAACTAGGAAGGAGAAGAAGAAGAAGAAGAAAATGATTTATCGACAGATAGTCTTGAATCTTCAACACCGATGGCGAAATGCCTGTCGACGGCATAATCGACGAAAGTGTACAGCGGCATCACGCCCTCTCCATACTTGGAAAGCGCATCGACCTCCCGTTTTGCTCTTCCTCGAAGCTCTTCGGCCAATTCCAAAGCTCTCTCCGTCCCAAACACGCCGGCATAGCTCTTCCCCTTCTTCTTCCACACTTGTCCTTCTTCCCTGTTCGCCTTCTCTTCAAGAACATCATCCACCACCTGATAAAGAACTCCCACCGCACGCCCGTACCTCCTCAGCCTTTCGATCTCATCTTCCGCCGCTCCACCCAGCAGAGCGCCGCAGACGGCGGAGCATTCTGCCATCTCCCCGAACTTCTTCTCGTGGACGAATTCGATGGAGGCGTCCTCACCTTTCAGATCTAAAAACTGACCCGCCGCCATTCCGGTAGATCCAACGGCGCGGGCGATCTCGGCCACCACACGGAGGAGGCGGTTCTCTGGGACAAGCTCCGGCGGTGTTTGAGAAACGATGTGACGGAACCCCAACGGAAAGAGAGCATCGCCTGCGAGGATCGCCATGTCAACGCCGTAAACTGCGTGGTTTGTTAGCCGGCCTCGGCGGACTAGATCGTCGTCCATGCACGGCAAGTCGTCATGGATCAGAGAAGCAGCGTGAACCTTCAAATTGTTTATTTTTGGTTAGAAAATCAATTCCATGCCTAACAAATTCAAGATATGCAAGTTCTCAAATGAATCACATATTCGAATTTCAAGAAACTTAAATTCAGTAAGGAAACCCTAATTTATAGTTTCTAATTAAGGGAGATGGATTTGAATTCGATTGAGAGGGATACCATCTCTAGGGCACAGGCAGTGGGGAAGGCAGCACGGCGATCACCTCCAAAGAGTTCGCAAACAGCTACACACATGACGGGAGGAGCGCGCTTAGCACCTTCGGCGAGAACTGAGTATCGCATGGACTCGTAGATCTGTTCCGGGTATTTTATTGGGATTGCTTCGTCAAGCTTCGGATTAATCTCCTCGATTAAGTTTGTCCAGTAGCTACGAAGATCAAATTTTGGTGAAGACATCGCGAGCGAGGCAGAGCAGCGAAAGTGCTTTACGCTTGGGCGTTTCTTAGGGATTGTTAGATTTGTAGGAGATGAGGAGACGAAAGTAGATAAGGCCATCATCATCGCTTCCACTTCTCACACTTCTTTTACTTCAAAACCCAGGGTGTCTCAACTGGAATTGGCTTAGAATCTCACAGCGCTAGTTTTCTCTGGATGAAATTGGTTGGTCTCTGTCTATTCGACGAAATGTCTAGCCGAGGTTGAGTGCAAATGTGAACTCACAGTTAAGCGTGAAATGTCCGTAAGGAGAGTCAAGAGTTGAAGAACCTTATAACTACTGCTGCTCCTGTGTGAAGCCTATCTTGGTTGCAGATTTGGGCCCAAGAAAAGACAAAAGATTTACTGTAAATTACGGAAGCTACCAGACCCCTTGTCCGTGCCTTCCCTATTATTAAATACAAATGAAAGCAATATTTGCTACCTAAAAACCAAAGCCGTAGCAGAAATGTTATCATAAAATGGAATACCAATATAACAAAAATGGTAAGTTGGAACCAAAATTCATATATGACATGAAATGTGATGAGATGATTTGATCAATTTGATGTTGATTTTTTCTTTTCTTTTCCGTGGTAGAAAATCTATTAATTCTAATGGAGAGGCCGAGGCTAAAAGAGCAAATATCCCTAAGCCAGAGAGAGAGAGGTGATCTCTGTATTAAAAAATGTTGGGATATGGTTCATAAGATTATGTATTTGTATTTCTTTTCTCTTCTCTTCTGTTTCAAAAAAAGAAAAAAAAATTATTGATTACACCATCTGCTATCATGGTTCAGTGTATGAAAACAAATTGAACCTTACAAGTTATAATGAGCAAAGTGGTGGATAAGGTGATGAATATTCTTAACCGTATGAAGGCCATATAAGGGGGAGTGTATTAGATGTTGACACCAAGAATGAGGTCAAGTGCTTAGTCGCTTGGTTGTAGAGAAGATTGTAAACAATTGGTATCAACTACTTTATAGGGAACTATTATACAGTGAGAGACAACTAGCCCCAAATATCCAGAGAATTCTGTTAGTTGTCAAGTGAGTAGCCATCACATGGTTTTCGAAAGGTGGCTCAATGTTACCCCAGATTAAAAGAAAAAAAGAAAAAAGGTGCTCAAGAACCGTTCCGAATAAAAACAATGATCTTCCTGAGTACAATAATTATCGTCATTTAAAACGAAAAAGTTTGGATTATGAAGCCGAAATTTCGGTCGAGATTTTCATCTCGACCGTTGAATTTTGACGGCTGAGATCAAGATTTCGACCGAAATTCCGATCCCACTGCCCAAGGTGCATGGCTTGATGGTCTTGCGCATTTATGGCGCAGGACCCAAGCAAGGTCCCATTTTAAAGCATCCATGCATCCACATAGTCTTTGGTGTACAAAAAAAAACACAAGATTCTTACACTTTGTCATATGCACCTTCAATCCCTAGTGCTAGTGTAGAGTATAAAAAAACATCCTCTATTGTATATAACAGTGCATTTATATACTGAAAAACAAAAAAATTATAGAACTACTTCAAAATTTTAAATTTTTAAATATTAACCGATTATTTGGCATATATGTGCACAGTTGGAAAATTTTGCAAAAATTGACTAGGGAGGCGACAAAAGAGTGATAAACTGGCCATGGTGAAAAAAAAGAGCCTGAAAAACCTTCCCTTACCATTTTCTAATGCCATTAATAGCATTAAATACTGTTCCTTTTCTCCTCTTACCTTCAAATCTTTTTTTGCCTCTATGACAAATTGACAACCAATAAAATTAGAAAAATTACAAATTTTCAACAACATTGGATTAAAGATCAAACACATTTACTAGGAAAAGCCAGCTAGATAGCACTAGGCAACCCCTATAGTTAAGGATAGCTTCTAGTAAGTTTTAATTTGTTTCTAGACACGGCAACATCATAGCCGATACCTCGAAGGCTGGTGAGCACAAATACATCCGTTTGCCCATCCGCCACTCCCTAAGTTGGGGAGAGTGAAAAAGTAATACCGAAATAAATAAATCACAAAACTAAGTAGGATTGGTTATTTCTTTTAATAGTAAAATAAATGGAAAAAAAAAATCCTCTGCTGTGCACAGCAGTGCAACACCACAATTTGACATGTGGCAAATTCTTAATAAAAGGCTCAAATTAGAAGGCATGATTTTAAATGAATGTGACCCATCTTATGACCCATTTTAACAAAAAAAAACAACAATTTTAAGACCCAGTTCTAAATATGGTTGCCCAAGATTTGTTTCCATTTCCCCCCATCGTTTCCGGGGATGTCAACTCCATCTTCTTCCCTCTTGTTCTTCAATCAATTTTTCTTTGGATCTTCTTTTTGGCCACCCAGATTTTGCAGGTTCTCTTATTTCTCCAACCAGTTCAGGTTTGGCCTGAATCCTAGTGACTTTGGATCAACTTTACCAATCTTGTCTGTTCACTCCAACTGTGGCCATAGCTTCCTGTAAAAATCTTTGTTCTTTTCAATGAAATTATTTTTTTACTTACCCATTTTACTCTGCACTCTCTTCGATCAGTTTGATGTGTTAAGATGCCCCCTGCTGATAGTTAAACATGAATATGTTTTACCCGTCCGGTAGTCTCTTTTGTGCGCTCAACCCACTTTGCCCATGGCTTGCTGAAAAACCCATATGTTTAAACTACAATAACTTTCTGGCTTGTGCTTTTAACTCCAAATTGACGCGCATATGTCTGTGATTTGCTATTCCCTGTTGATAGTTCAACATGAAAATAGTTCATCCATGTATGAGTTTTACTATTGTCTAAAAGCAACAGATCATCTATCAATGAGTGGGATCCAAGAGAACCTGCAAAATCTGGGTTGCCAAAAAGATCCAAAGAAGACCGATTGAATAACATGAGGGCAGAAGATGGAGTCAACATCGCCGAAACGATGGGAGAAAAATGGAAACAAATCTTGGGCAACCATATTTAGAACCGGGTCTTAAAAACAGTTGTTTTTTTTTTGTTAAAATGGGTCATGAAATGGGTCACATTCACTTAAAATCCTACCTTCTAATCTGAGCCTTTATTAAGAATTTGCCACATGTCAAATTCTAGTGCTGCCGCACCAGCAGGGAGATGTGCACAACAGAGGATTTTTTTCCTAAATATCCCAACCAAAGAATGGAGTTTGGCTGTGACCGCAATCAATTAGGCCTTCTGTGCTAGAAAATCAGAAGCTAAAATTATGGTCTCTATTTGTGAAATTGAAATGATAGTATTGGTTATTATTCATGTATACTTTTACTATAAACATCTTTCATAAATCTGTTTTTAAGCATGTAGCTGTTGGAAATAGTCCCAAAATTGATCGATAAATTCTAATGAGTTTCTTCCCAGTGCTAGTCAAGAGTAGGGGTGCAAGTTCGGCCCTGACCTGCCCTAAGCCCGAATAGGGCTTGGGCTCAAGATTTTGGTCCTGAAGGTGGGCTAGGGCCTGGGATTACTCTTGGGCCCGTGAGTCTGTCCCAAACCATCCCTGACCCTAACCCTGAATTTGCCATAATTTTGCCCCTAATGCTCGATCTCTATGAATTAAGAACAAAGACAAGAATAGGGTCAATTAAGGCAGGAGTAGGGTCAAATTGGGCTGATCAAAGCCAAGTATGGGTCCAATTAGAGCCAAGGACCGGAACAAGTATAGGGCCAATTAGGGCGGGAATGGGAGCTTAGATTATAATATGTAAGGCTGGGCTTGAGACTGCAAAATCCCGACCCCAGCCCGGCCCTATTGCAGCTCTAGTCAAGAGGCCTTGTGATTAATGTGTTTTTTCCATCTATTTATAACAAACAATTCCACTTCGTTTACCATTTGAAAATAAAAGCATGGGGGTAAGAAGGGTTACCTTTCTAGTAAATAGTAATTTATACAAGGTCCAAAGAGCAGAACATAAAAGCAATTCCTAGAGATGTACCGAACTCCTTGGCTTTGTTAGTTTTTGTCATTTCAGCTTTTTGACTGGAGGATCAGTTCTTCTAACTTCTATTGGCTCTATAAGCTTCAATCTCTCCTTGTATTCCTTCAATTCTCTCTTGTATCTCTCCTTGTCTTTCAATCCAATGTTCTGATAGACCTGAAAGAACAAAACACAAAGAACCATCCAACTAGTTACAGATACTGTTACATAAGTAAGAAATTTCAATTACCAAACTCCCCTAATGAACTTACAGTTCTCTCTTCTGGGCCGAGTTTACTCCATGATTCTCCAATCATTTTGGTGAACTCTCTTTCCCTTGTAGGATAGAGAGCTTTAAGATTAGAATGCTTCTCAGCAAAGAAGAAGTTGTAACCACTCCTGTTTGGTTTTGGGTGGCTTGGATCTATTCCCCTTCTACCTCTCCTCCTCCTCTTACCCCGACGCCTCGCTGCAGGGATGTATGGAACGATTGAACTCTCAGTCTGGATAGAACTGGAAGATCCTAATGCCTGAGGATAGTATAGAACTCCATGGAGGACATCAGAGCCCAATTTCACAGTGACCAAATAGCCACAGTCAAATTTCCCATTAATGGTTCCCATCACAGGGTGACAAGGAGGATCTGCAGAAAATAGTGACCATGGGTGAACATTAATTAACTACAAACTTGCAACTATAAACAACCAGTAAACAGAGGAGTCATCCTTCATAAGAAAATGACAAGCAGGTGGATTTTTGTTACTCTCACTGTCCCACACAAAGATGATCTTTGCTTGAGGTTTTTTATTCCCCAGAGCAGTGTGTCCATTGTAAAACTAAGGTCAGGTGCTTGCTAGGACCCACAGGCATGACTGTTCACACAGCCGAAGCACACCAGCTGGGTGGGCCTGATGTTCAAAACCAAAGCCAGGACACCAACTGTCAAAAGTAATCCAACGCTGTTGCAGGTATTCTTCTTATAGGGAAGAATACAAGGACCTAGGAAGACTAAGATGAAACCACTCAAAGAAGCAACAGCCCGGCCATGGAAAAGATGCATGATGGATTCACCAAAACAGCCAAAAATGTCTTCTTTCTGTTTCAATTTAGAGTTACTGCAACAGACCCAAACAAAACCTTTTTACAAACAACTTACCTACGGTATCCAAATAAGGCGAGCTTGTTGTCCTTTTATGGGATTGTTGCTGGTTTGACGCATGTTGTGTGGTCTCAGAAGCAGATTCCATGGGATCAGAAACCACAGATCTGGAGGATGGGCTTTTAAGATGCGGCGACATCACTGCAGTCGTACCCAGGAGGAAAAAAGATCAAAATGAAGCCAATATTAAAGCAAAAGAGATATTTAGAAGCGTTTCTAAGAACCAGAAGACGCCCATGAAGAACAGATAAAGCACCAGTAGGAGCGAGCAAGGGACCCTGAAGCTTAAAGAAGTAAACTTGTTCATAGTAGTAGAGGAGACTCATATAATGCTTTCTCAACACATAAGAAGCGCTTGTTGTGGTTGGAGAGAACTTGAAAACTCCACCCACATCCCTCCATTTCTTCTCTCTAACCACCTGCTCGCAACCCCAACCCACCACCAAGAGAAAATAATAAACAAATTAAATTATACAGTTGACACAAAAAAATAAACAGAACTTCCACGACTGAAGGGTTCAAGCCAAGACTATATAACCTTCTGAAAACCTCCTCTCCCAGTAACTTCTACGTACAGAAGATATAAATCCAACTCCTTTCCTCCAATAATCGGAACCCTTGAAAAGACAGACCAGAAATATCTGCATTGAAAACGAAAATCCAAAGAAATAAACTTATAAAAGAGATGGAACTGTAGACACTTACATGAATTTGGTACCGAGCACAGAATGAAATCGCCGGAGGGTTTCCCAGAACACGGTAGGATTCTTAACCACATCGTCATGAGAAGCCAGTGGTGAAGGATAACGTTTATCCACTAACCCCTTCAATGGAAGCACCTCCGTGATTTTATCCTCACTTGACGACATTTCACTCTACCGACGAGTCGACGACAACCACACAACGCGGGAAACCCAAAGAGCAAAAGAGAAAACCAGAGAGGCAGGAAAGGAACCCAGAGAGAATGCAAGATGAAGTAATTAGAGGCACTACAAAATTAATAAATACGGACGAAGAAAAAACAGAGCACAGAGCACAGAGCACAGAGCCCACAGCAGAAGCGAAAGAAGAAAAGTCGAATGGGAAATCAGAAGAAAAGAAAAAACCCAATGGATAAAAGAGTGGGGTGAGGACGTGTGGAACGTAACAGTTATGGACCAATGCAAGATTGCTTTTTTATGGGGGAAGGAATTGGATTTTGGTTCATGGCTTCGTGTTTCAATGCAACTGCAACCGCTCTGCTGCTTCACGGAGATTATTTAATTACCTTTGAACTCATAATTACATTTCCTCCTTTTTGGCAGGTCTTGGCTTGCGCAGCTATGGATTCTGAATCTTTCTCTTCCAGGCTTCCTCTATTCATCTCTCTCTCTCTCTGTACGAACTGACTGTCAGTGTTCCTTCTCCAAATGTCAAATATTCCTTAGATTTCCCACCTAACAAATAAAGCGTATCAGATCGTATCACGGCCGTACATTTCGTATTAAATACGGGCTGATCCTTTACATAAGGAATGGTCAATTGGGATGGAGCGGATGAACCATTTTGTATTTTGGATAGCCCGACCCGATATCTTATCCAATTCTTTTTTTTGGGTAGAAGTATCTTATCCAATTCTCAAGATGAGCAGACCATTAAACATGAATGGATGTCATTTCGGGAGAGAAGCAGAAGCGGACACTTTGAAGATTAAAGAGCCATACCCAAAGAAGCTAAGCATTGGCCTGTTGGGGCCTACCCAGAGGTGACAAATGACAATGGCTTGCTGTGGTTGGTCTTTTACTGTTTGGAACCCTTCCAAGCATATCCATTGTTGGAGGCATGATTCTATGTATAACAGTTTCATATGAAATCAGAAACCAAGAGGCTTGCTTCCTAAGAGCTCATCATAGAGATTTAGGAAAAATTTTCTGATTCCCACGGTTGGGAGTTGAGGGTAGTAGGATCTCAGTAACTCAAAACCCAAAAAAATATTACAGATTTGTTGTAGTTGATTGATCTCTTATTATGGAAAACGTACTTAGTCAGATTTAATCATATCGTCAAGTAGATTAATGACTACAAATGATTTCAAATTTTATTTTTTGAGCGTAAAAATGTCTCTTTCATTGCCTTCAATTGCCCTTGCAACCAAAAGCCTTTGGATCATCATTCATGTCCTGTAATTTCTGATTTATAGGACTTATGGAGTTGGTCTGAGATTTGGGAAATTGAAACAGACTAGTAAACACAGATTTCCACTTCCACACATGTTCCCATGAAATAGGATTCAGCAGAATGACGGATTAGTAATATGTGAAAATCCACAGTGCAATTGTATGAGGAAATTGTAAAAGATTTTGTCCATTGAACATTAAAAGGAAAATTACATTTGATCATTTGTAAATAAATTTAGCTCAAGCAGCAGAACATGGATTACCAATAATCTCCACATGAGCACAATCCATTGGCAAAATGGTGGAACCGTTTTGAATCTCGAATGACAATCACACGGCTCTCTATCATTGAGATGAACTTTGCAGCACTGTGACAATCCCCACAGATTCGAAGGTTCTTAGTTATCATTATAGGTATTCCCTTGCCCTTCACCAAAAGCCCAAATGCGATTGCTAGTTTCTCGCTATGTTTGTTGATCATACCCTCTTTCACTTGCTCATCAACATCATGTAGAACAAATTCAGTGTTGGGAACAAAACCAACTTGATGCATCTTCTCAATTAGTTCTTGTAACTTAGCATGTATCTTCTCAGACTCCTGATGAGACTGATCATCCACTACGAAGCGGTAGATTTTGTTCCCATGCTCAATGAAGCTACACCCAGGGCTCTTTCTGAGTCCCCTATCCTTCATCAAAGCTCTGATCCTAGAGGCATCTGCCCATAAACCTGCTGCAGAATACATATTTGATAGGATGATATAGTTCCTAGGGTCCAAAGGATCACTTCCAAACAATCTCTCTGCAACTTCTTTCCCAAGTTCAATGTTATTGTGCATCCTACAAGCACCCAGCAATGCCCCCCAAACAGCATCATTTGGCTTGATGGGCATACTCTGAATTAGCTCATGTGCTTCCCTTAATAGCCCAAAACGACCAAGTAGATCAACCATGCATGAATAATGATCCACCCTTGGCTCCACTCCAAAAACGTTGGACATAACCTCAAAATATTTCTTGCCCTCTGAAACTAGGCCTGAATGACTACAAGCGCTCAAGACGTGTGTGAAAGTCACATGATCAGGCTTGAAACCTTCCTTAACCATGAGATTGAAGATGTTGATTGTTTCTTTTCCATGACCATGTGTGGCATAGCCTGCAAGCATGGCGGTCCAAGCTATCATATCAGGGTTTTTTAGCTCCTGGAAAACGCAATAACAAGCATCCAATCTCCCTGATTTCGCATATGCAATTATAAGAGCAGTACTGATTGCCACATCTGAATTGAATCCAGAATTCACAATGCAGCCATGAATGGCATGTGCTGTTCTCTCTGCGGTTAAATCTGCACAAGATTGAAGCAAGTTCATGACGGTAACTCGATCCGGATTGACGCTAGCTCTTCTCATCGAATTGAAAAGCTCAATTGCACCCTCCACACATCCATTTTGGGCGTGAAGCATAACCATCGTATTCCACGTTACTAACGTCTTCAACAACAATGCCTGAAACAAACGACAAGCTGCATCCACAGAACCGCATTTCCCATACATGTTAACGAGGGAGTTCACAACCTTAGTCTCTGAGCAAAAACCCAATTTCACAGCGTAACCATGGATGCATTCGCCAGCGTGTATAGCTTGGTTAGCTGCACAAGCTGGAAGGACGGTGAGTAAAGTCACCTCATTGAACTCCAAACCCTCCTCTGATCTCATCCAATGCAAAATATCTAGGACTTCTAACAAGCTCCCTCTCTTTGAAAACACTGAAATCATGGAATTCCATGACACCAAATCCTTGTGCGGTATTTCTTCAAACAAGTTGAGTGCATAATTCAGACAACCAAATTGGGCATAAGAAGCCACCAATCGATCACCAACAAACCCAAAGCTGGAATAGTTTCCTGATTTGATTACCCAGGAATGAATCAACTGGCAATGAGAAATTGAAGAAGGGATTACAGAAGGAAATAATCCCAAGGCAACCGACGTTGGAATCAACTCCGTCGAGAACAGTGGGAGACTCACAGCAGGAATGGAACAGAAGAATCTGCTGCTAAGGGTGAAGTTGCGAAGCAGTAATTTCAGATCCAAATGCTTTTGCTTTGGAATCCTGGGACCAAAGAATAAAGAGAGAAAAGAAGAAGCTCCCGTTATCATCTAAAGATGTTGTCATGAAAGGTCAATGGAGTCGCTCAAACTCTCTCCCCATGCATGGATCCTTACTTGGAGCATAATCCCACACCGGAAAGTAATATGAGTAGAGCAAACGGAGTAGTTATAAAACCAGAAGGGTCTCAGCTATTTAATTATCTTTGCGCTTGGGGCAATGACGCAGCTAGTGAGGTAATAACCGAGGCGCGTCAATTGCTGGTTGAAAACTATTTCCAAACCCCCTCATTGGCCTGGGTTACGCCTTGGCCACTGAGAATTTCTGGAAGGGCTCCCTTAGCGGGTAAAGCCCCACAATTTGAGTTTAAATATTAAGCAGTGTTATGTGTAGTGGTGAAAGCTAGTACAGGGCACCTGTTCTAGTTTGAGCTTAAGATGTATTTTGCAAGGAGGGGTGCAGCTTTCAGAATGTGTCTCGGTTCGAGATTTAAGATCTTAACAGGTAACTCTAAAAATGGTATAGCTTGCTTGGCCTATAGTTTGGTATGGTGATTGTTGTTCATTTAGAGTTGATCTGCATGAATTTTACCACTCAACTCATTGGCCGATTATGAGTTTATTTCTTATATAGACTTTTTTGTTTAGACCCTTTGTTTTACACTTTTTCTTTTTAGCCCATTGTTTTAGTTTTCAATATTTACATTTTAAAATTTTTTATTAATTTATTTGTTAACAATTGTCGAACAATTGTGAATGGGAATGTGCATACTTACAACTTAACTTTTAACTTTAAAGATAAACTTTTCACTTGTTCAAGCTCCAATGTTGTGCATACTTACGACTTAACTTTAAAGATAAACTTTTCACTTGTTCAGCTCCAATGTGACTATCAATTGATGCCATGTTCAATAACTAGATTGAAAATCCAACTAGAAACTCACTCATGATCTTCCCAACTTTTTTCTATTTTCTCCCTTTTTTTTTTTACACTAGCCTAAGAAAAACTTCAAAAAGCTAAAGACAAAAAGTTTATTCCTAAATCTTCTTTACAATTGTGTATTCTTTTTCTTGATTTTTATATATAATTTACTCATATTTTTGTAAGAGTAAAAATGTTATTATTATTGATTTACTTATGTTTTTAATGTGTGGATCCATGTTTAAATATGATAATATAATTTAGAGGTGAGATTTACTATTTGTCCACTATCTTAGAAATTGAAAATCAAGAAAGGCTTTTCGTATTTTTTTCTTTCGAAACTTGCATATAAATAACGTTAATTATCATCGAATGGCAAAAACCCTTAGGTTGCATTTGTTTGCAGGGTTAAAGTGGGGTGGGTAAAAAGGGGTGGGAAAGTTGTACCCGATTATCACAAAACCCCGAATATTTACCTGTTTGGTTGTCCTGGGGTGGGAAACTCAGGCGACAACTTTGGCCACCATGGAATCCCTGTCGGGGCTCATTTTTCCCACCCCAAGCCCTCTCAAAATCCCACGATTTTGATGAGGTTTTGAGGGGAAAATGAGGGAGAGTTGAGAAGCCTAGCGGGAGATCTGCAACTTTGGCGGGAGATTCGGTGGAGATGGAAGATGACGGACGAAGTGGCCGACGGCAGAGGCTGAGTAGAGAGAGAGAAAGAGGGAGCGCAGAGCAGAGAGAGAAAGACAGAGAGAGTAGAGAGAGAAAGACAGAGCGTGCAGAGGAGAGAGAGAGAAAGAGGGAGCGCAAAGCAAAGAGAAAGAGAGAGCGAGCAGAGGAGAGAGAGAAAGAGAGAGCGCCCACCGAAGAAGACGACACAGACGCCCTTTGCAATCGTTGCCATCGTCCGCCGGAGTAATCCGCTTGGATCCATTGTGGCGACTCACCAAAGATAGCGAGAGAGAGAGAGTGCAGCACTCAGAGCACCGCCTTACTCAAACCCTCAGAGCACCTCCCACCTCCCATCTGAGTATTTACCTGTACATGATATACATATACCACCTGTACATGATATACATATACCACCACCCGCACAGTAAATTATAGGGAGAAAAAAAATAATGATAATACATCCTTAATTTAAATTACTTTTACAATCCCACCCCATCCAACCAAACAAGTAATGAAATTGGAAAAATATATTTACCCATTACTTTTCCACACTTTACTATCCTGTTTCCCACCCCACTAACATATGGGACCCACAAGTACAACTTTCCCACCCTTTTTTTTCCAGCAAACAAACGCAGCCTTAGTAAATGAATTTCACTATTTCAAAGAAGATGATGAACTCGGACAGCCGAAGAAATGAGACTACACAGTAACTTCAAACAGTGTGCGTGGAGTCGCATGGAAAAGTGAAGCCACACCCACAATGACTGTTTTTCCTTTCATTTATTTTAATTTTATAGAATAAGGATTTGAGGTGGCATGCCTACAGTCGTACATCTACCATCTCCTAGACTCTTCTAAACCTAACACCCTGAGCGGAGGTGTTACTCACGAAGTTAGAAATCAGACTAAGGGGGGGAAAAAAAAAAAACATAAAATAGGATAATTCTATTAGACCTCTCTTGGCCTCCTTACCTTTTATAGATTTTCTATGATGAGTTTGAGCGAGACTCAAACCCAGTTAGGTTGTGATCGACTAGTCATTGAGTCCACCAAAGACGAGAGTTGAGTCGTGAAACGCTTTGGCTAGAATCTTATTCGGATCTACCTGTTACCATCTCCTTGACTTTGTATCGACCTTGCTGGGCGGCGGGAACCGACGGTTGGTAGTCAGCCAACCGAACAGTGAACAGGCTAGACCAGTTGGGTTTGAACCAAGTTCGTTCAAGCCTGTTTATTCTTTCCTCATCACATACCATTTGTACATCCTTTAATCTTATTGTGATCATTTTCTTGTACATATTCTCACACGTCACCAGTTGCACAAAAAAGTGGCAATGTGAGTGTAATTTTACTTTCTCATGTGACTAATACCATATGAACAGCTCATATTGAACATAAGATTCTAATAAATATAAAATTAAATATTGTTGTAAAGTGATCCAATATACACATCTACATGGGATCATCAAGTGAATGAGAAAGAAAAATAGACTCAAGAATTACACATTTATAGAGACAACGATAGTGTCAATCAAGCCCAAAGGCAAAGCCAATAAGGGCCCAAGGCCATAGCCAACCTGTTCCAACCCGGCTCAATCAGGGACAATCAGGGTGGGAATGGACTTATCTTAGTTTAGAGTAGAGACAATAATGGACAATAAAATTTTTTCCTGAATTACTGTTAGACTGTTAGGTGAAAATGAACTTAAATTAGAATATATAAGATTAAACTTGAGATTGAAAAACACGGCCTAGCCAGGCCTTATTGCAGCCATAATAGTAATACATGCGTTCAGATCATTCAGTTACAACCCAAAATAGTCAACCACCAGCGGCAAATGGAACCCGGGTTTGTATCTTGGTAGGGAAAAATTCTACCACAAGACAAATAGACAATATCAATGCGATTGGGTTTGGTTCACGGTTCTTTACAAGTATTCAACCATTGCATCCGATATATATATAGATATATATATATATTATTTATTTATTTGTTAAAAACTAAAATTTGTATTAATTAAAAGCAGACAACCCAAGCACCTGGTCAATCGACGACCTTCACAAAAGATGCTTGCAGTGGAGAACAAATGGTATTATAAGTTAGCCATTTTCGCCTAGAGCGAATTTTGAAACATGAAAACCTTACAGAAAAAAAAAAATTATATTATTTACTAGGGAATACTATACAAGAGTTGCTTACATTCATGGTTCCATTAGTTAAATCCATCAAACAAGGGATCAGATTTAAGGGCCATGATACTATATGCACAGATTTAGGTAGCAGATCAAGGACCGTTCTCTCATCGCATCGATTTTTTTTTTTTTTTTTTCGATAAGACCAACAAAACGTTGACGCCGAAGATAATGCGCTAGGAGATATACCTCATGGAGTATAGAGAAACGGGAGAGCCCACCGAAGGAGCACCGTACATCCTAGGATGATCACTTTCCAACCCATAGTTCATCATCGGACGGTACTCCAGCTCTTCATCATGATCAAACACGAACTCCGGAATCTCAATTTCGTTCCTCTTCACGTGCTCCCACAGGAACTCCATTCTACTCACGTATTTCACCTTCCCATACAACCTGCAGCAAGAAAGAAAGAAAAAATCCCACAGTCACTAACATGCGCCGTGAATGCGCAAATTAATCTCAATCAGAATGAGAATTCAGATCCATTTACCCTCTGCTGAAGAGGAAACGACCGAATGTGGCGAGAAAAAGCCTGGACTGGAGATCTGGATGAACAAAGTATACCGCTTCAAGATTCTCCCTGACATTGATCGGAATCGCTTCGTAAATCGATCTTAGGCTCGAAACTCCTGAAAAATTCTCCCTCTTCTGCACGTCTGAGTGAAAATAAACCACCGAGAAAGGACGTCCTTCAAGCTTAGGGAAAATCTCCTCCTGCAAATATTTTTTCACAGATTCGCTACTCAAATTCCGTCCTGGCGATGGCAAATCACAGTCAAGAAAGGAAAAGAAACCTAATCAGAATCCATCATTGATAGCGATTCAAGAAAGAAACTAAAAATTCTGGTAAAGAAAATGACAATAAGAAATCTTACCAGATAAGAACTTTCCAATGACACGGAGAATCTTTCGCCCACGCTTGTCCCTTCCCTGGATCTTGAAGATATCTAATTTCTCCATGACTATAGCAGGGATCTATCTGGAGAAGAAGGTTGGTGGTGTTCCTTTGCAGGAGACATGACTTCTTCGTTGGTAGTTTCGCGGAGAAAAGGCGAATCTGGAGGATGGGTTTATATAGTTCTGGAGTAACGGGCAACGCTGAAACACTTATCGGTTAGTGCGAAATTCGAAAAACCGAGGTTTCAGGGAATATTCTGAAGCATCTTCTCTTTTGGACCGTCAGATGAGGTTAAACTGAACGACACGCTGTTATCTTCAGTCCTGAAACATTAGTGAGTTGTCAGCTCTCCGATATTTGTAACCAAATTACCATTATGCCCATACGTTAAATTTTTATGGTTAGACTAACTTATCTAAGATCACACATATCAAGAAATACAATTATTCTTACATTCTTGACCAAAAAACAATTACTTTTACATTGGATGTCTAGACTTCCCCTAAAATTATTTGGGAAAAAAATTGATACTATTAATTATGTTTCGGTTTTGGACTGGTTCTGTCAATAAACCAAAGGAGGAGGGTTGCATTCTTAAGTCTCTATTATTTATCCTTAAATTAGAAGGTGGGTTAAGATTTCGACCTTCTAAAAATACGTAATTAAGCATTTAGTTATGGTTAGGGTATTAAAACGGAGAAAAAAAAATCCCATTTGACCGGATAGTATGAAAAACGAAGGTTTCGTATTTGGAATAGCTTAGTTCCCATGCTCCCTCAACCTTTTGTCACTGAGGCACATTGGCAATGATAGGAACAGGTTTTTGGGTTGACCCATTGGGTTCTGACAGTTTGAAGTCACAGCATCCCTAAGGATTTATACAAATTATGACATACATTCTCCCACTTGGGGAAATGTTAGGCTAACACCCCTCCCAAGTGCAATAGAGGTCATCAACCTAAGCCATGGGCTATTTTAATTTTAATTTTTTATTTTTAGAAAAAAACTATATTAAGAGTTAAGTTGTTTTACATTTACATATTGTGATAGACTCATAATATTTGTGTCATTTATCAATTTCTACTTTCAAGAACCATTGCTTGATTCGGTAGGATTTTTTTTTTTTTTGGTAAATAAAGAGGGGATGCAGTAGCGGCGACCTAGCGCCCCCCGCTACGCAATGTTCGGACTTTTTATCGAGTGGGACCTATGCAAGCATTAGCCCTGTGAGTGGGACCTATGCAAGCATTAGCCCTGTGCACTACCAGCGCAAGCACTGGCCCCGTCACGGAGACCCCACCGGAGGCCTAATATAATCCACAGAAGCCGGTAGCACTCACGCCTAGGCCAAAGAGCACACAACTGTCCAATGCAAGAAACAGAGGAGCAGAGGGGATTGGAGCAGGCCAAACGGACCGATTCGGCTCGGAAACTGGGATCCGAATCCGAATGGATTAGCAAACCACGATCCGAATCCGGCAAAAAAGAGAAGGCACGAAGAGAAACACGGAAGAAAAATCCGATCCGATAAAATATCCGATATTTATTGATATTGCTTTTACAGTTTATAAAAAAACCGGGGAGACGGAGAAGAAACCAAAGAAAAAGAACACGGAAAAAGGAAAGACGAAGAACGAATCCAACCGGAAGACGGAACGGAATTTTCCGGTAAGAAAATTTTCGGAACAGATGAAGTTTCAACCGGACGGTGTTCAAGGTTGATTGCAGAGGTCTTGGAACATGTCTGAAGTTGATCAGCCAAGCTGGAGACTTAGTTTGAGAAGCCAAATTTGGTTCCAATTTCTTTTTAAGATGAAGTGATAAGTTATTCAACACCAGGTTGTTTTTAAGCTTGATTTCATAAGATATTCTACAATCTGCTGTCTTTGATCCATTGGAAAATACGCGGAGAATACACATCAGTTGATGGGCCTTTTGCAACATATCCTTTCAAACCAATGGGCCTTATTGATCACCCATCGACCCACCCACATTCGAGAAGATATACATATCTACAGTTACCTGACTTTGACTTTATTTATATGCATCAATACTTTTATCCCTTTATTATATAGACGATGTGGGATTTAAAGCTCCCACCTTCATCGGTATCTGCCTTTGAGTTTGTAGATCGAGGACAGATTACAGAGTTATATCAAACGATTAAAACCACATGAGTGGAAATAGACACAGATCAATCACGCTCCCATGCGACATAACTCTCTAGCTATCTTACCAACCACAATTTTTTTTCAAAATTTTTTTTGTCAAAAGTTTAAACATTTCATTCATAATTGAAATAAAACACAGACATAAACACCGAACAAAAGGAAAAAAAAAAAGAACTAAGGGATGGGCCGAGCCCAATAAACCCTCAGAATACTGGTTGTGACAACCACGCCAGAAAAACATAATGAGAATGATAAACATAATCACCACCACTGCCTGCGGAGACACACTACAAAGGTGGACACTGACGCAGACATAACCACCCCACAAGGATTTACATACCACACGCCTCATAGGCAAAGATAGAACACACCACAAGGACCGACAAAATACACGCCCCAAGGGCTTACATACCACATGCCACAAGGGCAACAACAGAGCACGCCACAAAGGCGAAGACAGAACATGCCACAAAGGCGCCAACTCAGTTTTTGAAGCAAAAAGCATCTGATCTTGTTTCTAAACTCCCATCTTGAAATCGCAACCCAGAATACCACCCACAGCAGAAAACGAACAAAAAACAGCAAAACAAACTCCAAAACCGCAGAAATCTCACCCAAAACTTGCATCAACCATCCAGTTTGCTTTCTTTTCTATTTTTTTTTTACTCGGAAGCTTTGAAACAGAGTAGTGAAGCGAGGTCCACTAAGAATAAAATGAAAACTGAAAAACCTGAGAAAGATGAGAAGGTAGACTGAGAATCGGTCATGGGAGAGAGGGAGATGGAGAAGACATATAGAGGGAAAATAGAGAAAGAGAGAGTTGGAGAGAACGGAAAAACAAAAGAAAAAAAAAAAGAGTCGGAGAGAAGAGAAAAACAGAGAAAGAGAGAGTTGGAGAGAACAGTTAAATAGAGAAAGAGAGAGTCGGAGAGAGTCGGAGAGAGGGAGGGGAGCAACAGTGAAAAAAACCAGAGAAAAAAAACAAAGAGGCGGAGAGAGGGAGAGGAAGCCAGGAGGGGATGAGAGATGAAGTGAAAAGAGGACCTCAAAACGTTGCGGCGGCAAACGGAGGCTTCAAGTCGCTAGGGTTTTTGCCCACTTTTCAAATTTATGGACATAGAAGAAATCCCAATTTCACCATGACACATTGCTGGTTGCCTACTTATTGTGACATTCCTTAGGCACGTTTGGTTTTTTGATGGGAATGAGAATATTAATGTCGCCAAATAGGTGTAAACTCAAGACCTTCCGGTGGAAGGTTGGACCTTTAACCGCTTTACTAACCCACCATTGGTAAAGATTATTTGTGTAGGAGGCACCGTTTGTGTGTTAGAATAAAGGTGGAGTTATTTGGAAAAAATGGGTGAAAAAAATTTGAAAAAGCAAAATTGTTTATAAAATTCAAAATATGATTTGTTTGGTTTACTGAAGTGAAAAAGTTAACATATAAACTTTCTTAAATTAAAAAAAAAAAACTTGTCTCTTAATTTTCTCACCCTATACCTTATCAAAATCCTACAAAATAGATAGAATTTTTTGAAAATTTGTGGAAAATAATAAAGTGAGATCCACATTTAATATTTTCCACAAGATCATTTCTTTTCTTTTTTCATTTTTTTCTCATCCCGTTACATATAAGGCTCAAGAATGCATCCTCTGTTGTGCGCAGCACTCTACTGGCTAAGAAAGCAAAAAAATTACAAAACTATTTAAAATTTTTTTAATTTGAAATCAAGCTTTAAATTTCAGCCTATTATTTGGTATTTTTTTTTTTGGTAAACATTATTTGGGTGCACAACAACAAAAGGATTTTCTTTTAAGCCGACATTTTTATTTTCCCACTCATTTTTTTCACTCTATATTTACAAACAAACACAAACTTAAGGAACAACGTTACTTTTCATTTTTTCCCCTTCTAAAAAGGACTTCTATCACAAAGCTTCAGAGTGACAAAAGAGTGTGGATGTTGGTTAAGACATTCGTTTAGGTTATGGATATAGAAGAGCATCTCAATCTTAAATCTTAAAAGAGTGTGGATATTGGTACAAGTGGACTATCAAACTAGAAATTGACAAATTGTATCACCCAGAAACTGAATGACATTTTATTCCTAGAAACTGTAAAGAGAGAAAAAGAAAACACATCACAATGAGAGAAAAGTCATTCATTAAGGATAGGCTTGGATGATGGATTGAACGGCTGGAATAGTAGTGAAAGTATGGCCCCTAAAACCAGCTTTGTCAAGAATGTAAGTCCACTCCTCTTTGGTTCTTTCCTTTCCATTAGTTGTATGTGCCATCATAATCATGTCTAGCATCAATCCTACGCCCTTGTATTTGTACTCTTTGTCATCTTCGATCACGGCCTCAACAATCATAACCATTCCTTTTTCTCCATCAACTGTTTC
Organism: Hakea prostrata; assembly: GCF_041222555.1. Lineage (NCBI taxonomy): Eukaryota > Viridiplantae > Streptophyta > Magnoliopsida > Proteales > Proteaceae > Hakea > Hakea prostrata. Next base: position 6,678,110 of record NC_142603.1, on the reverse strand, counting down.
TCTACATTTCTTTAAGATCTCAACACATTCCTCATCTCCCCAATCATGTAATACCCACTGCACACAACATACCATGAAATAGAAATTCATTAATTCATTTACATCAGTAAGTAAACAAATTGGGAATATGCTCCCATCTCCGAGCACCAGTGGTCTAGTGGTAGAATAGTACCCTGCCACGGTACAGACCCGGGTTCGATTCCCGGCTGGTGCATTCTTGATGTTTTATATTATTTTTTTAACCTTGCTAAGGCATATTATCACCCGATTAATAAAAAATAAATGAAGCCCACCAAAAAAAAAAATAAAAAAAAGAGTCTCACCAAAAAATAAAATAAAAAAAAATAAAAAAAAATAAATGAAGTCCTTTCCACCAAAAAAAATAAAATAAAAAATAAATGAAGTCCTTTCTACCAAAAAAAATAAAATAATCACTAGAGATGCCCAAGGAACGGAACGAGGAACGAAGTAGGTTCGAGGAGCGAACCACTAGAGATACCCAAGGAACGGAACGAGGAACGAAGTAGGTTCAAGGAACGGAACGAGGAACGAAGTAGGTTCGCTGGTTAGCGACCCAAGTAACGAAACGAGGAACGAAGGAAGAACGAAGTAGGTTCGCTGGTTAGCGACAGCGCCGAGATTTCCCTGGTTTTTCAAAATTCAAAAATCAAAATAAGTCTGCGGTACAATTATCCACGTAACATAAATATAAAATTGATAAAAATAATATAAAAAATAATTACAAAAGGTGCGAGCATCTATGTAATAAATGTAAAGTTGAAAAAGTATAAAAATAACATAAAAAATTCTTACAAAAAGTAGAAAACGTCATTCAGTCATGTAAAAGTAATAATATAATACTTTTTTTTAAACGAAAATCTGTCTTTAACTCTCTCTCTCACCTTCGTCACTCGTTCGTCGTTGCTAACATCTCCCATTATCCTCTGCAAGTATTTTTTCCCCAAGGGCAAGCTTTCTCTCTCTCATTTTCTCTTTCTTTCTCACGGCGACGCACGAGACGGCCGATGTCGATAATTGACGGAATCTAACTCATCTCATTTCGGAGCAACTTTCGGTTCGCTCAGTAGCAAAACTAGTGAATTTTGCCGAAAAATAATTCCACGGAGATACCAAACATATATATTGAATGTATACCTAAAACTTGAGTATACAAAAATTACCATGATAAAGGCAGCATCAGCTTTGGGAATAGAATGAAACATGTCACCTCCAATATGTTCAACCCTGTCACGTGGAAGCGCGGTTGACACAACATGTGGGAGGTCAAAATTGATGCCTCTAAGCCATGGAAAGGCCTTCACCAGCAACTGTAGTGTCGTGCCATCTCCTCCACCTACATCAACCACCGTTTCAACCCCCTCGAACAGCTTCGGACAACCTTCTACAATGGCAGGCACCACCACCCTAGCATCACAAGCCATGGCATCATTGATGAGCTTGGAGTGATCTGGGTGACTTGCAGCATACTCCCAAACATCATTCCCATGAATCGCCTCAAAAGCTGCCAACTTGCCATCCTCACGCACGCGCCTAGCAAGAGCCAGCCATGGGGCTAGCATCACTGCGCTGCTCTCTAGCAGTAGAAAGGCTGCCATGCTACGTTCTCCATTCTTGGTTAAGCGGCGAGAGATGGCCGTGAGGGCGTAACCTGTTGTTTCCTCTTGGTTTCCAGTTTCTGCAATTGTTTTCTCTTTGAAAACTCCACGATGAGCCAAGAAGCGTAGTATGCGATAGAGTGGAGCTGCGGGGCAGCCAAGAGCGGCAGAAAGCTGAGCCAACGTCATGGGTTGGTGTAAGAGAATCTGTGACTCAGAAACTCATAACTCAGTAGTTACCCATCTTGACTCGGGAGTCAACTCAGTAGTTACCCACCTTGACTCAGCAGCCAACTCAGTGTTAGCAATTAGTGCGTTTACTAGTTTCTATAAAACTGTATGACTTGAATATCTTTCTGAATACGAAATTCTAGTTTCATCATGGTATCAGGTTCATAACAGGGCCTCTGCCCTTTTCTTTTTCTTTTCGATCTTGGTTGGTTTTATCATCTCCGTGATGTCTTCGTCGCCTGATATGCTTCCGGCGTCTTCGCAATTGGTTTTGTTACCGAATTTGTCATCGGCGCTTCCGATTAAGCTGAATGATTCCAATTTTCCTTTGTGGAGAGCACAATTTCTCCCTTTTCTCATTGGGTATGATCTGCTGAGGTATGTTGATGGGTCGTTTCCTTGTCCCTCTCTTCCAGCCACTGATTCGTCTCCAGAGGTTCTTGCATCTGGTTCTTCGACGATTTCTCTTTGGAAGCGACAAGATCAATTGGTGTTAGGATGGCTAATTGCATCGTTGTCTGAGGGCACTCTGCCTCACATCGTTTCTGCTAAAACCTCGTCTGAAGCGTGGGAAACATTGAACACAGTATATGCATCACGCTCCAAAGCTAGGGTTCTTGATTTGAAAGAACGGTTGTTTCGTGTGCAGCGTGGCTCTTCTTCTATCTCTGATTATATTCTTCAGATTCGAAGTCTTGGTGATGCCCTAGCAGCAGCTGATACACCTGCTTCTGATGTTGATTTAGTTCTTGCCACTTTGAGGGGTCTTGGTGAATCTTTTGAAAGTTTTTCAACGTCTGTAAGACTTCGTGCAGATCCTATTTCGTTTGCAAATCTTTGTGGTCTTTTGTTAACTCATGAGTTGCATCTGAGTTCTTCGGCCTCTGCTTCTGTTAGTTCTATTTTAACTGCAAATATTGCTGCTACGAATGCCTCTGTTGATGGGAGATCTCGACCTTCTGCGAGTCGAAATGGTATGTCAACTTCTGATTTTCGGTCTGGTAGGGGAAGAAGACCTTGGTTTCGTCGTTCGTATGGCAGAAATTCCGGTCGCTTTATAGGTGGTCGATCTGCGGGAAGATCTGTTTCTTTCTCTGATTCTTCTAGTGCAAATGGTTCTAGTTCTGGTGAGAATTTTTCTCCCTCTTTTTTACATGAGCATCGGCCAGTATGTCAGTTGTGTCGAACACCTGGTCACTTGTGTGCCCAATGTCCTCAACGCTTTAATCATGCATTTGTTGGTGAGTTTTGTTGTGCTTCTACCATTTCTTCATCAAAATTGCTCAGTACTGGTTCTGCTAAGAATTTTTCTTTCAATTCTTTGACATGGATTTTGGATACTGGGTCTAATAGTCACATGACTGCAGATCTTGCTCATTTGGCCATTCGTGAGCCTTACACTGGTGCAGAGAGTGTTTTTGTAGGTAATGGTTGTCCAATTCTGATATCTCATATTGGTAGTTCAGTAGTTGCAGCTTCAGGACATCAGTTTCTTTTGTCAAATGTGCCGTGTGTTCCTGATATTAAATATAATTTGCTATCTGTCTCAAAGTTCTCACTGGATAACAATGTATGCTTTGAATTTTTCTCCAATTCTTTTGTAATCAAGGACAAGAGGACACATTCGGTGCTGTTGAAGGGGATTGCTATTAATGGTCTCTTCACTGTGCTCTTTTCAAGTGTTGATCAACAACCATTCTCCAAGTCTTCTGTGCAACAAACTGTTAACAATTTTACTAGTCTTGCTGTGTCTACTGTTGATTGGCATCGGCGGCTAGGACACCCAGCACCTCCAAGAACTAAACAAGTTATGCAACAACTTGGTTTGCCAGCGTCGTTTTCCTAGTTGTGATGCTTGCAAGTGTTCTCATAGTCATAGACTACCATTTTTGTTGTCTTCTTCTGTTAGTCGTAGACCACTTGACCTCATTCACACAGATCTATGGGGACCTGCCCCAATCATCTCTTTTGATAAGTTCAGATATTATGTGGTGTTTGTTGATGATTTTACCAGGTATACATGGTTGTATACTCTACGGAATAAATCTGATTTGTGTGATGTCTTTTTGCGGTTTAAAGGCCTGGTTGAGAATTATTTTTCTTTGAATATCTGTTGTTTACAAAGTGATGGGGGCACTGAGTTTCAATCTCTCTCTCGGGTGTTAGTAAATAGTGGCATCACTCATCGTGTCTCTTGTCCATATACACCGCCACAAAATGGTGTTGCCGAGCGCAAACATCGCCATATTTTGGAGTCTGGTTTGGCATTGATGTTTCAAGCTTCTTTACCTCAGAATTTATGGACTGCTTGTGTTAGAACAGCTGTATATCTTCTTAATAGATTGCCATTGGATAAGTTTGGCACTAAGTCTTCTCTTGAGGTTCTATTTCAGAAAAAGCCTGCTTACAATGAATTAAAAGTATTCGGATGTCTCTGTTATCCTTGGCTTCGGCCCTATACAGCTTCAAAGCTTGAACCTCGTTCCAAGCCATGCGTCTTTCTTGGGTATCATTCTTCATATAAAGGCTATTTATGCCTAGACCCCACAACTGGGCGAATCTATACATCCCGGCATGTTCAGTTTGACGAGAATATTTTTCCTTATAGAGAGCTTGTAAATTCTTGTTCATTGCCTTCTGCACCTGAGTGGCTTTCGGTTGTCTCACCCACACTAATACCTTGTAATTCCAATTGTAATTCTGTAACTGAAAAGTCATTTTGTTGTAATGGGTCAAATCCTTTGGCTGGGCCTTCTATTTGTAATCCATATGATGTATTTTCCCCAATCCCATTACATATTAGTGAAAATACCCCAACCCCACTTGTTGTTGGGCCTCCAGCTGCTGATGGGCCTACTGTTGGCTTTCCAGTGGGCTGTCGAGAGGTATCTCTGCCTAGTCCGAGCATGGTTGAAGTTGGCCAAAGTAATGCTAATCCTAGTCACATTTTGACTAGTGGGCCTCATTCCACACCACTTGATTTAGTCAATAATCATGTGGATTCTTCAAATACTCAAGATATTCCCACGGGTCCTTCTACTACAAACAATGATCCAGTTGTCTCCTCTCACGTTCCACTTATTCCATCTAGTTCTATGAGTAATTTGGATTCAGTTCATTCAATGACTACTAGATCTAAGACTGGGTCGCTCAAACCGAAAGTCAATTTTAGTCTTGCTGCCACGGTTCAAGACTTGGAAGTACCCACTTGCTACTCAAAGGCTGCTTTATCTCATCATTGGCGACATGCCATGCACGAAGAACTTCATGCACTTGTTCAAAATGGAACATGGATTCTTGTTCCCTCAACACCCTCTCAAAATGTCATTGGTTGTAAATGGGTGTTTCGTGTTAAGAGAAAGCCTGATGGGTCCATTGAGCGTTATAAAGCTCGTCTTGTTGCCAAGGGATATCACCAACGTCCGGGCTATGAATTTGGGGATACATTTAGTCCTGTTGTGAAGCATACAACCATTCGTCTTATCTTATCCATGGCTATTCAACATAATTGGCCTATAAGACAATTGGATGTTTCTAACGCTTTCCTGCATGGCAATCTTGATGAAACTGTCTTTATGGCACAACCTCCTGGATTTGTTGATTCCGCTTATCCATCACATGTTTGTCAACTTAAAAGTCCTTATATGGCAAACAGCACCTCGAGCTTGGTATCATCGGTTGACTTCGTTGTTCTTCTCACGGGTTTAGTGGAAGTAAGACGATACTTCATTGTTTTATTACAAGACTGATTCCGTTACCATCTATTTTCTTGTTTACGTGGATGACATCATTATCACAGGGAATGACATGTCTGCTATTTCTTCTTTGATAAAGGCTCTTGCAACAGAATTTGCCATCAAAGATTTGGGAGACTTACATTATTTTCTTGGGATAGAAGTGACTCGTCTCCGAGGGTTTGTTTATGTCTCAAAGAAAATACATTACTGATTTGCTTGCACATACTAGCATGGGTTTGGCCAAGTCAGTCTCTACTCCTATTGCATCAGGTGTTAGCCTTTCTTTAAGTGATGGGACATATTATCCGATGGGACCGAGTATCGTCATACGGTTGGGTCATTACAATATCTTGCTAATACCCGTCCGGATATTGGTTTTGCGGTCAATCGCGTGGCTCAATTTATGCATGCTCCACGGATACTCATTGGAGTGCCGTAAAGCGGATTTTCGTTATCTTAGTGGTACTTCTACTATGGGGATCTTTTCTCGAAATCTCTATGTCTTATCTGCATATTCCGATGCCGATTCGGGTGTCCGATGATCGGCGGTCACCACGGGATTTTCGTTCTTGGCTCTCATCTTATTTCCGTCCTCCCAAACAACGCACAGTTTAGATCTCTACTGAAGCTGAATATCGTGCCATAGCATCGTGTCACCGAGTTGATTTGGATTCGTTCCTTACTTGGTGAGATTGGAGCGTTCTCCATCTGCCCTCAAGTTTGGTGTGATAATATTGGAGCCACTTACATGACCTCTAATCCATCTTTCATGCCCACTAAGCAGGGAGATCGATTTATTTTGTTCGTGATCCGTTCGCACATCGTCCGATACATTTCTACTATGATCGTGCGATCTCTCACAAGGGACTCCTCGTCCAGTTACTTTCTCGTGACAAGCTCACGGTGATTGATCCGTTACGCTTGAGGGGGTGTGTAAGAGAATCTGTGACTCAGAAACTCATAACTCAGTAGTTACCCATCTTGACTCGGGAGTCAACTCAGTAGTTACCCACCTTGACTCAGCAGCCAACTCAGTGTTAGCAATTAGTGCGTTTACTAGTTTCTATAAAACTGTATGACTTGAATATCTTTCTGAATACGAAATTCTAGTTTCATCAGTTGGCCACCATGAGCATCCAAGGCATCTGCTATGCCTAGTTCGATAGCACACTTCACCACTCCCATTTCAACAAACCCAAATACGTATCTCCATATCTCCACCTCTGCTTCTGCATCTTCTTCCTCTATCTTCAGCATTTCTCCTCTACTTGCATTCATTTTGATTTCCAAAATCCCTCTAGATTCTATCCATAACTAAGTATACTTCTTTTTCATTATTGGGTAGACATTAATCATGTGAATGAAGCTTTTAATAATTTTCATACACGACAATTGTACAAAAAGTTTTGCTGAATGTTAGTTGAGTCACTGTATTGAAACCACATTTATTAGGTGAACTGTTACATGTTAATCATGTTTTTTTTTTGTTTTTTTTATTTATTTTTTAAGATTAACTTTACTCATTGAAATTTGAAGAGATACAAAGAGAGAATTTCATGAAAAGGTTTGCATATGAAAATTCGATACTGAGGAGAGATATAAGTAAACTGTCATGCATATATCAGATGGACATCCACGCTAAGATATGGATCAATTCTGACTTTATAAAAAATATATTTTATAGAAATGGTGGAAATCCAGGTGGTTTTGGCATTTTTATACATATAAAAGTCCGTAAGTAAGGGAACAGACAAAGCTTGCCTTAGTAGTGCTTGAAAAGTAGAGGAGCTGAAATAATGAAGCATACCTTTACTTACAAGTGGCTTCATTAAAAAATTCAAATTGTCCTGTAACGGGACATGAGAAGTCCATTTTATTTTATTCAAGTAAATTAACGGTTAGAAAATTTTAACATCCAATTTGTTAGATTTTTATTAAAATATATTTCATATTATGTTTCAAAATTATTTTTTGTATTTTTTTAAATTTTAATTGTTTTGTTAATGTATCGGATCCATGAATTAAGGGTGGTAATGAGGCACCCATGAATAAAGGAGGTCATTCATGATCTTGATTATGAGGCTTTTCATACCATTGATTATGGGGTATGAAATGATTATAAATATCAATTGCAATTGATATGAAAATCTTAAAGGCATTGATCATGGTGATTAGATAGGCATACTTGTAGGATGAAATTTACTCAATTTCAAGTCATTAGCCTTAAATTTTTATTGTACATTTATAAGCATTCATGGTCATTACCATGAGTGGGGTTAAGACTGTTGAATGAATTAACTCTAATTCATGCAAAAAAGGTAAATATGAGAATTAATCTCCATTTAGTGGGAAGGTTAGGTCACTGTGTTATTTCCATTAGTGGAGAATGGACAAGTCCATTGATTCTCCGTTAGTAAAAAATTGATTCTCCATTTTGTGAGGGAGGCTACTTATTATGATTCAATGCTAATTTGTTACTTTGAAAATTTCAAGGGTGTAAGTTGTAATTTGGGCCTACTTGTATTTGTTCTCTTTGTCGTCTTTAATCACGGTCTCAATAATCACCACCATTCCTTTTTCTTCATCAATTGCTTCTCTACATTTCTTTAGGATCTCAACGCATTCCTCATCTCCCCAGTCATGTAACACCGACTACACACATGAAAAGTTATTCATTCATTTAAAAATAGTTGAGTAATGAATTGGACTGGTAGTCATCTCTCAACACCGGTGGTCTAATGGTAGAATAGTATCCTACCACTATACAAACCCGGGTTTGATTTCTGACTGATGCTTTCTGTTGTATTGTACTTTTCTTTTTTCTACATAGGGGTTTTTGGGAGTTCAGATCTTCTCCACCAAAGCATGTTATCCCCCAATTCTTCCAACCCTCACGTTAATGGGCTAACACAAGACTGACCATGGTATACAGGCAGGCTCATCTGTGAGGTGGCGGGAGAGGTGGGGGCCGGGGAGATGAGATTATAGGCAGTTGGGTGGAGAAGATCTGCGCTTGATTTTTAGACTTTATAAAATTCGTACACATATGAACATGCCTATACTTAGTCTATGTCTTTATGACCAATTATGTTGAGTGGTGACCAAACTACTTGTATTGTTTGATCAAGAATTGTTGTAGTAATCCTACCAAAAAAAAAAAAAATTGTTGTAGTAATTAATTAATTATGAATGTTAGCATTAGACTTAAATAAAAGGACAATAAAGTTTGGATCCTTCACTGCAATCTCTCCTTACATTTCTCCATCACACAACAGGGATGTGATTAACATCTTAGTGCTTACAAAATAAATCAGGGATGGGTCTCTTAGTAGGTCTTATATAGCCGTCATCCCTATTATATGATTGAAAAGTATATATGAGGAGAGCACATACTTATACGGATCAGATAGAAGATCTAGAGTCCGAGTTGTGAATCTCGTAATAGGGGAAGGAATAAAATATTAAGTTTGATTAACCAACCATGATAAAGGCAGCATCAGCTTTGGGGATAGAATGGAACATGTCACCTCCGATGTGTTCAACCCCGTGGAATGGAAGCGCGGTGGACACATGTGGGAGGTCGAAATTGATGCCTCTAAGCCATGCAACGCCATGCCATCTCCTCCACCTACATCAACCACCGTTTCAATCCCCTCAAACCGCTTGGGACAACCCTCCACAATGGTAGGCACCACCACCCTAGCGATGCAAGTCATGGCATCATTGATGAGCTTGGAATGATCGAGGTGCCTTGCAGCATATTCCCAAAGATCATTGCCATGGGTCGCCTCAAAAGCTGCCAACTTACCCATCCTCACGCACACGGCTAGCAAGAGCCAACCATGGGGCCAGCATCACTGTGCTGCTCTCTAGCAGTAGTAAGGCTGCCATGCTACGAACTCCATCCTTGATCAAGCGCCGAGAGATGGGCGTTAGGGCGTAGCCCATTGTCTCCTCTTGGTTTCTAGTTTCTGCAATTGTGTTCTCTTTGAAACTCCACGATGAGCCAAGAAGCATAGTATGCAGTAGAGTGGAGCTGCCGGACAGCCTAGAGCAGCAGAAAGCTGAGCCAGTGTCATGGGTTGGCCACCATGAACATTTAAGGCATCTGCTATACCCAGTTCAATAGCACACTTCATCACTCCCAGCTCCACGAACCCAAATACGTATCTCCATATCTCCACTGCTGCTTCTTCTGCATCTTCTTCTCTATCTTTGAAATCTCTCCTCTTCTTGCATCCATTTTGATTTCCCAAATCCCTCTATGGACACACTTTATTGATTCTATCCATCTCTATATATACTCCTAATCAATTATTGGTCTGAAGTTATTAATAATTTCATACATGAAACTGTACAAAAAGTTTTGGAGAATGCTAGTTGAGTTACTCTATTGAACGAATAATGATAGAAATTATGAGGATAATAACACATTTAGGCAAACTGTTACATGTTAATCATGCGTTTGAGCTTTAATGATCTTCGTTCCCAATTAAAAAAAAAAAGTCTTCCTTTCAGATCGAACGGACATCGGAGCCGAACCGAAACACCGACCGAACCGGCAAAAGGGATCCGCGAAACTTACGGATATCCGTAACCGATCCGAAAAAATCCGATTATGATGATAATTGTCACTTTACATTTTTATTAAAATTTCATCCTCGCATCCGAACCGAACCGATCCGATATCATCTATTTTAAAGAAAAGGTTAAATACTCTCTCCGGATAAAAATATCCGGATATATCCGACCGATAAGCAATTATCCGATCCGATCCGGCGTAGCGGAGGATCGGATTTTCGTAATAAAATTTTCGGATGATACCCTACGAATCGAATGCGAATTGGAGGCGGTTTCGTATCCATTTCGGGTATACTTGATTCTGTATTATAGAAATTACTATGTGGCTAGGCATAGTTTTTATTTTATTTTATTTATTAATATGAGGCAAATTGGAATATTCAGTAGTTATTATTGTTATTACTATTTTGGTTGATAGAAATTACTTCATTCATTGAAATTTGAAGAGATACAACGAGATAATTTCATGAAACTTGAATATAAAAATTGATATCAAGGAGAGAAAATTTGAGAAAACCTGTAAAATATAAACATGGCCAATGAGAGAATTTATTTATTTATTATTATTTTTTAAGACCTGTAAATGGATAGCATTCGTATTTGTTTAAGGGTGTTCATATCCGGAAATTTTATTACAAAAAAATATACGTCTACTAAGCAACTGAATTCGATTTGGATAATTCCTTATTAGATCGGGTAATATCCGAATAAAAATTTATCCGGATAGAGTAAAGTATTAAATATTTTTTTCTCTGAAAATAGATAATAATCGGATTTGGAAACCGGAATTGGTAATTGAATAATCAGAAATCGAAAATTATCTGATTAGAATAAAATATTAAACACTTCTCTCCAAAAAAGGGCTAATAATCGAATTTGGAAACCAGTAATTGGTAACCATAAATTGGAAATCGGAAATCAAAATATAAAAAAAATAACAATCACCAATCAATAATCGGATAGTTGATCGAATAAGATTATCATCGGATATCTGATTAAGTTCTTGATTCGAATTTGAATGTCTTCTTTAAATTTTTGTCGGATTCGAATAGCGGTTTTGCTAATCAACTTGGAACGGGCTTCATAAGAGAATTCCCTCGTAGTCTCGTACCTAAAGCAATAATTGATTGGGCCACACTTAGTACTCAAATTGATTGAAAATTTACTCATTATAAACATGGGAAATTTTTTTTTTTTTTTTGGTGAAATGAAAATTTATATTGGACTCTCAAGACAAACGGCTCGGTTTCTAACATTTCTTTTTAGGTTGGATGCATTTGGATCCTCTGCTGATGAGGTTTGTGCTCCCTTTTACTCCTCTCCAAGACACATTAGCAGTGAGAGGTCAGGTGCACTAACTGTAAAGGATTTGGATTCCTTGTTAGTTGTTAACCACCATAAATGCATAAAAGGGAACTAACCGTGATTCAGTTCAAAGGCTCCTGTCCCAAAACATTGTACAAAAATAAACCTCCTAAATCTAATCCAATCTATCGGGTGAGAAAATTGTATTTTTATTTTTTATTTTTTGAGTTTTTTTATGTGGGGTCCTCTTAGTGGATGGTGCGGAGAAAATTAAACCGAATCGCCTTAAGGCCCGGTTGAACCATGATCAAGACCAGTCTTGACCTAGTCTTTACGATCATAAAGGAAAAGCCATCTGACGATTATAAGTCACGAACGTGATCCCGAATCTTGCAAGATACTTAACCAAGTTATAGGAGGTAACTATCATTGAGGCGAAGAGGGGAATCGTGCTAAGATTGGTAACTAATCATGATCCCGAATATCTAAGGTAAAACCCTATGATCGGACGGCCACCGACGAGGATCATGAAATCGTCCAACGATCGAGAATCACTGGTATAATCTATATAAACAAGTAGCCAACGCCCAGACGAGGTATCTGAATCATTTCCTTTACAATTACGTTCATTTTTACTCTGCAACTAGTCAAAGTTGTGTGATCAGTTCATCTACTGACTTAGCCTTCGAAGGTGGCTTCCCGACCCCCATGGTCGAGCCATTCTTAACATTGTTTTGCAGATCATCTTCGTAGATCTCAGGGCTAAACAGATTTTGGACGCATTAGTGGACCACAAATTAATGTTGAGTCCCCTTAATGCAATATATTACGTATAGGTGTAATATATTACATGTGGGCTTTAACTAGACTAACACCATTAGTCGCGTTAAGTATATTCAAATTTCAAACATGAAAGGACCAAAATGTCTTTCAAATTATTTAATATTTTGTGTTATTATATATATAAACCTCCTTACTAAGATGTTGGTTTCACCATCTAGAACAATTCTACATTGGCCAATTATCTTATTTTAAAAATATATATTAACACAATGTATTAAATAATCATAAGAGCACTTTAGTTTCCTCATGTTTGCTTGGGACCCAATATTAGCTTTTTTGGGCCAAATTTAACTTATTTGTTTTACAGAGACCCACATTACATCCTCAAATTAATTACAAAAAGACCTCCCGGGGAGGGAGTCCCCTTTATTAACCCATCATTAGCAACCCATTAGCAACCCAATATTAGCTTATGGTCATCTAACGAGACCCATGTTTAAAAAACTTTTATTTTTTTAATACATAAATTCTTATAGAATTATAAAATAATCCGATTCCAACTGGAATTAGTATCAACAAAGACCATGTTTCATGAATAAGATATCAAAACCAGAACTTTCCTCAATTAGAAGATGCTTTCATTAGTACCACCTGTTCCGTGCTCCTCTCCTTCCTTCGACGCTGGGGTCTTCCTGTGTTTCCGTATTATCCCTTCATTTCTTGATTCGTTTTCATTTCTCTGATCATTCCTTGCAAGAGAAGCATCATGCCGGAATGGTCTCAGCTTCCGGGCGACGTACTGGGGGAAATAGCGAGTCGACTAACGACCTACTTTGATATCATTCGATTTCGCTCCGTCTGTTCTTCATGGCGATCGGCTGTTGCAGAAAAACCTCGCCGCTTCCCTTGCCGTTTTCCAATTGTGACTAACGAGGGTTTCGTCGAAACCACCTGCGGTTTCTATCTCTCCAAGCGAACGATTTATCGTCTCGGATTGCCGGAAAATCGTATTCGAACGTGCATCGGCTCCAGCGAAGCTTCCGATGGATGGCTGATTAAGGTCGAAGAACATGTTCCCGACATGATGCATCTCTTGAATCCTCTCACCGAGGCCCAAATCAAGCCTTTACCTTCCATATTCCCCAAGGTATTGGATCTATCGAATCTTCGTATCTCTGAATTGGGCCAAGAATATGTTCTTCAGTACATTAATTACCGTCCCTTTGCCAATTCTTCCGTCGATGCTGCTAATTTGTATATGGAGAAAGTCGCCTTCTTCTCTTCGAGTTCCGATAGTTTTGCCCTCTTGACGATTCACGTCTCTGGAAAATTGGCCATGTTTAAGTCAGGAGACGTGAGATGGACTGTCATAGAAGACCTACGCTCTCCCTACGACGACGTGATATGCTTCAAGGGAAAATTTTATGCCTGTTGATAGCGCGGGAAGCACTGTTATTGTTGAGTCTTCTGCGACTGTGACCTTAATTGCGTTCCCTGTATTTGGCGGTGATAAGAAGTATTTGGTGGAATCTGAGGGTGACTTACTATTGGTTGATCTTTATCTCAGCATGGGCCCTGGAGACGATCCACATGTCGAGAACCTTTACATCGATTTCTATGAACATATTGAATCCTACATGGAGAAAACAGTCCGCTTTAAAGTTTTCAAGCTCTATGAAGACGGGCAGAAGTGGGTTGAAATGCAATCCTTGGGTGACCGGCTGTTGTTCTTGGGTGACAGTTGCTCATTTTCTGCCTCGGCCTCTGATTTCCCTGGTTGTAAAGGGAGCCACATCTACTTTACGGATGCTTTTAACTGTTCGAATGATGTAGATAACTTTCACTTCAAGGATATAGGAGTATTCAACTTAGAAGATGGTTGTATCGGACCTTTAGCTTCTTTTCCAGACTATTCCAAGTTATTCTGGCCTCCTCCATCTTGGGCTGCAGCCCCTGCGCTAGAAGTGAGCAATCATCTGTCATGATCATTTCTTTTATTTGTTTTCTTTATTTTTCTTTGACATGGTTTTAGCTGAGTCATGCCATTGCGTTATCTTAGTTTATCATAACCTTGATCTTGAAATTTACGATTTTAACACAGCTATTGGTAAGGTTCATCTTTTGAGTACATTTGATGATAGGAGTTAAGACTTATTTTAATCGAATGTAGAATTGCCTTTCAAAGAACATTTGATCAGCTGTTGTCTATAGACAAGTTTATAGAGATAAAGCATTCCTACCCTTCTTCTCTCCCAAAACCAATAAACATGTATTGATTTAATTAATAGTCTTATGATAGGTTGACTCTTAATTACGTAAAAAGATGCATGGACAAGAAAACCTGGAGCATTACTATTCATAACCCTAGAACTAGATAAGCCAGAACTTCCAACCAATGTAGTATGGGTATATAGACAATTTTGATCTTTCAAACACTTTGAATCAATCACCTATGTCATAATTTAGGCTGACTCTTTGCAGTTTCCTGATCCCTAGATATATTGCATGGGTTAGTGAAAGTTCTAATTCCATAGTCCTCAAAATTTAGCTCTGGATCAAAATGATCAAGATGTTGTCTGAAGTGGTTTGCCAACTGAATGTATACATCTAAATACAGGGTCCTGTTAATGTTCATAAAGCTTGGTGAAATTAATCATCTCCTTGAGTACTTTATGGGCTTAAGTTAAACATAGAAGGATTTAAATGATGGATAACCATTGTAACTTTACTCCAAGTCAGGACACGAGCCCAAAAGGCTTGGGCCTGAGGGTTGAACATGGGCATTTTAGGTCTCATCTTCTTTTATTTGATGAATTTATAGCTCTAACAGTCACCCCAACTGATTCCAAGACAAACTCATTCAGTCCAGATTGAAGCATGTATCTAAATGATGGATGCGATATGGGCATAGTCCATTAGAATTCACTATCAACTCTCTTAGTTGGGATAAGAGAGGAGACCCCCCAGAGCGACCATAATTCAAGTTTTAGTATAGGTGAACTAGGAATGTGGTTGGTCACTGATGGAGTTTAGGAAAGGTTTGGGATGCTTTTTGAAGCTTCTTGCAGCATCTAAAGTTTATTGGTTTAGTGATTTGGAATATCTGAGGAAATTGTGGATCCATTTGTAGTTCTATTTTCATTATTCTTGTTGGATTCTTATTTGAACAACATTTGTTCAACATTTTTTTTGTCTTCTGGTTCAATAAGTATGTGTCTCTGGTGCTTTGTGAAAATAAATTAGTATTTGTAGTTTACGCTTGCTAATGTAAAGTCAAAGCAAGGATGA
Organism: Hakea prostrata; assembly: GCF_041222555.1. NCBI lineage: Eukaryota > Viridiplantae > Streptophyta > Magnoliopsida > Proteales > Proteaceae > Hakea > Hakea prostrata. The sequence goes on along the minus strand of NC_142603.1, from coordinate 6,662,569 downwards.
CTTAGCTCCATTTACCCACAATCAGAGTGTTAGAAATAGGGATGGAAATCAGTAACTTAATGTCTGAAACAATTCATCCAAAATAAACTTATCCGGCTGATTGGCTCCAATTTGGATCAAATGGAGGTGAGACCATGCTGCAAATTAAAGACGGTTTTGATGGCTAGAACTTCAGTTATGAAGGTAGACTGAAATTAGAAATTTTATGCGTAATGAAGTAACAGGGTAATAGATAGTTGGAGTGATGGATGGAATGATTGGTCCAGCAGCAACTGTAACACTGCATTTTGAATAATAGATATTCTCAGTTGATGGTCTTAGCAGCAGCACTTCAAGAGCAGTAATAGCAGACTCAAAACAAGAGAAAATGAGGCAAAGATAGGTGGATTTAGGTCTTGACAGCAAGGCTCCTTCAGCCCTAGATGTTTAGCTCCCACAGAAAGGCGCTAGCCCTTCGTATCACTCACAACGGAAAAGAGGACACAACTATTCACTGAGTTGACTGAGTTAGATGGGTGTCTGATTCATTCATTTTTAAGCTGGAATACTCTCGATAAATTCCAAGCCAGTTTCTGTTTATTTAATAGTAATCCCAGTTGAATTAGGAGTAAGAATACTCCTACAGCCCAGCATGGGGATGCTTTTTGTTTTTTCTAGGTGAATAGCATGGGGATAGTTTTGGATATTTTTTTTTGTTTTAAATTCCTTCTGTGAATAGATTTGTTTCCTATTGGGTGCTGTTATCCTTTGTTCATTGTGATACAAGGTGACAAATTCTATAATCTATATAATCGTGCAAGGCCTGGTTCCTTGCACATTGATTTTATTATGAACAATGCATGGCTTTTGATTTTCCTCTTCTGTGAGATTCAGTTACTCCATTGGTAAGATACCAATACCACAGGGGATCCAGATCCTCTTCACCTAGGCAGGCTGTCCCTCCATACCCCCACCCTCACAAAGGGCCTGACAAATTACTATGGGCAGGCTCAGATGTGAGGGGGGAGAGATGGGGGGACAGGCAGTTGGGTGGAGAGTATCTGTGCAGTAACACTGGTGGGATTCTAGTACGACTAGGTGAGATGCCTGGTCTTATCTGCTTGTACCATGGGCAGGCTCATATTTTTTTTTGGTTGGGGTGGGGGGGGGGGGGGGGGGGGAGATGGAAGGACGGGCAACTTTGCTGGCAGATCTTAAACAGGTCAATAAATGCAATTCAGCTAACAGATCGTACCAACCAATCTTGACGCTCTGCAGAATTCTCCAAAAAAAAAAAAAAAAAATCTATTTTAACTGGACTGCTTTGTAGGATTTCCAGTCAGCAGGAATGGCAGTGGCTTCTCCACACCTTGGACATCAACAGGTCATGGACTTTTAAGCATATGGTTCCTGTTTTGAATGATCTTCAACAGGTTTTTCAGATTTCAGAGTAGCATCTCACGAAGAAACTGATTGAGAACAAAGAAAGGATGGATGATGTCTCTCACTCTTCTCTTGGGCCTCTCACCCAACCTTGTCTAATTGACATACTAAATACTTTTAGAAAAGATAACTAATAGTTATAAAAAACAACTTAGAAAAGAAACTACCCTTTTGCTAATAAACACCCCATGTGATGACTATATTTCCCCTAATATTTTGTCCGTTGCAAACTGGAAAAGATCTTCCAGGCCTCATCATCTGTTGGGCTACTTTACATCTGGCTGGTCAATTGCTAGATTCGGGCAGATTATATGCTGGCTCAACGGGCTTTGATAGATCAAGAATACCAGTTAAATACATGCTGTCTCAATGGACTTCTTTTAACTTGTAAGATGGACCAAATATGAGCCAATATTGAAGCCCACCTGATGGACTTATATGCGGCTTCATTAGTTATTCTTTGTCTTGCCCTCCACATACTATAATTCTGGAGTATTTCAGTTTCTTGCATATCACTGTTGATAATTCAATCCAAATCTCATGTTTTACAAGCAGACTATTCTTGACTATCCATGGTTTTACCTGCAGAATCTGACTTTAGATTATTGAAATCCTGCTACCACTAGGATTTCTGATATCTTAGATTTTCTTCTTAAATATCAAGTCCATGTTATTGATCTCTGTTACACTTTTTAGTTCTGATTATTGTTCTGGTAATTTTGTTGCTAATATTTGTTTTCTGTTTAGATCCTTTCAGTTACTGCTGATATCAAATCTTAGTTGGAAAGTCTTATCTGAAGTAAGACTCTTATAAAACTTGAGATCAGACCCTCATCAAGTTCAATTTTTGATAATTTGTTCTTGTATCCGAATGTAGTGATCCATTTGGAATTTGATTTAAGCTTGATATCCAGATTACTGTTATACACTTACTCTTTGATCCTTATTTGTTCACTGTAATTTTCTTTTATTTATTTCCTGGCATTCTAGTTTACTGCTGTTATAATCCTAAACCTATACGCTTCTACAAACCCATCAATTGTTTCTGAGTTTCCAGGTTTGAAGTGTGTGCTTTTTTCACAACCTTCATGGAACAGTGTCACAATCTTCTTCTTTTCTCTCTTTTTTTTTTTTTTTTTTTTTGCCTACATCTCCTGCAAGTGAACAGTATTTTGATATGGCCTAATTGGCAAAGGACCTTTTGGATGGATGACTTTTTTACATGTTCTAAAACATGAATAGTGCCATGATAGAAACATTTCACCAACTTTCTGAGCACAGGTTATATAGCCTTCCAAAACATCATCATAACTAATCCTCATCATGATTGCAGTAAGATTTATGTTTGTTCAAGCATTTTTTTTTCTCTCTTTTTTCCCCGACTCAGACCTTGTATTATAAATGCAGCAATTGCAGAACCAACAACTGGAAGATTAAACCTTGTGAAGTGAGGCGATTGCAGTGAGCCTGAAGGGTTTGTGGATAGGAATCTCTGGGGATATCACCAACAAAAATAGGGAGTCCTCAGCGAGTATTTACAAATGGGCTAGGATTGCGCACTGGTCGTGGGAAAATCTGTTCCGTTGCTGAATTAAATATGTCCTGGCTAGGCTTTTTGAGAGCAAGGGACGTCAAAGTTTCAAATTTCGCATGCCTTGAGGTAATGTATATATACTATTGAAAAAAGCTGTTCCAGTTGACTCTTTCTGGTTTACCACTAGGAAAAGGAGGAAAAAAAAAGTTGATTCTGTCTGGTGGCATGGCACTGGTATTGTATGAATGCCTTGAGGTAATGTATATATACTACGGAAAAACGCTGTTCCAGTTGACTCTTTCTGGTTTACCACAAAAGGAAAAGGAAAACAAAAAAAATAGTTGACTCTGTCTGGTGGCATGGCACTGTTATTGTATGACTTGCCAGTGTTAACCAATTGATAAGAGATTCTGGTTTATGATCTAATAGTTTATCCATGTCAGGTTTCTGGTATGAAGCTTGTACAAGCCTCCAAAAATAAATTGTTGACATCGATGAGGGGTATGTATAGAAAACTAGTCTTGTGTATATATATCCAAATCTTGAGTGAGTCTACTGAAAAACAAGGTCTTAATTTCTCCTGCAACCGTATGGATTTCTACGAGCAAGACAAAAGAAAAAAGGAAAATGGAGAATGGTTTTCCACCATGATAAACACTCGACCAGCACTTCAAGCACAGTCAGTGGTTCAGCTGCTGCATGAGTGGACTACATGAACTCATATCGGTTAGCTCGGTGTCAAGGAGGTGTATTCCTTTAAACTGAACTGGTAGTTGAATTTTGATTGAAACAATTATAATAACAAATTCCCATTGGCCAGCTCCTTTGAAAATTGGTTGCATTGGACAGGCCAGAAGTTGAATCAATCCCAAAAGCAAAAGCCAACACGAACCCAAAAAGAAAAGGGTTTTGTTTTTCAAAAGATGATGAAGCGCCGCGGTTTCCCGGGCGTGGGATCACATGGAGCAACCTACACTTGAATAAGAAGTTGGGAAAAGAATATGTTAGAATTTAAGCCTGACAGGGCTATGGAAAACTTTGACGGGCTCCTTTGCTTTTTCTAAAGCAGTTGTATATGTGGAGATAGCAATAGCTTTTGACCATGAACTTTTATATATTGGCACAAATGAAAGACCAAGTCGGGGCCAAGGCCCTTTGGATTTGAAACAACTGGGGTTAAAGAACCCCTCATGTGAAGGAGTTATAAGGGTAGGTTGGTTGAAGAAAGAAGAACCACCATAACTTCTATGTTCTTTAAGAAAGAAATTTTCATGGTGCCAAGAAGATTTGCAAAAATAGAACCGTGAATGTTTTGGCGATCCTCAATAAAAAAATTCAAAAAATTCAAAAGGATCTTGCAAAGCTTCAGGGGCTGTCCAGTGAAGGGGAAACTCAATGAAAGGAAAATTAGTTATCAGAAGAACTGGAGCATCTACTTAATTCCAAGGAAACCTTTTGGAGACAGAAGTCAAGAATAAAGTGGTTGCAAGAAGGTGAGAAGAATACCAATTAATCTTTTTTCCATGCAAGTATAGTGGCTAGAATGAGACATAACCAGGTATTTCAAAATATGAGATACAAGTACAACTGGTGCACGGTGCTCGGTGCTCGGATGGGGATGGGATTTATGAACTATTTGAAAGATACTATGCTGAATTATTCACATTAGAGGAAATTGAGGACCAACACTTGAAGGAGATGCTTCAAGGAGGGAAGGTGGTTTTCCCAAGAGCAAAATGACAAAATTGCCCAACCTTGTATGGAGGAAGTCAAGGAAGCACTATTTGCTACTAAAAGCTCATGTGTGGATAGATTCCTCTCTTTATTCTTTCAAAGATCTTGGGATCTAACCTTGAAAGATGTTCAAATTTGTATCTAGCTTCTTTGCTACAGATTTCCTCCCAAAAGGTAGTAATGACACTCTCATAAGCTTAATCGCCAAAAAGGAAAGCCCGAAAATGGTGGAAGACTTTCAGCTGATTAGTCTATGTGGGGTGGCTATGAAAATCTTGGTAACGAGATTACACTTGCTACTCCCATCTATTGTATCGAGTTCCCAATTAGTTTTTGTCAAAGGGAGACTAATCTCAAACAATGTGTATAAGGTCCATGAAGCTTTTGATTAACTAAAAGGCAAGAAGAAAGGAACAAAGGCATTTGTGGCACTCAAATTGGATATGAAGAGAATTTATGACATATTGGAGTGAAGATTTATTATCGCCATGCTATCTAAATTGGGATTCGAGCTGAAATTTGTAGATATGGTTCTCAATATCCTCTCTTCAGTGAAATATTCCTCCATTATAAATGTTTCAAAAGGTTTAGTGTTATTTTAAAAAGAGGTATCTGCCAAGGTGATCCACTCTCCCCTGCTCTATTTGTTATTTGCTCCCATGGCCTAACAAACTTGATTGACAGGCAGCATCTAAGGAGGTATCAGGGATAAGGATTAGAAACATATAAGAGTAGTTAGCGAACTTGACATCTGCACATGATTGTATTTTGTTTCAAAAGCAAGACTAGGTAGTATCTACTTGCTCACCGGATGTATTGAACCCTATTGCAAGGCATATGAACAAGCTATAAATTATAAGAAATCAAGTCTGCTTCAGCCCCAATGGTCACACTAGAATCAAGAGGTGGTTTTAAAAGATTTTGAAGGTAAAATACAGAGATGGACCACAAAAGTAATGGGGGGTCTACCTACAGACTTTGGAGTCAAAAGTAAGCCTCTTCCATTCATTAAGTGACAAAGTGGTGCATACTTTGGTGTATCATCTAATCAACAACATGGTTTGCTTCTCACCCGAATATTTTTAATTTCAATATTAGACAAGGAAACATCAAACAACCATTAAAGGGTTGCTTCATTAGTAATGATCGACACCTCTTACTAAAGAGATCATGGATTCGATGTTTCCCTGTGGTATGATAATTCTCGGTGGCTATCCATTCTAAAATAATAATAATAAATAAATAAATAAACTACATAAAAAATCAACACGACTGAAGAGGGGAATTTCCTTCCGAGTGAGCCGAGTAAAAGATTGAAACCGGCTCAGCCCGATTTAAACCGAATTGTATCCATGACACCACCCCAAAGGGCCGAAACTCAGGCGGCGCCGCGGAAGATTCACGCGATTTCGTTGTTGTGATGCTGCGTGCCGCTTTAAAAGCCAAACACTCCCATACAGAAGACTTCTTCTGGGATATTATTGCAAGCGAAAACCCTAATTTAAGCGAAATCGTTCGCACCCTAATTTCCGTTTGGGTTCCTCAATCGAATTTCATCATCCTTCAATTCAACGAAAGGGAAGGACAAGGATGTCGTACGATGATGTAGAAATCGAAGACATGGAATGGAACGAAGGGATTCAAGCTTTCACCTATCCGTGTCCATGTGGAGATTTGTTTCAGATCACCAAGGAGGAGCTAAGGTTTGGGGAAGAAATTGCTCGTTGCCCAAGCTGTTCTCTTTACATAACCGTCATATATAACATGGAAGATTTCATGGGTGAATCCAAGAAGAACAATCCTGAGTCTTCGAAACAGCAGCCCGTTGCCGTGGCTTAGAAATTCTGGTCAGAATTTTGTTCGCTCTTGGAATTTATTCTTCTTGTTACCTTGATGAGTTGTTGATGCCATTCAATCATTAGTTTCAGAGAATATTGTTCTAAGTTTTGTAGTTTGGTTCTGTACACTAATTTGAGCGAGAATTTAATACAGCATTCATATATTACTGTTTTATACGGATTTCCGCCTAAAATTATTCATTTTGACGTGTGTTAATGAAATTCCTTAATTTTTGCCTTTTCCGGAGACACATACGCGTCCAACTTTAATTAAATCTGCAACGCTCTCCCTGATGTGGTGTTTCTTCTACTTAGAGTGATTCTTCAATTGGATACAGATCAAACATTTATTCCCAAATATTAATGGGTGGTTGGTCACAAGAATCAAGACTCATGAGACAGCTCTCTGCACTCATTCTGACTTATTTGTATCTTTGTTTAAATCTCAGGCGATGAATGAAAAAGAAGCGAAATTAGAAGAGAAATCCATACCCCCCTCCCCACCCCACCTCACCAAGAGAGAGAGAGTGTGTGTTACAGAAAGTTAAGAGAAGCATAAGATTCAATCATGTGTTTAATTCAAGATTAGGGCAAATTCAGTGTCTTTGGATTAAAATATTTATACATGCTGAATCCTATCACTTATTGGGCACCCGTTTGGAGCCAAAGAGAAGCATCACCATTCCACTGCTTTGGCCATGCAAAATGATGGTATTCTCTTTTAGATGGGGATCTTCTTTTTTTAAATATTGAATCTCGGTCACAAGGTCAGTCTTTCTGAAGTTACCAGTGGTGCGCCATTGTTGTTATTCTGTATTGTAGAAAAAGAGAAGTTGAATTGCTGTTGTAAGTTTGTCTTATTAGTTTGTTCTTTTTTTTCCTTGCTGCTGTTATATCTGTTCTGTGGCTTGATTTATTCATCCTGAATTAGTTTTCATCTGTCGTCCTCATTGTTTGTTTTGAGGGGTGGATGAAAAGCTGGCCTCCCCTTTTTATCATTGCATAGGTCATTTTTTGGAGGCAAAACAGACACTATCTTATTAGAAAGTTCATTTTGTGTTCTGGTTAAGCTTGAGGGATTGGGTGTGAACTTATCGGTTACATATAATGCTTTTATGATGGGAACTACAATATGGGAGAGGTTTTATCTGTTATCTGAATTAAGGGGTTTGCATCGGAGTCAATAGAGGAATTTGATGAGAAGAGAGTGCATATGAGAATCATTTTCCATTGCAAGTTTAACTATGCTTTTCTTTGTGCAAGAGAAGAAATTTTATGAACTATTGAAACAGGAAGCTTGCTTCATCATTAAATACATACATACAGCTTCTTAGATCTGACCTGACAAGCTAGATTGTGTGTGATCCTAGTAGGACTTCTCTCCATCTCTTGAATACAAAACAAGTTGGGAGTTTTAATAGAAGAATTCACACCGAAAGGAATTGCTCCCTTGGACATGAATGGGCAAACGAATTAGTCAATCACTGCACTGGATCTGTGGAGTCGCTATAGAGTTAAAGAGTTTTTAGGGACCTAGTGATGATGCTTTCTTGTTATCCTTTTTTGTATTACCTTGGTTCAGCCTTTTGGGCTGTGTCCCTGTTTAGTGTCGAAGATTAAAATAGGCCTGGAATTTGAATTTTGTAGTATAAAAATGGTTTCCCACCTTGCCTTTCTTTTGTGATTGGATCAAAGCTGCGATGTGTGCTGATAGGGTTTGCAATGAATATGAGAGAGGACTCCTGGTTATCAGAGAGGGAAGAGGGTGTTTGATTTTTGCAGGCATCAGAAGATGACACATTTCCAGGGAGGTAATTAGCGGTTGTGATTAATTTGATTTGGTTCAACTTCGAAATTGCCGTTCCTTCCAATTGCCATGTTTGTATTTTCCATCTAGAAGAAAAGATTCTCGTTCGCACACTTCATTAACTCTCGCCATTTTCTTTTTTCTTAAATCAGTTTGTATCCTTTTCGTTTGATGGTGTTCATCTTTGTTATTGTTGAGATTCAAGATTGGGATTCCAGGGTTTGATGTGAATTTTCTTTCTCATCCAGAGTTCTCTCTTCTGTAGGAAACTATGGTTAAACTTGCTTCATATTGAAACCAATGTAAGTGACCTCTTGATATCTAAATCAAATCGATGTACCAACAGACAATCACCATCTTCATTCCTTTCATTGCAAGTAAAAGAAAGGAAAGCCAATCACTCAGAGCTTTTTCTGATCCCAAGTCCAAACCCTAGGATTGTTTCTTCTCTAGTTCAGAGTTAAGAAGCCCTCTAAAATCCTTTGTTTGGGTGGGCAGTAGAGAGGGTGGCCATGGTTTTTGCCCTCATAGTTATCCATGCCACTGATTTGCATAGAGTCCTGCAATGATGCCTTAATCATCTTTGATAACATTTATTGTGTTTCATCTTTTTTGTTTTGAAACCCATGGGTCTGCAAATCCAAAAATGCAGTACCTCCAACAACGGTGATGTGGAATGGGGTTGCAATGGGCAGGTAATGAGGGCATACTCGAGTGCTGCAGGGCTGGTGTTGTATGGCGAAGTAAATGTTTGGATTGTCATTACTACGTTCTCTGTCCTTTTTTCAGAAGAAGGTTTGTAGATTTTCTGTTGTTGAGGAGGAAGATAGAAAGTTGGCAAACTGTTGAGGTTAAAATGAAAATACTCAATGGAAAAAACCAAAATATAGCCAATGGTATCAAGCAGTTAATAATCCAACTTTTCATAGGAAGGTTTTAGGTTCGCACCCATCCGACAGCACATATATACACCCATAATATCAACTCGCCAGCTCAAAAAAAAAAAAAAAAAAAAAAAAAAAAAACTATAGCGATTAATTTTTATATTATAGTAGACAGATTAAGAATTTTGGAAAAGAAGCAGATGCTGAGTCATCGTTTAATTTCGTTATTTTAACCGCAAACATAAGGAGTGTCAATACAGTTGAATAAAAGAAAATTTCATACGATGTCACCTATACTTTGTGTATTCAACAACCACAAAGACTATTTATATAACTAAAACTCCCTTAAGACCTTTAATAATTTATTTTCTTAATTTTGCTCAAATCTTGAATAAATATATCAAGCATCATAAATTGATATTATAGTGTTTGAACCCAAAAAATAAAATAAATGGTATTGTAGTGATTTTCTAAAAATGGTACCACTTGAAGAAAGGCAGTTGACAAAGGCCTTTCGGTAATACAAATAATGACAAGGGCTTAATTGATCCTTTTTGAACACCACACAAGAGGCAAATGTAATAATACCATTTTTCTTAATTAAAAAATAAAAATGACCCTAGAAGAGTCCACCAAATTACCACCTCCTCCAAGCACATGGAAGTCCTGCCTCTTGTTGGAGGGAATGTTCCCAAATGTTACTGGATTAAGACTTTTAAGACTAGAAACAATTGAATTGGAGAACACTGTAGGGAGCACAAAATGACCAATATAACCTTACAATTTCAACATGGTGGAGTAGAGCATTATATAAACAAAGAAATTCTTTACCCTACAATTTCCCATGGCTATGCACAACAAATTTAAAAAGACAACTTTGAATTTTTCCATTCTAATCCCTAATGAGGTCAAACCTCACCATATGCTTGATGGTAAAGAAAATCTCAGCACATAAGTATCACACCTTCAATCTAACTTCTCCCTGTGAAGATGATTTCCACTCAAAAGCTTTATGCTATCCTATGAGCTTACCTTCTATATTGGAATCATTAACATTTAAATAGGTTTCATTATTTAAAGAAATGGAACAAACTTCTCATGCAATGTGTTCAATTGATGCCCATCAATCACCTTTCAATTTTCCTACTGTTTCAATGCTTCCATCTTTCACCTATAAGAATCTTTTCACAAGACCATATTGGCCCATAATCAACTAATAATCTTCCAAAGCTCTTACTTGAAAAATAAAGCAGCTAGCTTGATAAAGTAAAAAGCTCAAAACTCTCTATCATAAACGACTTGCAAACAGCAGAGAGAATATGAGCTACGGATTTTTAGTGCAAGTCCAGTGCCATATCTCCATATTAAAAAAGAAAAAATAAAAAATTCATGAACCCACACACAAACATAAAACAAAAATCATCATGCATGGAAACACATAATCAGGACAATTACCGTTTTATGGGATGAATCCCTGAAAACTTGGATTAGGAGTATCATGCCATACCCCACAACATGGAGAAAGAATTTGCACAGAGCATAAACAATAGACAGTGAAGTTCAACTTCAAAATGGGACAAAATGGCTTTTCCTGTAAAACAAAATCTAGCATTTTCCAGAAGCATTCAATTATAAATAAGAAATTGTCACAAAGATACAGGATAGTATTGGCTTATCAGGCCATCTGCATAATGATTTTCAAGAAGACTACCAATGTGCCAATTAATTGATCGGTAACAGTATCAATTGTATCATCTCATGGAGTAAGTTTCTGATATTGTATAATGTTTCGTTTCAAATCAAGCTGGGCTTTTTGCATAGGCTCTCTGGGACCTGTCAAGCTGGTACCTCGCAGGGGATTTAACTAGTAACAACCAGCAGTTCCATTGAAGAATGGTCAGTTCACAAAACAGTCATTATGCTCTCATATAACTCTACCCACCATCTCTTTAATCAAAATCAGTATAACATCTTACAGGATTCTGCAAGGAGATCGCCAAGTTATTCATTTCAACTACAAATTAAGCCTCTCTCATTGGTGGTGCAAGCAAGCAAGCAAAACAATTTTGACTTCACCCAAGATCATTTCAACATAGTGGAACAATATAAAAAAAAAATGAAACCCTTCCCTTGCAATTTCAGTCCCCTGGGAATGCCAGTACAGAACAAATTAGAAGACCGAAGAGAAGTTTAAATTTGCATTCTATCCCTTGAGGTGGTCAAACCGCACGTCTGATAGTACCAATGATCGCAGCACAAATATGATTATATTCCATGCTAAACTTCTCCCAGTGAACCTGATTTCCATTTGAAAGTTGTATGCTATATGCTACACTATGAACTTTCTATCATTGTAGTGATAAATGATTAAATAATCTTCATAATTTGAAAAAATGGAACAAATTTCTCTTGCAATGTTGTTCTCCCACCATCACAAATCTTTTAATGCCTATAAGCATCTTTCCCAAAGACAGTAACTGAATTTGATATATTGAAAACCATCCAGAACCCTATGGTATAAAGGAATACTTTTAATAAAAATCTAAAGCTCAAAAAATCAAGCATCTTGATAAAGTAAATAGTTTGATACTCGTATTCACTTTATAATTAGCAGGGAAAATATAAGCCGCCAGGTTTTAAGTTAAAATCCAAATCTATACCTCAAAATTGAAAGATAAAAAACTAATTAACACACACAACCACAAAATAGTGATCCACACGCACATAAACATTGATAATTAGAACAACTACCATTTATGGAATGCATCAGTGAAAAGTTGAATTGGCAGTATATTATGGCATACCATAAAAATTTGAGTGAAGTTCAACATTGAGATGGGGCCAAATAGCTTTCCTGTATAATAAAGCCCACATTTGAATTTCTGTTATAGATGACTTGGCATCTTCTAAATAAAGCAAAGATGCATGCATCATCAATAGAACAACTATTGCCTCCAAAAAGAAGAACTCAAGAACATTGGGTTATGATACTCACCAAAAATCTAAGCAAGAATCTTACAAAAAGATTAGACGACCCGTTCCCCTCAAGGGACTTCTGTCTTGGAGCAGGTTTCCTCCGCAGCAACAAAACATAAATCAGAATAATTACGGTGGTTCAGTGAATGCAACCACAGGGCCACAACTCCCTCCTTCTTTTCTGTTGATCCAATGTGGGGGTATATCTCCTTCATTTTAAATTCTTCTGCTTCAGCAGCATAAGCTTCCATGTTCAACGCTTCATGCGTGTCTTTCCATTTCTGGTTGTAGGAAGTGAACAGACACTCTTCAAGGTACAGACCAACCTCTGGAGCTGTAGGCACAGTAATGTTTATATCCCTGAATCATACGACTGAATTGTTAGATAAAAACCCATAATAGCATCCAAACAACAAAGTAATCCAAAGAAACTAACTATAAGAATTACTTTTGCAGAGCAACGTCCAGTAAAGACTCAGGAGCACAATTCCTCATCACAGCTACTGCAAGCCCAACCATCTTCCGAATCTGATGCAGCATAAAGCTCTGGCCTACAACCTCGCACTTGATAAAATCCACTCCTTCAACATTAACAACATGATTTGCAACAAACGACACAATGAAACGCTGGGCTGAAGGATCCTCAGCTTTGGTTCTGGTGGTGAAATTATGAAAATTATGAGTTCCCTCATAATGCTTCAGAATTCTGTTGAACCTCTCCCTCTGCTTCTCGTCGTAACAAAAAGAAGTGGCCTTCTCAATTGTGTCCTCCCCATTAGAACTCCTAACTAAATCAGGTTCACGGTTTTCTTCCTCCATAGAAGTCTTTGGCCCTTCTGCTATCACAGAATGAGAAACACAAAAACCACTATCTGCAGACACCTTATCCTCTACCTCGAGTGCAGCAGTAACACTCTCGTCAGAAGAAATAACGGACTCCACTGTGGTCTCACCAACTGAAACAGAATAAGGTAGGTCCGAAGAAACCCTAGACTCCACCACTGGTTCAGTGTGCGAAACAGTGGAAACACCATTCTCACAGGTAATCCTAGACTCCATTAATTCTTCTTTATCAGTAACAACATTCCCACCATTTTCTGCAGTCTTTGTTTCAGAGTTGCGTCGGCCCATAATACCTACAACCTTACGCCCTCTCTCCGAGCATTCTGAGCACTTAGAAAGCTCATTCCCCGATCCCAAACTAGCCAAAACAGTCTCTCTATCGGGATGTGAAGTGGGATCAAGTGCAAAAACTGGAAGAAGATAAACATACCTCCGTCGATCGCAGAACTTTTTGGCACTGAAGGAATTTGTAACACGCTTAAAACCGAAGATACGAATCTGAGGAGAGAGAATGGAATTGAGGCGATCAACGAAGCCAGGTGGGTCAATGTAGAAACGCCCCGAAACGACCTGTCCGACGGCGCTAACACCCTTATCAGTGCGAGCAGAACGAGCCCAATCATATCGCGGTGGTTTGCCTATGTCGTTTTCAGAGATAGCGCTGGAGACTGCGAAAGCTTGTTCGAGGTCGCCTTCGATGGTTTTGGCTCCGGGATTCCTCTGCATACCCTGATAACCAACGCCGCAGTAGGCGAGGAATATGGCGATTTTCCGGCGTTTGAATCTGAACTTCTTTTCGGTTGAAGGGATTGAACTGGGGACGGTTGAGTCAGGTACGATGTCCTCGTTGTCGTCATCGGAGGTAGAAGACATTTTCAGTTTCTTCGGTTCTGGGCCTTCTGGTTCTGGCGGCTGCAAAGGAGAAGTAGAAGTGGAATCCATCTTCTGAAAGCCAGAAGTGAAGCTATTGATAAATCTACTCGTGCTTTCTCACCAGATGAGATGACTAACTGAGATTTGAAACCGAGAGGAGAACCTAAAACCCTAGCGAGACAACAACTTGTCCTGTTTTCTGTACAACAGAACGTGGAGTTCCTTGATGAATCACCAAATACCGATACTGATTTTACGGCACATGTTTCTCTGGCTTTCCTAAGACTGCGGCTCATGGATTGGAGTTGCATGTCTTTATTCTAATCCAACGGCGATTAGGGGCAGCTTCACATGATGGACATGTCTACACGATCGAAGTTATGGCGGAAATCGGGCTCCACAACTCCCTAAACAGAAAACCTCTGATCTCCCTAGCGTAGCGGGACCACGGATTTAGGTATTCGAATCCGTATTGGATCCACCCATGTCTTTAACACCCGTATGAACTAACCTGCCTTTTGTTGGATGACCCGATCCGAATACCTAAAGCCATCGGGGCGGTCGGACCAACAATCTTTTTCTGTTTATATTTTATCAAAAGAAATTTTTGAACAGCAGAAATTCAAATTTACAACCGGACTTAATTTTCCCGCCTTTTTATTTCTCCTTCACCTCCTCCTATTCAGCATTTTCAGAGATTTGCTTGAAGTTCTTCTTCACCTCTCTTTGCCGCACGGATGTCTTCTTCTTGAAGCACAGGGTAATTAATTCATGGTATTTGTTTTTTAATAATCGAAATTGGTCTATCAAGATATTAGTTTGTCAATTTCTGTTAATGCTTAGAGTTCTGGAGAGTGGGGGGAAGATGTGACGGATCTGAAACCAGGAGACCGTCTCATCTCAGTGTTCAGAGAGGAATGCAAGGAGTGTATTCTCAATTGTGGTATCTCTAGGAGTTGGAGGGGAAACTAATACGAGCTTAATGATCAAACCTATCTTTTATTAGATCTGCTTCCTTGTTAATTATTTTTTCCTGTTTAAGGTCTTGGCTAAATTTTGAGTGATGCAAAACTGGAAAAGGATTCAACTTTGGATGTCTTTAGATACGGTAAAATATTTTCTTTGTTCCTGCAATTGCCATTTATGAAGAATCCTGCAATGTCTTGCGGTGTGATTACACTCTAGAAGGAGGCCAGGATAGCTGGAGTCACCTAGGATTATTGGTATTGGAATTAACTTCAACAGATTTGATTTAGGTTATTGTGTACTCGACTGGTGATTTGGATCTGTGCATCTTCCCCCCTTTTAAAATTTTACACCAATGAAGATTGGACTTTTTTCCTTCTGAATGACAAATAAGTTTGGTGTTGGTGAGTCCGTAAATCCTAAATAGTATGACACACCAATTGAAAAGTCCTTTTTCTGACACATGTTTTTTTACATATCCCCTTTCCCTAATGAAGAACCATGTTTTCCTATTTAGTTGATTGAATATGAGCATGCAGTTTAAATTTTGTTTAACAATTTTGTGTACCAATTGTCTGAATGAGGTTGTTCTTAAACTATGTCATCAGGATCCTTGGTGGGTTGACCAAGGAGGAGTCCACTGAAGCAAAAAGAATGTAAAGGAGATATTGCTGTCATGTTGTCTGCATTTGAATGTCTTTATGCTGTATATCTTTTATTCCCTTTTTTCATTTTATCAACTTATCTAAACCATTGAACGCATCTAGGTTTACCATAAAATCTACAGTTTTTTATATTTGATTGTTTCATTTTAATCAACAACATCGAAATCTTTTCTCTTAGGGTTGGGGAGTAACTGTATTTGTGGGTGCTCCAAGCAATGGAGCTGTTTCCAAGACCCACATTGTGAACTTTTTGAATGGAAAGATTCTCAAGGGGAACCTGCCATCAGTCATAGAGAAATACATTCACATGGCAATCTTGATAAGATTAAGCCACTATCTATTCCCACAAAACTTTTCCAGGATGCCTACCAAAAAGTTGTTGCTCGAGACTTATTATTTGAAAGGAAGTATGGAAAAGAATAATTTGGATTCTTGTTGTCTTTCGTTCAGGAAATTGAGCTGGAGAAGTTCATCACCCATTAAATTACATTCTCAGATATTAATCAGGCTTTTGACCACATGCTTAAAGGAGGAGAAAGCCTTGGATTCATCATTACATGGAAGAGTAAAACTAAGAGGGAGTTTGTATTTCATGCAAGTAATCTAAAAACTAATCCACATATGATCAGAAAAGAAGTGTCTGCGTGTGTGGAGTTTGGGAATATTATCCTTGGTGACCCTATGCAAACATAAATAAAGAGTTAACCTTTTTGACATTTTAATACCAACCCTCACTTCTATTAGTTTCTTCAAACATCATAAGGTTGCACTTCTTTATGCACAGGTCCCAGAACTCCCATGCTTAAATCTGCTCTGGTGGGTGATTAGTGCATCCTTTGAGTCAATCAGGTCTAATATAACTAGAGTAAAGTGTGCCCTTCTCTGTACAAATTGAGGGGTAGGGATTTCAGAGGCAGAAATCAATTCCTTCATGAAGGCTTTTGACGTGTCTACACATGGATCAAATTAGAAGTGGTTTCCCCCTCTCTCCCCCCCCCCCCCCCCCTCTTTTCTTGAACTAATTGGAGGGAGCCCAAACTCTGTTTCAGTGTTTGAGTAGGTTTACTATTATTAAAAGTTTTTAAATACATCTATGTAACAAATGAATGGATGGATTGGAATGAAAAGTTTCAGTAGATAGCATTGGCTACCATAAGATGTCATTGTGGTATTCTTAGTCTCCTCTTCTTTGAAATATCTACTCATTTCAGGTACAGCTGATCCACATTGGTACCTTTATTGCTTCCTAATTCTTCTGTTCAGCTTAATTTTTCTTTTTTAGTTACATTTCCTGCTGGCCTACTCTGCTTGGGCAGTACTTGACAACTTGTAGCCCATCTAACTTGAATTTAGCTCCTGCTGCATCCTTTCCATCTGATAATTGGTGGTTTTGGCCACAAATCCCTCAAAGAATTATTCCCACGTGTACAATTTTGGGTTGACAGGATAAACTCCATTGTGGGATCCCAACCAAAAAATCCAAGCCTGTTTTAAAGGTTACTGCAACACCAGGCTGCAGTCCATTTTGATTGCTTTCTTATTTGCTTTTCCAGCTCAAACTTGTCCTGCCTGGGAGATGTAGTAGCAAGGAACTTAATCCCCAAAATCTTATGTTCAAGAGGTTCCAGAGAAGGAAGATCCCATCTTCTAATGGCTGTATATTGCAGCTGGTCTGCTATTGACTAAAGGTTGAAGATGGCACAATGTAGAAGTCAGTTCTACTGAGATCGACTCTACTATAGGATCATCATTATATATCCATATCAGTTGGCTACAACAATGCAATCAGCAACAGAAATGAACAAAATAAAGCTGAATTTACGAGCAGAAGAATTAGTAACTCAGATGGAGCTGGGGGACCAATTAAAGGTCAGCCTTAATGACAGTAAATAGAACCCCCATCCTTAGCTGATTCTGACCAGCAGTTGTGGAGATATGGAGACCTAAAATCGGATTGGAGTCTGAGCAAAAAACCCAAATCACAGCAATGTAGCAGTTAATCTATTGACTGTGAGCAACAGCAGCAAGTCTTTGAGGATGATTAAGAGTTGAGTTGGGTCTTCAGGAGGTGCAATTGCAGTCTCACAGTAGCAGCAGAAGCAGAGATCAAATGTTGGGTGAAGAAGCAGTTTGAAGGGATGAGTAATGTCTGGATGACTATGATAGAAATATATCAATCTCCCAACAAGGCACTGATAGCCCACTGTATCCACTTGTTCTCCATTTCTCATCTTCAGATATTGCTAGCCTCAATTGGCGTCTCAACAAGGTAACACCCAAGCCTCCTAGTATCTGATAGGATATCTGAGGCATGATTCAATTGAGAGAGGAAGATTATCTTGGAAGACTGAGCAACTCAATTCTGAAAGTACTGCAACTCCTCCAAATCATTGAATCTCAAATTCCTAGCCAATAAGATTTTGATCATCTCTGTTGTGTCACTTAGAATAAGGAGAATGTCATCAACATAGGTAATGAGAGCAATAATGTATCACTAGATTGCTTATTTAACAAGGTATGATAGCATTGCTTTGAGTTTACCCTGCTGTCACCATAGCCTTCTGAGACACCCAAACCATTCTCTAGGTGATTGTCTCAGGTTCTCAGCCTATATACTGCATGTTTTAGCTTTTACACCTTTCCTTGGGTCTCATTACTTGAGAAACCTTGGGGAACATCTATATATACTTGCTCTTACAGCTCACCATGGAGGAAAACAACTTTTTAACATTTAGTTGCTCTAGATCCCAGCTCAGGTTGGCAATGCATGAAAGACTAACTCGAGCATGTTCAACTTCATAGCAGGTATAGGTCTCCTGGTAGTCAATCCCATATGTTCCATTGAACTCTTTTGCAGCTCATCTCACCTTATAGCAATTCACTATTCCATTATCTCTTTGCTTTATTATGCACACCCATTTGCAGCCCATTGGTCTTTCCAGAAAGAAGGGAGACAGGATCCAGGAATCATTCGTTTCATGTACTTCTATTTCCATTGACATGGCCCCTTTCCATTTTGAGTTTGCTACTGTATCTTGCTGGGTCCAGGGAATGGAAATGAGGAAAAGACGAATTCACAATAGGAAGGTCAAAAGTAGCCATGAAGACACAATATGATAGATTGGGTGTTGTTTACAACTCCTCTTCTCTTTATGGACTGTAATAGATAAGGAAGAGATGAAAACAAAATACAAAATAGGAAGGTGAAAAGCAACCGTACAGGCTGCAATACCACTGCCTAACTGTTGCACCACGGCTCCCCAACTAGTTTCAATCAAGTCTGGCTATTGATTTCTACATGTACTACTTGAATTCTTATTTAAGTATATATTTTCTATCAATCGGTTTCAGATTTCAACTCTGCTGCTACTGTTTACACTGCACATTATTCTGATACTGCTGAAATAACCATCTAGTCTTAGATATTGGGATTCCTTCAGGTGGGAAGCTTTATCCTAGTAATCTCAGCATTGGAGCAAGCCATATTTTTTTATCATATTCTCCCATCCAATTAGAGATTTCAGTCTGACTTTCTGCTCTATCTGATGCCTTGATTCTCTTTCATTGAAATTCCTATGAAACTTTGTTTCTTAACTGGTCACCGTGAATTCTAATTTCGTTGGATTTCTGAACATAATGATCTTAGGCTTCTGGAATCCAATTACTGAGGTAACAGCTGATATGTAATACTGAAGATTATGCTGCTGACACTGAAGAAGCCGATAAGGAATTCAATTTACTGCCAATGCGAGTGCTTACCTGCCAATTCAGCGGCACTCATCAAAACATCGAGGATCAACTGCATGTTGTAGCTTTTATTCCCATATTTTGTGGGCATTAATCTGTTCCCATCATAACGTAGTACTAGTGCCATTTTTCCTTGGACATTAAGATTTGGATCTTTGAAATTGTATTGGTTGATCTTTTACTAGAACTAGTCTGTCCTTTTTCCAATTCTTCTCTTTTGCAGTTTAGTGAATTTTTTTATTCATTAAAAAAAAAGAGGAACTTCTGATGGTTTATGTTCCCATGAAATTGAACAGTGTAATGTGTATATGCTTACACGTCCAGGAGTCCCCACTGTCTTTTATGATCACTTCTATGATTTTGGTGTATATGTAACCAAACTGTGAAGCTAGTATGCTGCGGAACCATATTCTCTCTGAAACATCATGGCTCCGGGGGGGGCCCCGGGGGGGGCCCCCCCCCCCACCCCCCAAGGGCGGCCCCCCCCCCCCCCCCCCCCCCCCCCCCCCCCCCCCCCCCCCCCCCCCCCCCCCCCCCCCCCCCCCCCCCCCCCCCCCCCCCCCCCCCCTTTGAGCTGGAGTTCACTAACAAGTTTCATTGCATTTTCTGTTGTAGTATGTCCTATGTGACATCAAGACATTCATGACCAATCTGCACAAGGGTTTTGGAGGTTCAACCCAATTTCTGCCAGGCCAACATTGATGAGTAAGTAAGCAATATGGGTGTTGGTGCTCAGCCAGTAGAGGGTAGACACTAGCAAGTAGCAGTCAGTTTTCACCATTAAGCAATCTGGTAAATATTTCTCCTTATTTCCTCTATAAAGTTAGTAGTGATATTTATACCAAGAACATTGATCTGTTTCCAGTTTCCCAATGGCCTCGTCTGTCTTAGAATTTTCCATGGGTAACTTTACTTCATAATATAGCATCTAATATGTTGAAAAGTTTTTCAATGATTTTTCCTCAAAAAACAACCACTGGAGCACTTTTGGACGTGTAAAATTTTTCACTCCAGCCATCATACGATGGTGTTATTACTGTATTAAAATGGGCTTATGATGTGAACTCTTCTGTTTCCATGAAAAAAAGTTGGGAGGATATTGTTCTTTGGTCATTGTATGGCCTGGGAATTCTTTTGAAGGCTCTGATTGGCAACAGTTTAGGTTTTCTTTTGGAGTACTAGTTTGGCCCATCTGAAGTACCTAAGGGCCTGTTTGGTTACTTAGAGTCTGGTCAAATTTAGAGTTCATCTTGAGTCCCTGGTCATGTCGAAACTGTTTGGTTAGTTGATTTTTGGAATGAAATTTCTAGTATCTAAAATATTTATTGATTATGGTTCAAATCTTTAACGCTTTGTTGGTGGGGGGGGAATCTGGGGGTTTCCCCCCCTTTTTTTTATTTTTTGTGTTTTTTTTTTGTGTTAATAGGGGGTTCTTGTTTTTTTTTTGGGGGGGGGGGTTTTAAAAATTAAAAAATAATAATTTTTGTTTTGTGGGGGGGGTGGGTTGTTTTGTTGTGTGGGTGGAGACAGGGGGGGGGGGGGGGGGGGGGGGGGGGGGGTGGGGGGGTTGTTTGGGAAAAATCAGCCCAGCCTTTTGTAGTCCTATGTGGTTATGGAAAGCAGCTTTTGCATCTAATAATTCAAAATCAAGAGCTGCTTCCTGTGAGATTACATTTTGCAAATACTGATGAAAATTATTAATGATTAGCTGTGTTAGAATAAAACTGGCAGTCGTGAGTTTCCTAAATAAGAGTTTGCAATTTTGATGAGTTGGGCAAGGTTCCTAGCAACATACGAGGAACTGGGGATGCTCGACTCAGGCTCATGCTAGGTTTGGCCTTCCTCTTAAGGCTTTTGCAGAAGCAAGTCAGTAGCAAATTTTCCTGTGGCCTTGACCCAACTCAAAACTGAAATTCTATTGCCCCTCTTGAAACAATATAGCTTACTTCCTAAGATTTGTACACAGGGTAACGATTTCACCTTTTTCTTATTTTGTTAACCATGTGTTTGGGAACTTTGGTTTAGACACCAGAAGGATGAATTTAATTAACTAGAGACCATTTTTAGAGTTCTCTGTGAGAACACAGAAAAACAAAACAACCAGTATTGAATAACAGTGATAGGTTTCCCCCGTTCTCAATTTGAACCAAAACTTCAGAGGAAAAGTAAAGATCTTTTATTCTTGGTCTTCGGGTTACAGCTTTTCTGTACAAACGGTTCCACAGGTCTCAATCCAAAGAAAGAGGAAAGGGAAAGAAGAATGCCTAAGTAGTTGACTTTCCATGTCAAAAGCTCTGAATCCTTTTTTCTCTTTGTTGAAGGCACAGTTTTGGCTATTAGGGTTGAGATTGCAGAGGTAATCATACGCGTTTCTGTAAGAGAAAGTTACAGAAAAAGTGATGAGAGTACATGTTTTATGAAAGGGCCCGACATGAATCAAATGGTCAAAGGCATCCAATGAAGCAGAAGCCTACATTAATGTTGGTGTTATCATAATAAAAGGAGCAAATTCTAGGTGTGTCGTGTTCCACCTTTATGAAAAGGCTAAGCGTGCCTTAGTGAAAGAGATCCATTTTGATTTTTGAGAGAGAGAAAGAAAGAAAGACATAAGAGTCTTCTTTAACAGTTCAGACTTCCAACTTTACAAGGATATGCTAATATGGGTTTCCTGATTCCTGTAAAATGGAAGTTCATGGGAATTGGAATCGGCTTCCAGAGTCAAAAACGCCAGCAAAAGCAAGACATAAAGTTGAAAGGAAATTTACCTTACTTTAAATTGGGTTTTCAATGATTATGTTATCAAAGAAGGGGAAAATAGAGCAAAGGTATTCATTTCAATGAGCTATTAATTGGAAGAAAAAGAGAATATGATTCCTGATCATGGATGTCAATTTGGTAAGATGGCAAAAATCCATACAAGGACGTATATGGTCGATCGTGTAGATTACTTAGAAATCTTGAATAGATTATGCTTTTACCAGGTGAATATATTTCATCTTGTCATGCAGACAATTGGTCCAGAGAAGTAGTGGGTACAGAGCTGAGAGGTGGCTGTTCCCAGTAATTATTATATTGTAACCCTAGATTTGAATCAAGTGGGTCTCTCTCTCTCTCTCCCTTCCTGGTTCCTACAAAGCTATGATCACTACCCAGAAAATTTCTGCATAGAGTGACGGAAACCTACAGAGGTTTGGTAGGGTGGGACAATGAATTTGGGCGATTATGGGGCTTTTCTTGAGTGGCACTCTAAATAATGTTTTTATTTTTATTTTTTGGTAATAGCAGTCTAAATAATGTTAAGACACCCAATCACTCCTGTCTGTATTGTTTGTTAAGAGAGCTTGATCTAATATGTGAACACTAGATTGGAATAACAATAATTTTACATGAGAGAGATCAAAAAGCCTGATTTAAGTCATTTCACTGGGTTTTCAGTGACATCATGCATATGAAAAGAGTTTTCTTATTTTATTTATTTCAGTTGGGTTTTATACAATTTGAAAGAATGCAAATGTTGTTGATTGGGCATGAACAACAAAGAAGATGTTTTGGCCCAAGAAGATAATGTTTGCAGGTTCATTCATCTACTGATGCTCATGTGGATATTCCAGCCCCCTCAAACCTATTTTAGCATGTTCGTTGATGTTGCTTGGAATTCCTCTTCAAAGCATGCTGGAAGAAGTTGCATTTTGTGGATTCTTACAGGCAAATTCATAGTTACAAAAGTTTGGAGCTTGAGGAGATTAGAGACATCGTCTTTTGTATTTTGGATCTTAGGATCACCTAGGTGGTTATTTATTTTGACTGTTTGCTTGCCTTGAAGGCCTTAAATGTGTAGGTGCAATCATTGAATTGGCTAGGTAACGGCATTATCCTATATATTTTAAAACTCTCAACTGCCTTTTCTTTTATTAGATTCAGCTTTAATAGCAGATCTTTAAATGCTCAGGTAGACTTTCTTGCCGAGGACTCTAGGGTCTTTCAACTTTGTAGGTCCTGGTGTTCATCCCCACTAGCTTGCATTGTAAACCTCTGTTTACTTGTCTCGGATCTTTGACTTGAGAGCTTAATATAATTTCAGCTTTGTTAAAAAAAGAAAGATTGGGCATGAACAAATTGAAGGCCAGTATATTAATGTTGATGATAGTATATCTCAGATTCTATAATTAATAAAGATATATTATTGGAACATCAAAGGTGTTAAAAAGAGGGGATGCAATTAATGCTTTGAGTTTGCTAATACAACAGCATAATCCGGATGTTATTTGCTTTGTTGAACCAAAAATTCTAGGAATGTTATTTGGATTGTGGATGATCTTGCTTAAGATGCCTTCGGTCGATAGAAATTTCACTTATTATGGGACTTGATTAGAATAGCATCTTTTGGTTGTACATCTTTTGCATTGTGTTTGCTATTTTAGAAAACTAAAGGTTATATTTATTGAGGTAACTGTTGTTACGAGTGAAATTCCCTTTCATTGGGCATACAAGGTAAAATTTTTTTTTAATATAACTAACATTTTAATTAAAAAAATTATTGTTAATTGCTTATTCAAGTTATACTTTTTGTTTAAATTTATAAAAATTTGACGTATGACTAATCCTATACTCTCTTCCGAATCTACATTCCTCAAACGCTTTTGCTTGTAAAAACTTTGTTAATCAATACATTTTAATTTTATCATAAAATCCGATGGATTTAAGAATTTTGGACTATTATTGATGTATTTTTTCCAGTCATTTATATCAGAAATTGTTTCCTTATCATGTTTGATCAATCAATTTCAACCTATTCCAGAATTTCCAGATACGTCAAAGAGACCCAATAATGAATTCATTTTCAACTTAATGGTGAGACCTATAATTCTTGGCGAAAGGTTGTAAATTCGACATTCGAGGTGATTCATTTGAAAATGTAATCGAGTTAAGCGAAAATTGGCCCAAATAAATCTCAGCTTCAAAAAACAAATAATAATAATAATGAATTCATCTGGTTTCCTGTAAATCTTTCTTTCTCTTTCTAGTAGCTACTAGAGGCAACAAAATATGAGAACCCAAGAAAACCCCACCATCAGAAACAAATAAGAGAGTGGGGTCTGCCATGGCAGTACAGAATGGAAATTGGTAAGGAGCCTTCAAGCATAGGCATCGCCATCATCAACATTGTCATCAGCCTCATGATTCATGTCTTGAAA
Source organism: Hakea prostrata (assembly GCF_041222555.1). Lineage (NCBI taxonomy): Eukaryota > Viridiplantae > Streptophyta > Magnoliopsida > Proteales > Proteaceae > Hakea > Hakea prostrata. Next base: position 6,638,085 of record NC_142603.1, on the reverse strand, counting down.
CTAAACTCCCCTCTTCTCCTGCTAGGGCCTCCTCCTCCTCCTTTTTCCTCTAAAGAAAATGAAATTCCACTAAAAGCAACAATCCTCTCTGTCTCTCTTTCTCTCTTTCTCTCTTTCTCTCTTTCTCTCTTTCTCTCGTAAACTACACAGAAGCATATTTTAGGGCGTATTTACTTAGTATAGAAACGCTCACGTGACAGACTGCCAAAGGTGAATCTTTCCTCACATGCAGACATAGATGCTTTCTCACTCAATCATCCTTATTCCTTTTTATTTGTTGGCTTTCTCTAACGCTTCTTCCCATGCAAGTCACATAAATCGTCTGTCTCTCTCTGCTGGGTCTCCGCTGTTTTGATTGTATAAATGTGCTGCTACCTGTAATGTCTACGTAGCAGCTCGCTGCCCCTGCCAGCAACGATTGAATCTCTTTATCTACTTCTCTCCAATTCCCTGATTCAACACACCACAGACCTTCTAGTATCAACACTTTGGAACCCAAATGTAGATCTTCAGTGTAAACATCTTAAAGCTAAACCCTTAATTTATTTTGATCGATTAAAAAATCTGTAGAGGCTAATGATTGCAGAAGGTAAAGAAGGGTAAAAGCTAAAGTTTCTGTCTTTCCCTTGTCAACGCCTGCCACTTCCTCTCCTCGCGTGCCCACTCTCTCTCTCTCTCTCTCTCGTCTCTCGGGTCTTCACTTGGTCTTTAACTTATTCTACCATAGCTGTATTACTGTGTATTCCATTATCCCACCAACCAGGGCAGGCAGGCCCATTCGTGGCTGTGTACGCATACGCATATATATCATCATCATGATCATTAAATGTTTGAAACTTTGCCACTGAGATAAGATGATAAGATGAGAGTTTAACTATTTAATTAACGTGATGGGTACTCTTGATTGATTTTACAAGAAAGAGGAAAGAAAAAATGTTTGGATTCTGCTGGGCTGAAAAGTTGAAGCACAAGAGTTTACAATCATGAAAGATGAGGATTTCCATGCATCGAGCAGTGCAATTAGCAGCAGGTCCAACCTGTGACCCCTCACTCATCCTTGACACACTACCTACAGTACTTTGACGAAGAAGCAGAGAAAGAAAAACATAAACAAAAGCAAACCCAAACCAGGCGACCAATCTTTTCTCTTTACACTGATTTGAGATTAAATCTTTCCTCCTAGAAAGCTGCACATGAAGGGAAGGAAAAGTATCATGACTTTTCATGCTTTTTAAAGCAATTGGATTGGATTCTCACTGAAATAGAATAATTTGATGGCGAGGATTTACAATTTGATAATAAACTTAAAATTCTTAAAAATAATCTTTTGATTGGATGTCTTGGCCTCTGACTCGCAGGAGAAGCCCAATTCTGTAAAATTCTCAAATATAATGTATCCACTATCCACCCGTGGTGGCCAACGTGATGCAAATCTACATCAGCATCCAATCAGCCAGTTTGGCTTAGTGGGTTTATTTGAATTACTTGCCCAAACCAGGAAAGACAAGCTCTTCAAGCCAGATTTGCCGCTTTGTGTTAAGAATACTGATTCTTTAACGTGATTCATTCCCCAAAACCTAATAATTGAAGCGGTATTCTTTAATTTTGTTCCTGCGTTTATCTTTTCACATCATTGAGGCCTCAGGTCGAGCATCTTGATTCTTATGGTCTGATCTCACATTTCCAACTTTTTCTCTCCTAATCTGAGTCTGAGAGAAGCTACCCAACTAGTGTTAGACCCACTCTTGAATTTTCCTCTTCTCACATTGTCGATTAATAAATGAGGTCCGTAACTGAAGAATTAATTGGGAATAGTGGGTGGTAGATTTTGAACCATAAATGCAAATGTGATACAGTTAAAAAGGGAAGAGTTAGACCAGAGAGACTTGGAGTTTTAAATGTTTATCAAGAAGGTTCAGAAGATGACAGGTGGGAGAAGGTTAAAGAAAATAAGACTATAAGAGAGAGAGAGAGAGAGAGAGAGAGAGAGAGAGAGTGAGAGGGGGCGTTGGAGGAGGAGGAGCGTGGGTTGTTTGTGGGCGTAATGAATAAGACGTATCAGGCGACAAATGGTAGAGTTTCACTATTTTCAGAAGATGAGCCCCATGACCAGCCAAGCTTTTGACGGTGCATACCCCATAACCCAAGAAAAGAAAGCTTTTCATACTTAACAAAGTCACCACTGTATCACTGTTTCAACTTTCAACACCAAACCCCAACACCAAAGTTGCCAGGCAGATGGAAAGCAAAGAATGGAACAAGAGAATAAAGATGCTGGGAAGGGAAAATGGGTCTGACTATGCTGGAATTGGGTTTTCACGTTTCGCACTTTCCATCCTTTTTGTTTAGTCAACCTACTATATCCTTGCAAAGTTCCAAGTTTCGAAAAAAAAAATTGGATTTTTCTTCCACCGTGGTAAGAATACGTAGAGAGTAAAGTGTAGGCGAGTGAGTAGGAACTAGGGCGACCGAGCCCAACTCCAACCATCTTCAATTAACATCGATTTTATCGCCGTATCTGGGTTTCTCGAGACTAACATAAAATCAAACTGGAGTCAGAAACGGAAGATTTGTGTTCATGGGGAATATTGTGATTCACTCAGACTTGAAAGAGAGATGTTTTCTCCATCGATCCAGTGGTCCAGAATCAAGAAGAAAACGTGGGCCTCTAGGAGAGAGATGAGAGGAGTAATGAAGAAGAAGATTCTTAAAAATTTTTATTTTTGGGGAATATTTCAATTTTCAACCTAGCAATAATAATCTGGAAGAAAGATATATACGGTAGGACAGGAATACTTTGAAGGGAGAGTTCCAAAATAAATTAGTCTAGGGTATTTCTTCTTCTCTCGAACATTGTTGTTTAGAGCCATGAGAGAGAGAGAGAGAGAGAGAGAGAGAGAGAGAGAGAGAGAGAGAGGAGTTCTGCAGCAGAAACGAGGAGAGGAGAGGAGAGGAAGGCAAGAAAGATTGGCGTTTGGGCATCAGTAACGAGGGGAGGGTTGGGGTGGTGATTCTTATTTCTTCCCCAAACATTTATTTTTCCTGCGAGAAAGAACAATCCCATCTGTTACTGATTTCTTATCAGAACTCAACTCACTCTCTAATTACTCCTCCAACCTCCCTTTTTCTTCCCTTTTGCTTATTATAGACATAGATGATGCCAGCCTTCTCCGCTTCCTAATAGCCCAGTTCCCACCAAACCCACCCTTCAAACTTCATATTTCTCTGAACTTTGCATGCGTGCAGTCCACTCAATACCTCTCTCTCTCTCTCTCTCTCTCTCTCTCTCTCTCTCTCTCTCTCTCTCTCTTCATTTACTACACTAAATACTCCCCTTTTCCTCATATGGAGAGAACTATCTCTCTCTCTCTCTCTTTCTTCACTACACCATTATTCCCTTTTCGCTACTCATATGGAGAGAATTATCACCAGTCCTTACATCCTCTCTTTCTCTCTCTTCCCTGGTGTATGTCTGTATATATGTATGTAGTGTTGGGTGTTGAAAGTTCAGACGCAGGAGAACAGAAGATTTCTATGTGGTCTGCAAGGCCCTTTTAGTTTCATGTGGGTTTAGCAAAGGGTTTCTTACAGAGTTTATTGGCATTCTGTCCACCTCCCAGTGAGGCTAAATTGTGCTCACCACCACCCCTTCTCTCTTCACTGGAGGTGGGCATACTGCCAACTGAGCTCTGTTGGCTTCTCTTTGTAAAACTCATGTGATGATCCACCCTAGGGCTCCCAGTTTCAGTCATCTGCGGTTATATCTTCTCAATCAGGGTTTTTTTTTGGTAAATCTTCTCAATCAGGGTTACGAAGAGGTAAGTAGGGGCAGCAGAAAACTAACTGATATGTTACTTTTATGGTAGATCAGGTGCTCTCTCTCCAGTTATTTCTCATCTTGCCCTATAATATATAGACAAACCAACCTTTGAGGTTCTTGTGGTACATGATAGTATATGTTCAGATTTTAGGGTTTTCCCTTCCCCTTTTTGTTGTTTATATCAGACTTTCGTCACATTTACCAAAAAAAAAAAAGGATTTTCTTCACATTAATCTCTTATTCTATTCTATCCTGCAGGTTTCTCTCTGTCAGCTAAAGAGGTACTGGAAGTGCAATTTATGTTTTAGATGAGAAGCAGTAGATAATAAAATCTGAATGCTTGTGATAATGGTCCATTCAAGTTTGCTTTTGAAACCCTAGTTCTTGCTTCTTCTTTTTCCTTCCCAAACTTCTATGTTTTCCATCATTCTGTGAGACTTCTATGTACCAAATGGCCATGTTAAGATGAAGACTCGAGCCTTTTGATCCCATAGTCCTTGTGACTGGATGAGACTATTTGTGGTTGCTGCATGAGCTGTCTATCCCGAAGAGAGTTGATGACGGGGTAGCTGTGCATGTTTTGGTCAATTGTTTTATTTGCAGGTTGCACCACCTACCTCGTATAATTTTTCTTACTGTATCATACATGAGAGCAGTTGTGATCATCACTCACTGTCTTTCTCTCAAGTTTCACCAACTTTTGCTACTTCATTGAAGACTGCTTTAGGTTCTTGCAAGCGGCTTGAGGTTGGGGTTGCGGTTGCGGCCCCGCCTAGCTTCACAGTGACCTAAGGAGGAAGAACCCATCTGCTCCATTTATTTCAACTTTTCAGTGTCTCGTAGAGATGTCTTTTGATGTCTTCATCCATCTGATGATCTGTAACTTCAATTGAGTTGAGAGAAATGGTCTTGTGTTATGTGGAGCTTGAGTGCTGAACTTATTATTTGCTGTTAATGGAAGTTTGTTACTGGTTCTGAATTGTCATATTGATTAATGAACATTTCAACCCACTTCCCACTCGAGGACGAAATTAAAGCAGCACAATCAATAGTATTTGGGGACCATTGGCCTTGTGTCTGTTTTATATAATGATGATCATTTTGGCTTCTGAGCCATTAGGGTCCATCTCTGCAACTCTTCATTTTGAATTTCATCTGTTTACTAAGTAGACTAATTTATTGTATCATGTACCAGTGTCAATCCTTCCAATAGCATTGGGTTCCTTGGTCAAGACTGTAGGGTACCCTTCTGAAGGAAGGACATGAATATTTATGTTGCAGCAAACTGGAATTTCTTAATCTGGGTGTGGTTGTCTGAGCCTTCTTTGTTAATGACAGATTATCATCTAGTTTTTCTTCGTTCTTTCTTTATTTTTTTTAAATTGATGAGATGACAGATAAAGTTTGGTGCATTTCTGAATGAACCAGCTTTCACCAATGAAAGCAAAATTGAACCTGGAATGTTCAATTGGTGTATTTGGATAGGCCAGTTATCATTTTTGATACAGCATAGAACTATAAATGAGAAATGTCTTCATTTCCCCTCGTTCTTCTTCCATAGTTCCATCTATATTATTGAAATAGTTAGCACTCTCGCTCGTCCCAGTGCGAAAACCCAATTAATGCATCTGATCTGTCTGACGCTGCAGTCCCTGTCTTGACCACGAGGCACAGCTGAAGCCTTCAAACAGAAAGTGCTGGTGCTCCACTTTATTACAATCGCCCTCTGAAGTCTAAAGGAGCTCAAATCTAGATTCTAATCTGTGGAAGGTTTACGAGGAAACGTTTGATGATTCATATCGTCTGGAAGACCGACTTTGGCAAAAAAAGTAGAGGAAAGAGAGGAGAAAAAGAGAACAAGCAATAAGAATAATTGATGAACCTCTCCTTCTCAGAATGTAGCATCGCTTGCTTGCGTTTGGGTTTTCATCATAACGACAGTATGTCAGAAATCTTATATAAAATCCAATTGTAATTCTTAGAGTCCCAGTAGTGATCATTCATTTACCCAAAAAAAAATATTATGACCCTCAAATCATCCTCTCTTTTCATGAAGGTAATGGATGTAAACCATAGAGATGCATCCAACATCTCTACAGGGATTTTGCGCATTTATTTTAGGTTGTCTGATCATAGTTTGATCATGATTATTTGCTCGTTTTTCAGCGGTCAAGATTGAACTGGATCAAATTCTGAGGGCCCACGATGTTCGCTGGTCCAGTGTATTTATTGCTCTGAACCCATCTCCAAATTAGATGAAAATGACTAAAATATTAACAGAATATTTAAGGTTAGCAGAACCCAAGCAAAATCACGTCTGGAATACATGAAAAAAACTAAAATATTAGGAGAGTATTTTTTTTAGTATATAAAATTAAAGCACAACCCAAGCAAAATCATCTCTTGAGTAGAAGAAAAAGACTACAAAATTTAAGGTTAAAGATGTCCTTTATTGTTTTCTGGTTCAAATTGTCTGCAGGTGTGGATCCATTGTTTTCATACACCCTTAAAAAGCAAGAACATCATTGGTGACCTTCATGGTGATCTTAGGACAACCCATACTAATTGTAAATGTCTTCGTAGAAGGTAGAACAATCATAAGGAGGGCCATTACAGTGGGAACAAGAGCTTATTGATAATAATGTGAATGATCTATGTTGGGCTGAATATTTACCAGATTAAGCCACCAAATAAGGTCTTCGTAGTTTTTCTTTTTGGGTGAATGGTCATCTTTCTTTTTTATTTTTTATTTTATGGGTATATGGTCTTCATATTTTTGTATCTTTAGCTGATCATTTTTTTTGCTTTGGATTTCCAAGTTACGGTTATTACTCTCAGCAAATAGTCCCTTTTCCTTCTACCAAAAACAAACAAAAACCTTTTTCAGTTTTTTTTTTAAATGAATAAATAAATAAATCAAACTTAAAGATTGGAAAGAAGAATTAAGACCCCAAGAAACAATAATGATCCTATTCCTTAGGGTATCAACAATCAGAGGATGGGGAATAGAGTTAAGCCTAATAGAAATATAAAAACAGTTGGCATTCTAAATTGCGTTCAAAGAGTAGGATTTGGAAGTCTATTTCTTAAGGTTGAGCTTCCTCCAAGAATGTAGACAATGACACTGAAGACAAGCCTACCAATCCTGTCATAAATGGAAGAGCCTAAAAAGTTTATCAAAATTCAAGTCCAATCTTGAGCAAAACTAGATGACCGCCTCGAGCGGGACCATATGGAGGCAATGGCTTTTCTCCAAAGGGAACAAGAGAAGGGCCTGTGAAGAAAATGTGATCGAAATCCTTTGAACCATTCAAAATATACAGTTAGAACTAACTAAGATATGACGGGTAATGAGGAAAGATTGGGTGAGAAGAGCAAGGTTAAGTGACATTTGAATCAAACTAAAGAAGGCTAGGAGATAGTCAGATAGGGAGAGGGAGATCGAAGCAAGTTCCATGTTAGATTTCAGTACATGGTATTCGATTGGGTATCAATCACCTTGAAAATCCTACGCTAACACAATCTTGATAGAGATTGACTATATGAGACAAACTTATCTTTGATTTTCTTAAAATTCAATTTTCTTTTTTGGGTATATACTGTATTATAAATATCGATCACCTTCAAAACCATGCTGCAGACATGTAATTTGATAGTGGCACTTAAAACCATGATCATTAGCAGAGAGTCGGTTGTAATGCAAAATGTGAAATGTCAATGATAACTCGGTAGGGTTGACTCATAGTCCTGTAGAGTATAAACCCCGTCTAGTTTAACCTAGATCCACAAGCTAACACCCAAAATTAAAAACCACCTACCCAAATGGTGAAGAGAGAATCTCTTTGTCCATCGACCATATGGTTTGGTTTTCTAATCCAAGGATGCTTTTGGCCTTGAACATAGAAGTGGAGTTCTTACCCAAAACGTATAGGAGTGCTCCCTTTTTCCAATCATGGCATTCCGTTTCAAATGGTGGAAGTCTGAGAAGTAATTCAGATTTATCCTTCCTCTTACCTCAAAGAATGTTTTAACTTTCATGGCCATCGTTGGCTCTCTTAGTCTCCAAAGCCCATCCTTGATAGGACTTAGAAGTTGGTCGTACTTAGGGTCCAGGAGAGACCCAGATCCAGTAAATAATGAAATGTCGCTCAAAGGGAAACTTCTCATATAAAAGCTACAGAAGATGTTGGCTCAAGCTGGGTAGCTGATCCAGTTAAACCAACCATTTGATGGGTAGTAGTATTACACCTCTTTCTTGGATTAGACAGATTCAAGAATTTACAAAATACAAGCATTATTTTACGTCAATTCTCTCCACAAGGATAATGCGTTGGGTTAGAGAAACTACAGTATTTAGCATGATGAATCGGTGACCCATCCAATGTGTTCATGCTTGTCAAGCTGCAACCTGGACACCTTCAATGGATTGTGTCGTGCATTTGGCGAAAGTGGGACACCTTGAATGGATTGTGCTATGACCGAAGGAAGGAAGGAAGGCTGTGCTGGGGTTACCCTCTGACCACGCACAGCACGTCCACAATGGTTGACACAGCTGGTAAAAATCCGGCTAGTGGTAATGGCTTCTTGCCGCCACGTTTCAGTTTCAGGATTGAACACTAGCGTCACTTTTGGGTGTTTTTGGATTGACAGGATAAAGAAGGGTGATTTGCAAGCAAAGCAAATGAAAATTTGGAAAATGTTCTAGAATGGCAAATTTTCAGATTGACACAAAATTTTGGAGACTTGAAAATTGAAATAATAGTGTCGAAATTTTCTTTTTTGTGGGTATTCGTAAATTGGTATAAGGTGGCCAAATATCGTATTTCAAATTCAAGAAACTGTAAACTCTCTTTTATATATATATATATATATATATATATATATATTCAAACTATACTTGTTCATTTTGAAGAACTTTTTTAACGTGATAACCCTTAGGCCATAAGAGACTGCGAAGTGAGTAGATCCCATCTACCGAATTGTTAGTGCCCTCCTCACTGTTCCAACTCAGTTAAGATCAATCTGCATGGGAAAAAACAGTGGAAAAAAGAAAAACTGCCCCTTTCTCTCCTCTCACCACCCTCACTTTGTTAGCTATCACTTGTGTGCAGGAGAAGGGGCATATGTCCATTCTTTCCAAATTCTAGAACCCCAACCAATAATTAAAGTTACAATTACGGAATCAAATCATTGTACCACTAACCATGGGTCATTCGTGTTTCCCCGTTGGGCCATTCAACAGCTCAACAGGCAGCTTTTTAGCATGCTGGATTTTGGCCATCCCATGTCGAGGAATCTCACTGCTTTTGCATTTGCTGTCTAACCTGTTCTTAATGCAAATGATGAAAATATATACGGCCAAGCCGTGGAAAGTGATCTCCAATAAACCCATCATACAAAGAAACTTTGGTGTGACTTCTGTAAAGCTTTCTTCATCCTAAATTTGCTGGGTTGAAAATTTAGGTAGAACACTAGGATTATGATGTCTTTTGGATTTAGGTAGAACACTAGGGTTATTATGAACTGGATTACTGGAACCGAGCCAGATCCCAGTTCCTGGATTTTAATCACTCGGATATGGTATTTATCAGTAACAATTTACAAGCCAACTTAATATACAACCTTATATAGCACATATCTTCCTGAATCAGGATCACCCACCTAATCTAATAATTGTAAACCCACAACCACCAGTTTCGTTTCGAACAAACTATGCACACTCCAGTATCCCGCTTAAGGTTGCCGTAGAATGAACTGATGAAGAAAATGCACTTGACTTGGTAAATCCATTGAACTTCCATCAGATTGGTTAAAAAAGTTAACCTTCTCAATTAAAATCCACACTAGGGTGCCGAAGTACAACTACCTGTCGCTAAATTTAGCAAAAAGACACTACTTCAGTAATAAAAATTGGGGACACCCTAACCACCCCTCCACTACCATCATCTACGACTAAAGACAGAAACACTAGTGATCAGAACCTTGAATATGTTAATTCTAATTGCAAGAAATATACAGGAGATAGGCCACCAACCTCACCTACCGCAAGCTCAGTTCAACCAGCATTCAGACCTGGAAACATTGGATTACCATCTTACGTCAATCCCGTTCAGGAGCATCTCCAGCATCCGTTCTACTACTGAGGTTTCCAGTGTATGACCACGGTTTATCCGCATCTGCAGATTTCTCTAACTTTGGATCCTGTAACCCCTTAGGATCATTCTTTCCTAAGGAGGTATGTCCCCTTCCAGGACTTCCCACTATTGGAGTGGAGGAAGAGAAGGTTGGTGTTGCGAATGGAGATGCATGGGGAGATCGATGGATGGAGAATGGGCTAGGGGAAATTCGCTTCTGTACAGGAAGACCACCCAATCCCCGTCCAAACAGAGACATTGACTCTGCTGCAGCATATTGCCTGATTGCATCATCCACATAAAGTAGATCATCTATCCTTGCCATTATGTTAAACGCTAAGCTCTCCATCACCCTTGAGTAGCTCTCAAGGATCGACTGCCCAACATCCTGCAGCAGGAAAAAATAAATAGTTAATCTACCGTCTTTCTTCTGGTCAGTAGAATACCAAATTTTATGCTGAGAAAGTTGACAGACAATTTTTTTACCCTCTTTATTTACTTTCAACCAAGAACAAAAATAATAAGCATTTTCCCCCCTAGACAGTAGATAAGACCTACAACACCATCCAAAAGGTCTTTGCTAGGAAGATGCTTATAAACGAATTACTTTGGCATGGCATAATGGCTACTGCCCACTATTTAGAGAGGCAGAATCCATACAAGTAATGACATGAAGGATCCAACTCAGAAATTTGTGCCAATCAATGGATTATGAATAAGAGTGGAAATAAAACCATGGGTTTAGACAAGCCATGAATCAGTCAGTCGGTAAGGGGCTAGTCCTATATCCCTGGCCATATCAGTGAGTTGTAGCAGAAAAAGCTAGCAGCACCTGAGTTGTCTCCATTACTCCACAGCAAGAACCCAGCCATAGTATGTCCAGATATTACCAGTTTTACCAAACAAACCCATATGAAGCAGGGCCAAACTATCAGTAGTGGCCCATCCAATCTCAAGTCCAAGTTCTAAAACCCAGCATAAGCTGATTATGATTTTTGCTGGTAATCAAGAAAATGTAGGCCTTTGGTGATGATTTTTTTGCCATCAGAAAGAACATGATATCATAAGCTTTAAAATCACATGCTTTTTTATTCTGCAACTGTTCAAGCTCCTTGTCAATTACCAGCTCAAATTCACATCTCAGTAACATGGGAGCTATGAGAACAATTGATTCATTCACAGAAAGAAGAGAATACACACCTATGCACTCTGAAATGGAAATTGAGTAGAAAAAAGAACCTTGTTGTATTGGATCTTGTTCATATCTAGAACAGTCTGAGGGAGCCCAGGGTAGCGTAGCTTTAAGCTCTGCAGAAGAGTCTCAGCTCGTTCTGCCAAAATGTGATTCTTTCCGACATCCCTGACAAGGCCCTTGACCTTTCCACCCCATGTTGACCGGCCAGATTTTGCATGATTTGGACGTTTCTTCTGGTCTTTCAGCCTCCAAACATGCACAGCAGCCTCAATTCTGTTTGCTACCTCCAAGGTGTGGTGCTCAGATGACAGGTCCAAGCAGTCAAGCAGATATTCTGAGGAGAACCGTGCAGCAGTTATATAGCGGTAGATGGTCTCACCCAAACAAGCTTTTCCATTCTGAAAGAAAAGCTTAATAATGTCAGTTTAGAAATGAGAAAAAAAAGTTAATAGGATAAGTATAAAAAAGGAAAGATTCAACTGCATTAGATTTAACAATCAGGTTCATCACAGTATATGGTTATCTATATTTAGTTGTTCATATCAAATTTAAATAGCTCCAGAAACTCGCAACGTTGAACACCATTGCCCAGTTAGAAAACTGGCATTTGAGCATAGAGCAATGATTTCACGGACAAAATACTTTTTGTATACCAAGCACATGCAAGATCTTGCAATCCAAGTGATCAAATGTGAAATTCAATTCATAAAATACTTCAATGACCGGATCTGTAAGAAATTAGGGCCAACTGGTGGAACATATTAATCAATAACCAAAGAAGCATACACAGATTGATTTTTGGGTAACTTGGGCTGACAATTAACTACTTTTCTGCAGATTGGGAGGAAAAAGTTTGCCATTCCAGATTCCTTTGAAAGCCATCCAGTCTATGTTGGCAGTGTACTTGTGCAATCATGGAATGGGATCAGCTGGGCTAATACCCATACCTGACTGATTCTGAATTGATTGCTAGGCATCCAAAAAGCTGCTCTCAAACATTAAGTTGGAAGACATAAACAATATAATAATTGCAAAAGTGACATTGCTCCATATTTGCATCCACTTCATCCCAATTTGCTTGTGGATGTGTATGGAAGGCATCGTCAAAATCTTGCAACACATTGTTGCAATTTCATACTCAAAAGCTACCATTAAAAGTTATAACTGTCAACCCTGAGGAAACACAAAGGGTTCTACCAGTCAGATGCTTTACACCTAAAATGCTTTTGTTAATTTGTTAATCAAATCTACACTAACAAACAAAACATACATTAGATTACTAGTTGCATTCTTCAGACCTTTGAAATCCTCAGAAGAGCAAAAAGCAGCATGTTAACTAGTGTTTTTCCAACTCTGATCTAATTACGTAGTTACCGAGCAACCACCATCCCAAACCCAAATTATTACTCCACCAAAAGTGAAACAGAGCAGACCACAAACTACAGGAAGAAGCACAACTACAAAACAGAAACAAAGGTAAATGCTCAACATATGAATGTAATTTAGAACACTAAGACTTGCAAATGACAGCATCCATGCCATCAAGTGCAATTAGTTTTGCAAATTACATAAAAATTCACATGTCCATTTTCACCATATATTTCCCTATGTGAAGGTAAAAAAGAATGTAGCCAACAAGATACCTAATCCAGAACGATTTTCCTCTTTCGCTTTTGGTCACCAATTTTACAACATAAACTAAGTAGACAATCACCTTTCACTTTCCAAATTATTTTCCAAGATGGATACAGCAGGTAAATATGCCTAACTGCTATGCTGAAAGTCAACCAGATATCAAATAATAGGATGGACTCTATGAAGTTAGCCTTGACACAGGAAGCATGCTCTACCAAGGAAGAAGAAAAAAAAGGCTTATCATTTCCAAGTTTCTTATGGATTGAGAATTTTAAGTTAGTTCCCCAAAAGGAATGCATGTTAATGCTCTTCCAAGTTCTGAAAGCCGAAACACAACTCAAGACTCAGATCTTATACTTTTCACCATTTATCTCTATGTCAAACACTTACATCCTTTACCCTCAATAAGGTTGCTGAACTTGCTACTCACTGGTAAAACAGGCGGTTGCATTTACGGTGGAATAGAGTACGTATAAAAAGTTATAAACAAAAGAAGATAGGTATGGTCTTCAGTTTTTCCTAAATCGTCCTACCAATGATCAGTTTGAAGATTGTCACATAAATAACAGTTTATGATAGGACTGATCGAAGTGAGTGATTATACCTTTGGTAAAGTCTCCACGTAAGCATTTGGAATTTCCATCTCGGAAAGCACACTGCTATTGATTGCCATGGCCGCCTTAAGGATCTGATTCGTACAATCTCTACACTGCTGCAGCCTTTTCCTCGCATCTTCAGACAAACCATTAGGGGGAACCTTTGGGCAGGGTAGCCACCACTTCTCTTCCTGCCTAATTGAAGGTCTCCCAATATACGCATCACCATCGCCAGCTTCAGCAACTATTATTCCACGATCAACATACCAAAACTCAGTATCGCGGAAGCCATCAAGGATACTTAGCAGCATAGCGTCAAGCTTCTTTAGGGCTGGGAGGTTTACATAGAGATCAGAGCGCGGTCGAGTCACCATGACCTCGAAGGTCCCACCGCCAGGAAATTCTTGCAATGAAGGAATGAGTTCCACAATCGAATTGCTCACGCATAGTAGCCATTCCATTTCTCTACACCACATTGCCTTCTTCTGCGGCGCCAATGGCTCCAGCCTCCATAGCTCCCCAAAAACAGTAGCTAGAAGAAATGGAATTTGGAAATGTTAAGGAAATTTTCAGGGCTAAAAAAATCAACTAAGTACGAAAAAGCAAAGGGAAAAAAATAAAACTAACCAGATAGATTAGTAATGGCGTTCGAGGTTGCCAGAGCAGTGCATACTCCCTTCCCCCCACCCGACATGTCTTCTCCGAGCAGAAGCTTAGCGAACCGCTCCTTCATCATCTCAACTTCTGCAGAGTAAAGAAACATTTATAATGCTGTAAATGCACCAGTGGAACCAGTAGTTGAAGATCAGAAAGGTGAAAATTAAGCTCCCAGACAGTTAGTGAGTACGAATCGAAGAAAAGGACAAAGAAAATCCATCAAAAAATTAAATAAAATATAGAGAACACTAACCAGACAAATCTGCCTCTGGTTTTTCTGGTTTCTCATCCCAAACAACCACATCTTTGCCACCAATAACTGGTAACATCAAAGGCGGCTTCGGAATTCTAGAATTTACGTTTAAAGGACATCCGGCGAGCGGAGAAGAGGGGAGAGAACTTGAAGCGCCATCAGCATCATAACGCCGGCAAGAGAAACTACTCGAACTTTCAGACTCACTGACGTCGGCACTCAAGCTATAACTCTCAAATCGTTCACTCTGCGGATCGAAACAATCCTCAGAAGACAAACTTCCCATTGATTAAAAGGAAGAAAAATTTCTGGCTTTCCTAAAGTTCAGAGGCAAAGGGAGATCTCAGGCGTGAATTTTCTTCCGGCAACCAAAAGCTATTGAATCCAATCTCGCTCTCGCATGATGTGAGAGCTGCAGAGTCGCTTCTGAGCATTAGGCAGTGAGACAGAAAAAGGAAGAAAAGAGCACGCCAGGTTTTGTGGTTGCGGTTTACTACCACCACACTCTTCTCTTCTCTCTCTCCAAAGACAGAAACTTGTCTGTCCTCGTCTCAATCTCTGTACTCTGATGCTGCAAAAGCAAAAGAAAGAAACGCCGTTTACAGATTTGCTTTCCGTAACGGCAGCTCGTCCCCACTCGACACGGTTCTTTCCTTTCCCAATTTCCATACGTGAGACATACCTATGAAGCTATCCGACGTACGATTTGACTCTGGGCTGACGTGGATTAGAGAAAATAGCTGATGGTCCTGCGATCCAGGTGGGGGCCACGTTTGGAGAACCGTTGAAATTTGGGGTGGGATGGAGGGAATCTGCGAGAAAGAAACGAAAGAGTCTGTTAATTTGGTAGAAAACGAGACCCACAAAACATTCGTCCATATTAACTAATCAAGGTTCTTAGATTCTATCTTCGATTCTTCATTATCTCCAATAGTGGGTTAGTAAAGCGGTTAAAAGGCCAACCTCCCATAGGAAGGTCTTAGATTCGTACTCATCCGTTGGCATTATGTATATTCTATCTCCATATATAAAAGTCTCTAATCAAACAAAAAATATATATATATATATATATATAAAAATTTGTACCCATTAGAAACCGAACCAAACAGACCTGACAGCTTTAGCTCGATTTTGGGTGCCAATCAGAACCGGCTAGAGTTGTTAACCAGTTAGAGCATGTTTATAGCCTAATTATAAACCTACTAACTAATTCATAACTCGTATTATAGGACTTTTCTTGGCTGATTAGCCAATTAATCCATATATAAAACCCGATTAGCATGACCCCAATTATAAACCGACACCTTTACCCCTAAAAAGAAGTTTATAGTCCAATAAATCCTGTGTATAGATTGATTGGAAGATCTAACCGTTCAAAAGTTATGACGTAAGCTTTTGAAATTATATTATCCCAAGAAAATGTTTCTAAGCTCACTCTCACGTGATTTGGTAGTCCTTATGTTTTAGGTTCAAATTCCCTCTGATCCTTTATTTTTCACATTGAATAATTGTGTGCTCTTTAGCCTGAATATGGGATCACCACTAACTTTTGTGGACTATACTAAGCTTCGTGTAAGACTTCTTTGAAGGGTCAAATACTTGCGAGGAAAATTCACAAGGCAAATACTTGCATAGGTTGAACTCGAAAGTCCAAATATTAAGTAGCTGGTGTAACAGGAGAGGGAGGCTAGATCACCACTACTATATCCCTTTTACCATCCCCATGCCCAAGGCTAGGGTTGATAATCGGAGATAATGCCTTTTTATAGTATTCTTTGTAATCATAATTGTTGAATCTCATAAAACAACTCATAGATCACAGCCTGAAATTGTAAGGAGGGTAGGAGGAAAAAAAGGATCTTATGGGTGGAGACAATTATGCTTATTAACGAAAGGTGCAATGAGGATTAGAATATTGGTGGTACTTTGTTGTTTTCAAAAGAGGGAAGCAAAGAATGAAAGAAGATTAACGGCATCGAGCCAAAATCTCGAAAGGGGTGAGGATGAATTTCCTAGTTGAGGCGTTACACGCCTAGACTTCCGTGTCTCATCAAAGCTAATTATTAATTACTTTCCACAATTAATAATTAACTTCCTTTTGACTCACACTACCTTGATCATGACTTCGTCCATTTATTTCAATCACCCATTGGTTCAGCCGCTTAGATCCGGTTGGTTGTTCGTACCGGGTGGCTTCACGCCTTCACCCGATCAAACTGAAGAAAAGGGTTCATGCTTTGGTTTTCTTTCTTTCTTTTTTTTTCTTCTTTTTTCATGCTTTTCCCTCTGTTTACAGTTTCAGCACATGGGATTTTCTCAGTCTCTTTGATAGGCACACACAATAGTATGAAGTCATCTCCTTCTCAAAGTCTGGCCTTTTCCTTTCCTTTGGTTCCTATCATGTCCTAGTCCAGCAAAAATATTTTGTTTATCAACCAGAAAATGTTTTTACAGAACATTTCACTGCTAAATCACTACCATTTTAATTGATTTTGTGTTAGACTCTAATAAGATCGATATGTTATTGAAGGCTGAGATATCAGTTTTACTGATGTAGAGAAACATAACAGTTATACTGGTTCAGATATTTGTACAATATAAATCATTAAATGATTTACTAGAGATGTATATAATATGTAGAAATGTTAATTCACCTCAGGAACTCATTTAGTTGAACTGTGGATCCTGCTGGTCAGCTGCAGCTTACTCACCGATTGTACCTGCTTCAATATCTTGCTAAATGGAATAACACAACAAAACTTGTTAGAAATAAGCTGCACAAATATGCCTCAGCACCTACATTTTCAGTTGCATCCAGAGTTAGTCGCATGTCAACATAATAATCATCTCTCTCTGGTTCAATGAACTGCAGGAAACAGCATTTGGTGCATCTTAGTCAAGAGTAAGCAGGTCTAATAACTAAATTTACCATAAATTATAAAGGTTACAGTGACAAGAGTGACCTTGGGCCTAGTTTCACCCCTTGATGGCACCCTGACAAAATCCTCGAGTCAGGTAATAACAAATCTCTGTTTCATATAGCTGGACTAAGCAAGCTACATGTGTTCACCAAGTCAGATCATCTGAGCCATGATTAGGTCTTTCACCATTTGTTCCAAATGACTAGTGAGATATAAAACCCTTTGTGCTTCTTGAGCTGCTGGTGATGATAACTTATTCATCCAAAAAATAATAGAAAAAAATAATGAGACGTAACCTAAATTTCTCATTGTTTAGAAAATTAAGGACCAGATTCTTTTTTAAACCTGGTTTGTACTTTATACATGAATAGTTCACCAATATAATATACTACTACTTTTGCTAATTACCCACCGATGTTTCATGCCTCACTGTGACACATTCAATCTGATGGTCCAAATATATAAACCAAATTGATCACCTGCAAAGGGAATACACTCTCATTACAACCAGCCTGATGTGGATTAGGTAAGAAAACATCCAAAAGCAGTGCTGCATAATATACTAAAGGATGAGTGTGAAAATCTTATGAAGTACAGTATTTTTCGCAAAGCAAATGCTTTGGTATGAAAGGCATTAATAAGGACTTAAAGTTGTGGTTAGGAGAATGATAGCAGAGATTCAGTAGCAGTCATTGCACAATTGGATAAGAATTTGGATACTTAAGAACATGCAATGGAATGTAGCAAATTGCTATCTTCAAAGCATTCCATATTGAAGATGGAAATTTCATCCATTCTAGGGCCATATTGCATGTGCATGTGATATATTTTGTAGGTAAAGTTGTTCTTCCCCAGATCACTTCTTTCTCACAGCAGTGTAATCAAATGAAGAAAATATATTGTATACATGTTATAGCCTTGGTTAAGGTTGTTACTTGTAATGTTTCATTTTGGTAGAAAGTATACATACTTTATGTATGAACACTGAAACAAGGTGTTGTAGACATTGACTTCCACGACAAAATTACCACTTGTGTGCTTTAGTCCAGGTGTATTCCTGATACTTCTATCATGATGAGTTGTACATTGGCTTGATAGTTACTACATGTCTTCAATAATTGTAATCCAGCTGCGTATCTCCCTAATGCTTTGATAAATGGGATTTGCCTCTCGAGCCAATCCAATTTAAGAACTCTTCTCTGCCTTTGCGCTGCAGCCAATACTCTTGCTCTTCTAACAACTTCAGAATCTGTCAAGCATTAAAGAACCATTTACATACCAAAAAAAGAGGCAAAGGGGAGGGGAGAAGAGCATCAAAGCTAAAGAGTCTGAACAAGATTTTCTTTTGTGTGAAGAATTTAGAGTGTGCAAAGTATGATTATGAACTCTTAACTAATTTACTGATGATTATAGTTGAAAATAAGATTTTAAACTGGAGATACAGGTGATCTCTGTTGCCAGATGTCTTAGTTTCACTTGGCTGCACAGTTGGAACTGTACTTCTGACATTGAAGAAAGTGGACTAAAACTGATGAAATCTAACAATAGTACAGAGTCATGGTTGCCGACCCATGTGAAAAATGGATAGAACTCTTTCTAGAAAATTCATACATAAGCCAATATTCACAGCCTGGTTCTTTGGCCTTAGAACCAAGATAATAGAATTTCAGTCGGTGGACTCCTATTATGATGTATGCATTGGACTGGGGTGATGCTTTAATTTTCCCCTCTTTTTATGTTTCCTTTCGTTTAGCAGCAGTGAACATCTCTTACAATTATAAGTCCTTGTTTTTTCTGAAAAAGTTTATATATGGTAAATTTAATAGAGATGTGACTAATATATTCCATGAGAAAAGAATTTCCTAATTTACTCTAATTTCTTTAAATGTACTAGGTTTCTGATTCCATGTCAATATCCAGACAACACTAGCAGAGTGTCAGATATTTTGTGGTATATTTGTGGAACAAGGAAGAAATAGTCAAAAATGTTGTTGATTTTCTTTTGGTATCTTGTTTAGAGAAGAGTTCAAAGCAGTAAGAGGTTCAACCTCAAGAAGAAAAGATTGCATACCACTTTCATTGATGGCCTTCTAGAGGATGAATGCATGAGGCATAGTCTTGCTGCAGTCATCATCTTCTGCATTTCTTCCTTGTTGTAATCTTCTTGCAAGTAAGGATCTACTAATCGTTCCCATAGTCCTTGGCAAAGTAAAGACCTTGCCTGCAAATCACAAAGAATGCTATGTAGATGTTAAGGCTCACTAAATCATTGAAGGATTTCCATTGGATTTCAAAGAGACACTCGGGAAATTATTGTATTACCCAAGGCACTAAACTTTCATTGTTAGCCTTATGATCTCTATCAGTGGCCTCTCTTCCAGTGATCAATTCCAAAAGCACTACGCCAAAAGAGTACACATCTGTCTTCTGATCAACCTTCCCATACATGATGTACTCTGGTGCCAAGTACCCAAACGTCCTATGCATGTGGACTGGTTTTCTGTATGCTGAAGGCAGCTCAGGTTGATCATATACTTTAGCTTCTCCAAAATTTGACAGCTGGAGGAATTAAAAAAAACGAGATGTTGAGTGATTTGGAAGACTAGTACTGAACTTGAAATTTTCCATTAGACAGAGAAGACCCAGAAATATGCAGCATCTTCACGGTTAGATGGCAACTACCATAAGTTTCCTTGATAATGAGTTCTCATTTACGAGAGAAGTTTGATTGAAAAGACAAAGCAAAAGTTCATTGAAGTAAAAAATTCAGGTTCTAACAGGGATAAACCAAAATTTGAGCAGAGAAGATTGATGAAATATAATCAAAGGGAACCACCTTCTGTTATAAAAAAAAGTCGATGATGGTGCCAATCGTACAAGACTGTTATGTTTTACACAGGAATCTTGGACTACTTGGAAAATTGCCAAATATGAAAAAAGGTTTGTGAGAAGCTGAAAAATCAACTGAAATTCAGTTTGACTTATGTTTACATGGGCTTGACATGAGCTCGCATGCATTGCTATTTGCTAGTAGGAATTTCGAACAGCTTTAACATACCTGAGGTTGGCAATTAAGAGAAAGAAGAATGTTTGAGGAATTCACATTCATGTGTATAATTGGAGGGGTGCAGGAATGGTGGAGGTATTCCAGTGCTTTTGCCAACCCAACTGCAACTTTCATTCTCTCATTCCATGTTAGGTGATTAAACTTCTGTTTCAAGCTCCCCTGTATGAGATTATAAACCACTGAGTGCATCTCTTTACAATAGCAGTACCCAATGAGTCGAATTATGTGCTTATGGTTTAACTCACTCAAAATCTTCACCTCATGAAGAAGCTTCTCTCCAGACCCATGTCTAACATTGAGAACCTTGACAGCTGCAGTCCTGTCATCTCCTAGCTGTGCTCTATATACCTGTCCATGGCCACTTCCTCCTATCAGCATCTGGGGGCTGAATTCATTTGTCACACTACGTAGTTCATTTGGAGTGAACCTCTTGCAGGCTCCCTTAGCCTCTAAATTAGCTATTCTTTGAAGATGGCTATGCTCCATTGTAGCAGGAATTTGCACTTTGTCTTTTATTCGTTGAACTAATAAATCAGCATGGGCTATCTCTGAGGAAGACTGCTTCGTTCCCCGCTTGGGGGACTTCTGGCCGGGTTCTAACCTAGTAACAGAGGAAGAGCACGTCTTCAAAGATTGTGTCTGCCGAATGGAACTCAGAGAGCCTTCTTGTGAAGTTCCTGACTTTCGGACGAGTACTTTCCCCACATTGCTTAGAACTAGTAGCAAGCATGTGGGAGGCAATCGTTTCAAGCAAGGAGGAATAATGGAGTCTTCTTCAGGCCTGTAATAAAAGTGTAAGAGAAAGAAGTGAGAGAGAGAGAGAGAGAGAACAGAGAGGTTTTCTCTATGTAATTAGGTCACAGTACCGTGTTGTGCTGCACCCAAGCACAAGTTCTGTGGCGAATTGCAGTCTTACTTGATGGGTTAGAACGGCAATGAAGGACTCACCAGCACAGACCTTGACTTGGAACTCCACCTGAAGAATGCATTTGCCGTAAACAAGGTTAGACGAACTGATTTTGAAAACGAAGTATACTAGTCGAATGCAAATTCAATTACGATTCAGACCTGGTTTGATCTGGAGAGATCTTCATGGATCTGAAAATTGTTCAAATCGAATTTGTCCCTACTCTCCTCCTGTACATGAACAGCTACCACGGTATCACCAGGGCTGACCATCTCACTAAGTACACGCCGAAGCACTTCGCTACTACGGTTGTGAGCTTTCAAGCCAACCACGATTGTTTTGTTCTTCTTTGTTGTCTTCTTTGCACCGAGAATCGATGCAATGCTGCAAGTGATACTTGAACTTGTTCCAACCATCGCTGAGAAAAGAATTCCAGTTTCCAAAAGGCATCAAACCCATTGCAGAATTCAAGAATATAACTCGTCACTGGTAACAGTAACACTGATGGCCATTCTCGATTCTTATGCTACTACGATTACGACTGAAGAGGAGGAACTGTCCCATCACATTTAACTTCAACAAGTAACCAGTTTTGTTTCATCTCAATGGACAGACAGCTCTTACTGAGGGATCCCAAAAGAATTTCACGAGCCCAGCTAGGAAATATGCATCAAAATTTTAACAATGATTACTTTTCCTGTGGTCTCCACTGTTTAAAGTGTTGAACGTGACTCGTTTAAGCACCTGCTGCTTACTGTCAAGATCTCCGTTTCTCTAAACGGTCGAGTAATTGCGCATTTACACTGAAGTAAAACCGCTGTTTAACACAGTAGAATTCCATCAAATGTTGCGACGCAAGGTACATTGGTAATTGGATTTTCAACATCAATCGATGGATTTCATATCAGGGGGCCGTTTACTTTTTCTTCTCATTTAACTGCCAATTACCCCAGATTTACACCCATCACCAACAGGCTACCTCGGTTTTCAACATCCATCTTTCATTTAGTTCAATTTGTGATGAAAATGAAGAGTTTATTTTAAAAATGGGGAGGGTCGAAAATTTCCAGTCGCTCAATGCGGGGTTGTGATGAAAATGAAGAGTTTATTTACGAATGGGGAGGGGTTCAAAATCTGGGCGACAAACTCGCCTCAATGCGAAGCGTCCGTGTCCGAGGTGCACCTAAGTTGGCCCAAGATCAACCTACATACTCATGGAGAGGTCATGGGTTCAACCCTTGCAGACGACAAAGCTCCCTCTGAAGACGTAACCGAGGTGCACCTAAGTTGGCCCAGATGAACCTCATACCAATATATATATATATATATATATATATATATATATATATATATATTTTTTCTCCCACTCTGTAAATACTAAAATCTAGAATATATGGGAGATTATTGCTAACCCTTTCAACACTTGGATCTAGTCTTTTGTCGACCGATCGAATAGATACACCAACAGAAAAATTGCTAGCCCATTCCGATTGGAAATGCCACAAGATGACTTAATCTACAACTTTGGTTTGTTTATTTAACTATAACAGCATCTAGTCATAAGATTGATAGTAATGGGACTCTAACTAATATTTGTAAGTGTTTTCCGTAAAAAAAAAAAAAAATCAATCTACAAATCGCAATTTGAGTCCGAATTATTAGGACATATTGAACTTGAATGCGCAACACCTGCCGTCTACGATTGAGATTTTGATCTTGACCATCGGTAGCACAGAGTTGCGCATTAAAGTGAAAACCGCACAAAGATGACAAATATCAATCATAGTAAATGATAAGCACACTCTGTAGATTCAGACAACTGTAATCTTCCGAACCCTTATAATCACAACCATTGAATCTAAAAAATTGTCACATCATTAAGGGATCCAAAAAAATCTCACCATTATTTTATTTTTTTTGGGTGGGGGTAACTAAAAGATTCTCACCATTCCAACAGTTTATAATAATAGTTTTTTGAGATCTTCCCCAAACACTACACTAATAGACAAAATGGTCATTTATTAAGGGTCTGTTTGGTTACATGAATCCAGAGATTTCAAATCTCTGGATTCATGAATCTGAGAATTATACCCGTTTGATTGTAAAAATCTCTAGATTCATGAAATCTAGAGATTCACCTTTTTACACTAAAAACGTGAATCTGTAGATTTATGGGTAAAGGGTGAAATCTAGAGATTTCAAAAAAGTTATACATTAGCACATTCACAAAAATCACGTCGATCAAATAGTTTTTTAGGATGAATCCATAGATTTCATTCGACAACCAAACATCTAATTTTACAAATTATAACTCCATAGATTTGAAATCTCCAAACTCATGTAACCAAACAGACCCTAACCGAATCAAAACTATTCTCCAACAAGGTAATAAGTAATTTTGAAATTAGTCAAATTGAGGGTCCAGCAATTTTTTCACTTAAGGGGTGCCTAAGTTGCACCCTAAAGTGGGTGTCACCAGCAAAACAAACTCGGAACACCAAAAAAAAAACTCAAAAAAACTCCAAAAGATAAGGATCTTCCACTCTCTATATTCTTGGTAAAGTGGTTTTTAACATTATGGTGGTAATTCACAGTTTGCAACAAAACGGAAACCATCAAATGCAAAGAATAATAGATCTTTTAACACAAAGAGAAATGATCTTGTAATAAAAATTTTAAAAAAAAAAAATTAATGTTAAAGATTATATATGTTCTTTAATTTTTGTCTAAAACTGCAGTCTAAGTTCATAATTTTTGTCTACGACTAGAGTCACTAGAGTCTCAAGTTTAAAAGAACTATGGGTCACGCTTAAAGGACAATCTCTATAAATCATTATTGAAAACAATTAACCGGGACCCCTTTAAGAATTTAGACACAAAATATTTAATAATTGGTTATAGACCACACGGGGAGAAAACCACACTTACGTGTAGAATCCGGGCCGTGAGATGTGGGCATTGCCCCATGTGGGCCAGATCTACGAGTAGGCTTCCTGGAAGTACGGTATCCTTGGCCCACCTCCTTTTTTCATTTGACCGAAGACTAGTATGACTCTAACACAACCTGCTACCCAAAGGATCCGTTCTATAAGTAATAAACGACCGTAAATCCAAGGAAGGGAGACGAAACTGCCTACTGTCAAATGAAATTTCTGACCGTCAGATCCTAAATTTTGGTCGAGATCTCAATCCAACAGCTCAAATTGTTTCGCATGACAATCAATGCACAGCACCGAAGCAAGGTCCAAAGGGAGACGACTGACTCCGCCATTCCCAGCAAACCAAGCACAGAAATCTTTTCATTCATCAGTTATTTCACATAAAAAAATCATACAAATGCTCCACTTAACTTAGAAGAGACGATATTTGTAATGGCTCCATGCATAATTTTTGCTTAAACAGCATTAAACATGCAGTAAGATGAGACCTCAGCAGCCCACAAATCATGTCCACACACACCAGCATCAGACAATTCAGGTTCATCATAGTATCAGTGCTTAAGTCCTATAATGACAGGAAAAGGAAGAGAAAGAGAGGGGAAAGCGGGTGGGGCATGTTTGGGTTGAATACTTACAGCTAATGCAACACATTGCCTTGCATTTTCTGTTCCAATCAGCAGATAGAAGGATTTAGTGCCCTTACAAACGAATACAGCCAAGTGAAACAATATAAATGGTTCATCAATATCTCATGCTATCTTTCCAACTCCGTATGCAAACCCTACTGAAAGTAATTACTAGCTGCACATATTTGGTGTAAAGGGTAATATTATTCCAAAAGAGTGATGGAACTAATATCGGAAAGCGAGTCCAGGTAAACAGGGAGGATCAGATATCTCCCACTCTGCAGATCCAAAAATCTAGAATATGTGGGAGGTTACTAACACTTTTCGAAACACAGAGGTAGTAGTGTATTGACTGTCGCGACAGAAACACCACCGGAAAAATTGCTAGCTCATTCTAACTTGAGATGCATCAAAGATCACTCCTTAATCTGCAAACCATAGTTCTTCAGTGAGTCCCCAGCAATAACACAAAGAACTTGATGCATAATCCCAATCACAAGAAGCAATTAATAAGCAGTACATATTGATCAAGAATTTTGAAACAAATTATTCCACCATATAACAACCATACGCTGTGAATCTCTACAAGCCTGGTTATTTAGCAAGAATTTGCATTTTCATTGCTGCACCAGCAATTTAAGCGATGAGTACTCCAGACGAGCAAAAATTGCTGCTCTACATCCCACACTTCAATCCACAGGCTAACCACTTGGTTTGTTTAATACTATCTTTGCTTTCCAATATATGAAAACTTACTAGATGTATCACTAAAGAGAGTGCAGCTTGCAGTTCCAAATGGTTCAATTTCATCACACTGCATTCGCTTAATAGAACCATCACCTTGTTAAAAAGATAATACCATTTCTCTAATCTAACCTGTGGAAACTGAAAATTTTCTCCTCACCATGTAGGGCACCCAATGCCAGAACTGCCATTTCGATTTAAATGTAGGTTAACTTCATGAACCTGAATGCGTCCAATGTTCTTATTCAAGACCCAGAGTCAAGACCTCCCTAGCATTTGCCATGAGACGCTGACAGTCTGGTCCTTGGATCCAGACAGTAGATTGCATGAAATAAGATGCACCAGTTGCAGAACAAATAGGCTCAATAAGCAGGTGACTAAGGTGTTTATGGATCTCTTATCTAAATAGCCTCTCATTAGAAATTATTGTGATTCAAAATGAACACCTAGTGGTCCAATGTTCTAATTTTTTAATTCATACTGACCAACCAGTCAAAATGAAATCCCCATGAACAAACCACCATCCTTAGAAGTCTCCTGCCTGTAGAATGATAGAGCTTTGTTTAGACCTACCTTCTGGGAATCCAATCATGACCCAACTGCCCAAGTCAAATAGGCCATAAGAACAGTAGAGAAATAATTCCAACTCTACACAATCACATTTAAGCTTCATAGCTAAAAGAACTACCAGAGGTTCTTGAGATTCTGAACTTTAGGCTAGTCTTGAAAGATGCTATTGAGGATAACTATAATATTCCTCAATTTCAATCGACTATGAATTTATTTATACATAGGCAACAAAGTCTTCTATAGGTCTCTTTTGACAATCCATAAACTAAACCTAGAAAGAAGTAACAATTAGCACCGAATAGTTGGAGGGAAAAAAGAGGTTCTGCAATAAGATAACCAATTTTTCATTCTGAAAAACTTTTCTGATACTTCTATTGCAATTATTCAATACAATAACAACAACAACCCTTAATCAACCATTGCCTCCCAGTCAGATGAGCTATATTTGAGGCCATATTATATACAAGGCCTAAGCCATGTATATCGCATCTCACCACTTCCAGCTCTAATGCAATTATTCAATAGTTTTGAACAATTGAATTTAACAGCCATCGGCTTGAGAAGTATCAACAGTTAGTTACTTCCCCCCCCCCCTTTTTTCTCTTCTTGGCATGCATCTAGAGAGGAAGATAGAAGCAGCATGAGATGAAACTTGCACATCAGATTCATTGGACAACATTTTGTGATATGATATTTAATAATACACCTAAATTGCTCAAAATTCAAGATAGCTCAGCTATCAAAACCTTTTGCTAAACATTTTTTTTTAATGCCACAAACTAGTCGTAAAGCCATATATATAAGTACAAAATCTCAGAAGGAAAATAAATAAATAAATAAACAAGAAATTAGACCACTTTTATGGATGGGATCCCATTGAGAACAAATACAAAGCATATATAGGAAGCGAATCCCTTTTGGCTTCCTACCAGAAGGTCTAGATCAGAATTCTACCAACCCCAAGGATTTCCCACCCTTACCCAAGTCTCAGTCACAGTAGCTACATTGAAGCAACGGCATTCATCATAGAAATGAGCCCTCAGGCTCTTACAGTAAAAGAAATATCCAAATGGGAAAGCGGAATGAATAAGTGAAGAACAAGAAGAAAACAATGGAACAAAAGAGGAAAGAACCAATCTCACAGACACAACCCAAATAGCATCTAAAAACTTCAGTCACACTCCAATCTATTCAGTTTCAGGCCAATCTTTTCTACCATATCACGCAACTTCAAAGAAATAGCACCCTTGCATAAAACTATAAACCCAACAACTTTAGGAATAAATTAACAAACTAAGCCAGAACTAAGAAAGGGAAACTACCAAGGTTATCCTACGTAATCTATCCACCCGTAGAAATAAAATAAAACGAAATATTAAAAACTTTCTACGAAAGCTACCAGCCTGGTTAAGACCAGTTCTTGGTTTAGGCCTCCAAAATAAGCCATGCCAGTCCAGCCAGGCTAAAGCAATTGCATCAAGATCCTCAAAAGAAGTCAAATTTCCACCATAATTTTCAATGGGGTTGAGAGACCAACCTGAATAGTAGCCAGAAATAAGCACTGACCTCAACTTAGCAAGGGAATTTGATGGCAGAAACTTAATAACAGGCAACAATAAAGAACAAGAAGACAAGTTATCGCATCCTCTGCTTTAAGACATACCTGGTTAAGAGGATTGTCAGGCGATTTCTTCCACAGCTTCCATATCATGTCCTTGTATTGGTTGTGAGTGAGACCCGGTTTCTCTTCCTTTAATTTCGGAAGCTCAGCTTCTTCAAATGCCTATATGCAAATTGGAAGTTAGAAAAACAGCTAACACAACAAGGAAAATTCTAACAGATACAAGGACAAGGACCAAGAACTAAAAGGAATTGACCAGCAGCACCATTAGAAAAATTAAACAGACTCACTAATTTTTCTCCTTTTTTGCGGTTGGATTGGTTTTTCTTTTTAAACTTTAATTTATATTTGTTATATTTATTTATTTAACATCATTATTATTATTATTTTGGTTTCTGGGGTGAGAAGGGAAAAAAGGGCACGCTTTTTTTTTTTTTTTTTTTTTTTTTGGGGGGGGGGGGGGGGGGCACTAGAAACTAACTAGCATAAAACCTATTAGCAACTCATCTGTTGCAACCAAAATCCCTCTCATCACACACACTGAAAAGCAGGACAAATTACTGAAGATATCAGCATTGTGCAGTGACAAGCTACCAAAATCCTTACCAGGGAAATGCATAAATTAAAGACAAAATACACTGTACCTAAAAGCAATTGAGTTAGTTTCCAGCAACCACAATGGAGATAATCCACTCTTCAAGTGTGCAAGTCATTATAAACTATATATAGGATTTTTAACTGCATATTCATCTTTTAAAAGAGCAAGAAATGTATAATCCTTGAAAAGCAGTCGAATCTATAAAGTCCTAATAAAATTTACAGATTTGTAAGGTTGTGAATAGGTAATTGGGTGTTGTTCTCTTTCATGCTTCAAATCACAACTCATACATTGAGGCTCTTTTTTGACCTCTGTACTTCATCAGTAAAATCACAAACCTTGAAAATTTAATAGAGAAATCTGCGAGAGGATTGACAAAACCACTTGGCATTCCATGCTTTATATATAAAAACAAGCACTCGCAAGGTCCTCAATGCTGTCTTTAATTGCTGACAAGAACAACCATTCTGTTTCATTCTTTAATAATTATAATAAAAAATTTTAAAAAACAGAAACAAAAATTGGAGTAAGCTTTTCAAAGGGCCCATGTCGCTTATTAAAAAGGGGGGGGGGGGGCACATCAATCAATTTTAAGTGACATTGAGGGCAAGAATACCTGAATACAGCTCCCAACTAATATGTTTCATTGAGGATAAATTGCCAAATAGATTTTGAACCATCAAGGAACAGAATCCAGCCTCAACTCTCAATACATGCTCTGTAGCTCAACGAAGACCAGACCAACTTGGGATTGAAAGCGCTCCAACCGAACCCCCCATCCCCCATCCCCCCCCCCAACACACACGCACCCAAAAAAAAGAAAAGAACAAAAAAACAGACCATGAATCCATTTACTGAGACCTAACATATAAAGCTCCCAATAATTATAAGTACCATTACAATTATGATGTTCCTAGTCATTGCTTTTTCTATTTCATAGGTTCACCTAATAATACTCTATTGAATGAAGCCCTTTAAAGTTGTGAATCCTTACTGTCTATTATAGTTCCAACTTTAAAATAATTAATTACCACTGAGAATTTCATATTCCTCTCATTAACATGGATTCTGGATTTGGGTATCCCCACATCAGACAGCCAGTGTTCTCTTACAAATTCAAGCAGCCACTTTACAACTTCATGGAGGAACCAAGCAGTCATTTCAGAGTTGCAATAAGACCAGCAGGATAGAAATGTCACAGGCCAACCAAAAGCTAACAGCTTACTTGTCATAACTCATAATACTCAAAAAAATTTCATAAGTAATCATAATAATGGCATTAAACCTATTGAATTAGTGATGTACGACAAAACATAAAGAAACAGAGACCAAAACATTGTTCAAGGTGAACAGCTTCAAAGAAACTTATTTCGCTTTGGTGGAATTGTATTAGAAGATCCTATTCAGCCGTAGACCGGATCATATGAAGACCTTTTTAGAAGGTCACATTTTGTCCATGCATGGGGATTTAGGAATTAGTTCGTTCTATACTTTAAAATTATTTTGTTTCTAATTTTTGTTTTAGAAACTTCATAATGCAGCCTTTCTAATTCAGTTTAATACTTGTAAAGCAAGTCCCAGCTATATAAGAGATTTGCATTTTGTTTCCTTAGGTGTGACTCATCCTCTGAATATATTTACATGTAACAGCTCATAGAGGCTCCCACGATTATTAAATTGAGTTGTGATTGCCTATGAAAGTTCCATTCTCCAGTTCTGTGACTATGACATGAAGGGCTCAAAGACCTGGCTAGTAAGAGTTGAAACCCTTGAACGGCTGAGAGAACAAATTGCCGAATCCACTTATCTCCCATTTCTACCTCTTCTCCTTCATAATTATCCCCAATCTCAACCGGTTCCTACTCACTCAGAGTTTGCAATTGAGAGTTGCTGCAACAATCGTGGTAAAACTGATCACATTACCATTACCAATAAGACCTGCTCTTGCTGAACATAAGCAAGGAAGGCTGATGCAAATCCAACACCGAATTGGCCTATCTCCCTTTGAGATCAACTTAGCGTTGATAGATATAGTTGTCAGGCCTCTGTTTAATATATTTGTGCCATCATGGGCTTATTTTATGGACCGAAAAATTTAGCAAGTACGAATTTCAGTTAGAATCGATCTAATTATGTAAATTCTGCCCAACTTAAGCATTAAGGGAAGAATGCCTTTTCTTGTGTCTTATTTCAATTTTAAGAGTCTAAGTCAATTACTTTCTATTTCCTAGTTTAAGTCAGTTTTTAAGTCCTAATTTCACTATGACTTCTTATATAAGGTTATAGATAGTTCTCCATTGATTAGAATAGACAATAATTAATTGATAGATTATCTTTCCTCCAAGTTTTAAGTGCTTTTTATGTATGTGTTGCTGCTGCAACTATTCCTTTATGTCAACTTTGGTCAGCAAAGGTCCAAGAGTTGTATATCTCATTGAGGTCATTGGTGAAGTGAAGCCAAATCGTTGCTATGGCTAAATAGACAACCCTCAAGAAGCATTCCATTCAATCCAAGCATTAGTAAGGCTCCCCATCCAGGTCTTTGGAAGCCTACACTCACTTCACCCTTTTTAAGGACCCTCACATCCTTCTAATTTAACCATCCAAACCCAACCAAACTTGGGGGATCATATCCCTATATTATTATGTATGTTCCCTCCAAAGTTTCAACCCATTCTAATACCTATAGACCCCAGTTTCCCATTTCAAGGAATTTAGCTTTTATCCTATAGGATGGGCTACATATCCTTGCTAACACTAAATATCATTTAAGAGCACATAGTTTTTAACCACAAGATCCTAACTTAACCCTTTCCCAAACCTATCCTTTCCATATGAGCTGGTTCTCTATGAAATCTTGGAAGAACTGACCATCATTCAATTGAGGCTACATGCAAGGCCACCTTCACAACTGTGGCTGCCCTGTCCTCCTCCTTTGCTATCACTGAAGGACTGAAACTCAGTCATCTATTGTCCAACAGAAGTGGTATTGAGGGGCTGAATCAAGCTGCCAGAGGCCTAATTGATCCCAGTTGCAGACCCTGCTACTGGCTGGATTATTTTGCAGCCCTTATATTATGAGTCCTACCTTCTATTTTCAAGACCAACTCAGTTCCCCATTTCTAACCACAGAACTGGACTAAAATTGCAGCAGAGCTTCATCCATCAAGGCCTACATTAGATCCTCCTTGGAACCCAAACATAGAGCTGGCTTGCAGGGACAGCCCCCACACTGGTCTGGTTGGGAATGCAATCGACCAAAAAATGATACACTACACTACCACGAAGGAGATACCCCCCCCCCCCCCAAAAAAAAAAAAAAAAAAAAAAAAAGACAACAGTATCCCCTACTAAGAAGTAACCTAATGAAGCAACAAGGAAAACAAATTCAACTCATGAATTTTCCTAAGATGAATCTAAGTTCATTCAAAGCAAAGTTACTGAATTCCAGGGGAAGAAAAGGGTAAGGTTACCTTAAAGGTGGCCTTGAGTCTCCTCTCGGGATGGCGGTCGACAGGAAGGTCGTCAGTTACAGCAATCCGAGCGATAGCTTCCTCAACGGAGTGAGCCTCAATAATGGAATCATCACGGTTGGTGTTAGAAACAAGGACCATGCGATCATATTCCTCTTCATCGGCGGTACGACTCTGCTTTTTCTTGGCCTCCTCAGAACGCTGAAGAATCTGAAGTCTCTCCTGCTCGCGGCGACGCTCGAGTTCCGCCTCGGTAACCTTGGGGACAGGGATGGAAACGCGATTTGCCTTCTTGTCAGGTTTCTTGCCAGCTTTCTCCAGTTCTTTCTCCTCCAACTCCGCAAGACGTCGTGCCTCGGCCTTGCGAGCGGCAGCCTCGGAACGCTTCTCAGCCTCTTCCTCGCGTTTCTTGGCAGCCCGAGACTTGCTTCCTTCGGCTTCTTTCCAATACTGATCTTCCTTCTCTCGAGATTCTCGGTCCTTGCGATCCGCTTCCGTAGCGTTCTTGCGCGCCCTAGCCTCTTCGGCTTTGCTATTCACTCCCATCTTCTTCGGCATCGTAGTTCTTGAGTTCCTCTGCACCTCTTTTTCTCTCTCTCGACGTAAACAGACTGAATATATACAGGAATTGCCGATCGACTATCTTAGCTTAAAACCTTGATTCGCAAGTGATCTTATTCCAGAAGAAGATTTCGCTCCAATTCGCCCTTTATAGTCACAACCATAAACGATTGATAATCTTCCCCCAAGAAAAAGACAAAAGAAATGGAAGCAAATCCGCGAAAACTTGTCCGAGTGAAATTAGAAGGAAGAAGGCCAAATGCAACAGGGCTTGCATGACGGATGATGCTATGATACGCCTCGGAGTGTAGTTCCCACGTGCAGCCGCATGCTCAGGCACGTGTTAGAGGTATCACTAAACCGCATTACCATTTTGGGAGTTCGACTTCAGTTCAGTACTGTTAGTATAGACCTGTAAACGGATTAGATACAGTATCTGAATCGAATCCGATTAGCAATCCGTTATCCGAATCCGACGAAAATTTAGACTAGGCATTTGATTTCGAATCCGAAACTTCATCGGAAATCTAATAATAATCCAATCTGATAAACTATCTGATTATTAATTAATAATTGTCACTTTTTAATATTTTTTATTGTAAATTTTTAATTTCCGATTATTGAATACTGGTTTCTGAATCCGATTATCATCCATTTTTTTTTTTAAAATGTTAAGATAATTTTTTATCCGAATATTATCCGATCTGAAAAGCAATTATTCAAATCCGAATCCGGTTTCTTAGTGGACGGATACGGATATTTTCGGTAAGAAAATTTTTGGATAAGGATACCCTTAAACCAATATGAATGCGAATTCGGAGGCAGATTTTGGCTATCCATTTACAGGTATCCGCACTTGCTGCAAATGGTGATCTTCTCTGTTTCTACAAAATATAAAATTATGCTCTTTGAAAATAAATGTTCGAGATCAAAATTTGGATAATTAATGTGCAACACGCACATTAATTATACAGCACCCAAGTAATTTTCCTATTTTGACCATGGCATTTAAAACGAAGAAATATACTTAAAAAAATAAAAGGTATGACTCAAAATGACTTTCTATCTCGCTGCCATAAAAGGCCATTTAAGCATGAATTACTCGAGTGGGCAGTCAACTTCTTCACTCCACTGTTCGCTTATTTCTTCTTTCCTCGGATCATCTAAGTAATTATCTTTTGCATGTTTCTTTTGTTTAAAAGCTAATTTTATCTTTTACATAAAAATTTCTTTTTTTGAGTAGAATTATATGAAAGTTCTTTATTCATGCAATTTTTACAATCATTTCTCGTCTAAGAGTTGTGGATATTTTTAGGATTAGAGAGCAAAGTCCCATTGTATATCTAAATAATTATAATTATAAAAATAATTTTCTTAAGGATGTAATCTGTAAATTGACCTTGATGAATCTTAGGTTGAAAAATAAAAATCTTATACATTTGCTCATTAACTTTTAATTATCTAGGAAAAAATCATTAAAATTAAAATTAAAAATTGAACATGAGTGAAGTTTGCTATTCGAGTTGAGAGTTAAGTTTTTAGTGAAAAATATTATGGTCAACCTATTCTCTTATCATTTGTTTTTTAAATCTCTCCAATCATTCAATACCCCTAACTCTGGCACCTAAGTATTTGAGAAGATAAGTTCAATAATGTAGTATAGAGTCGGTACATTAATAGAATCTAGATCCCTTACCCACATGAATTATCCTTACTTAAAAAGTTCTTACTTCAAAATTAAACACGTGTCAACAATCCAACTATGTAGTTGAAATTTTCCACTACAAGGGTCTAGACTCTAGTCGCTTGAATTTTAATATTAAAAGAGGGTGTATCCACCATAAATGTATTATTTCAAGACCTTTATCAATAGATTATTTTTTATGCCTTCTCTTTGAAAATGGTCATTTGAGCTATCACTTTAGGTATACAATATTGTAAAATTATAAAATTCCTAAACTTATCCTATGAACCCCATCTCTCTAACCATGAGTCCCTGGCCTTGACACCCTTGTTGTCCATAGCATCAGCCCAAGTCTTCTCCAAGCTTTGTCTATGCACAAGTAAAACTAAAGCACAAGGAACATTATGATAGGAGTGTAAATATACAACATTCATATCCATGTGAGAATAATCGAATCTGTCGGATTACTTATAGCATGTGAATATGATAAAACCATTTTCTATTCGATTGGATAAAATTATCCGATTAAGTTATTTTTTTGAATTTGTTTTTTTATTTTTATAAAAAATTTACTTGAAACTTGTAGATACTTCTCTAAATTTTTTATTAAAATAAAGGCATAAATATGGTTGAACGACTGTGTAAATAAATCCTATTATTAAATGTATTGAGTTAAATCTAAATTGTTTATGATGGACTATTCAGATTTAATCCCACTAAATTTAATGGTAGGATTTCTAAAACCGTTCAGCCAAGCAATTTACACAGCCGTTCAGCCACCACCTTCCCTAAAATAAATAGGATGAAAAATCAATAGAAGAAAATTAAGAAAAGAAAATTAATGACTAAAATGAGTGGAAAAAAAAAGTTACTAAATTCTTGAATTTCAAACCTAATCCACAAATAAAATGGTAAAGATGTCACCAAGAAATTGAAAACCAATATCCAATCTTGTATTCATTCTCATTTAGAAGAATCTATTAAAAATAAAAATAAAACTATCTAAATACCATCTGAATCTGACTAAATTTGTCCTAAACTAATAACATATTATCCGAATCTGTCCAAATATAATAGAATACAAATATGATATTACCACTATACACCCCTACACTGTGATGTAGAGGGCACAAAGGGAGGACAATATGGACAAGGGAATTGTAATGACAATAATAACCTTTGCATGAAAGACAATCCCAGAAAAAAAAAAAATTTACGTCTGCACTAACCAATGGAGAAGATGATAGTGAGATTCAAATGAAATCATCTGAGGTTCTATACTATGGATTCCATCTGGATGTGTCATGCATTCACGTGTGTGAAGATTAGAGAGGACATCAACCCTGAAGATCTGAAGGACCATTTAATCATTGATCATGCACCCAAGATCTAAAGAAGCATTTTAACTCATTGATCATGAACAAATACTTTGGAGAAAGCAAGAACCAATGGGTTCCAATCCTAAAGTAGATGCTTACTCAGTCGATCCAGGAGGCAGCCAACATTTTAGCCATGAAACTGTAGCGGTCGGCAGCCTCGTCAATCTGCATGTAAGAGCAAATACCAATATTCAAATTATATCCAATCAAGACATATCAATTTTGTTCAATGAACTGCTATCAGATTCAGAATAAGATGCAAACTGTTACCAATTTTTGTGTAGGCCGTCCAGCCCCATGGCCAGCTTTGCAGTCAATGCGACCAACAATTGGGTTCGTCTGAGGACTGTTCTCCAAGCTCGTGCAGAGGACATATTGCATGGTCTGAGGGAAAAAAAAACAGGGCAAGACGATGAAACGTAAAGACATCAAATCTATTATGCGACTCAAAACCATGCATGACTAAAAATAGGTACAGGAGTAACAAAGGAACAACAAAGTGCCCTATCAAGATACTTGAGAACTTACTGCCAATAACTTCAATGAGTGTAATGGCACAACACGGTCATCATGGTCAGCTGTCAACAACATCGTCGATGGATACTGACAAGTCTTATCATGCGTCTGTTCCCATGGTCTTCTAACATTGTGAAGTGGCGAGTATCTGAAAGAGAAATAACCAAACTAGATTGCTAATACCCTAAGGTCTCAGTAATTTTCACCACAAAGATTTCAATACAAGAACGCCATTACATACATCGGAGAAACATAAGAAATTAATTAGGAGATATATAAGAACAGTACCCGTGCAAAAAGCACAGAGGACCTAAAATATTTTGTTCGAAGTCCACACAAGGAATTCTGGAGTTACTAGATAAATCCATACCATGTTTAACACCGATTACAGAAAAATATACAAGGACTAATAAAAAATTTACCTTCCAATAACATCGAGTAGATAAATACTTCTTCTAGAACTTACTCCCAAAAGACTTTTGTAACAGAGTAATTTAAGTGGGGCACAATTTGCGGTGCCAAAAGGGAAGCATTCTCACATAATCATAATTATCCAGCACATTCTTTTCAGATGTTTTGCATATATTTTCCATGTGACCACTAGTAACATGGTGCCAGCCAAATGACCATATGATGATATAAAGCTTGGGCAAACGGAAAATCAAAGGGACATCTTCATTGGGCCATAAATTGGGTAACACTCTCTCCACCTGTCAGTTTGCAGATGCCAGCCCTTCAAGTGGCCTAAATGCACAGACCATTAAAGTATGCTTGCCTTCCAAGGCCATGTAAAGGACTTTTTCCGCTTATACAGTACTGAATTTCAAAATCACGTGATTCTGCTTAACTGTGCATTGAGAGTATTCTTAGTCTCTTTAACACAAAAGATGAAGGATGCTAATTGCTAACCCTATTCCACTAAGTAGCAAAGGCATCCTGTAGCTAACTACTACTTGGCATGTTCCAAGTTGATAAGTCCCGATGAGTATGTTCAAATTGATAAAAACCACCTTACCTAGACAAGTATCAAACACATAGACTAAAAATTTAGAGCTACAAGAATTGAAACCGAAAAGTTTTTTCAAGTTATTCTTACTATAGCTTTGAAAAGGTCTACCATACTCATTGGTTGGAAATTCAAGGATGAGAAATACAGTTTGACATGGATAAATTTTAAAAACTAAAAATACTATCCTATATAAATTTATGGAGAAATATCCCTATGACACTAGAGTGGGGATCCCTCCACATGCTCTAAGATAATAAGCTGTTGGGTCTATATTGGCACTCTCACCTCAGATGACATGGGAAACTTTTTTCCCAATACATTAACGACTTCTTAAGATGAATCTATCATAAAAATAACCCAAAATACGGCACAATTTTAGAAAAACAAAATGCATCTGTATCACAAAATTCATAAATAATAAGGCGCTGGCCATCACTCATTTTATTTTCACACTGACTATAACCATGGAAGGCAAAATTTATTGAATTGCACATCTACCTGAATCAAATGATATGTGCATTTTGGAGACCACATGGTCCATCTAACTTGTTTTACAAGTTTCACCTCAAGGGAGGGGAGGTGAGATTAGAAGAAGGGGTCCAGGAGTTTAAGGTATGCTCCCACACAAAGAACATAGTCCCATATATAACAAACTTGATTTACTTGTATTAAATCCAAGCAATGAAGATAGAAATATTATCAACTCACAGAACATTGGGATAATATTAAACACAATCATAGAAGAAAGTTCCTTACTTAATCAGCCAATGGAACTCTTCTTCCTTCTCTGAGCAACCATAATCAGAAGTCCAAGCATGGCCTAAACAAAACAGAGGTAAATCACCACACAGAGTTGGGGTTATAGAAAAACTAAGAAAGGCATATATACTTGCCTATGGTGAACTTGTGAAAACGCAGCATATCCATGACACCTACATGAGCCACAGCACAGCCAAAAAGATCTGGGCGCTGCCACCAAAACATTTGCAATTTCAGGGTAAACTTCTCAATAATGTATCCTAAAGAGAGCATAGCATGGACACAATTGAGTTAGACAACAACGGCGATACCTGATTTATGCAAGCTGCAACAAGAAGCCCACCATTGCTTCCACCTTCAATACATAGCTTTTTGGGTTGGGTGTAACCTGCAGAAATGAGATATTCTGCAGCAGAAATAAAGTCATCAAAACAATTCTGTTTTTTTCCGAGTGAGCCAGCTTTGTGCCATTCTTCTCCATACTCGCCACCGCCACGGATGTTTGCAATGCAAAAGATGGCACCTAAATGCCTAGAGAGAATAATACGGCCGACGCTGAATGATGGTGTAATGTTTATGTTAAATCCACCATATCCATATAATAAACAAGGATTTGATTGATCAAGAAGAATATCATTCTTTGATACAATAAACATTGGAATCTTGGTACCATCCTTGCTAGCCACAAAAACCTGACAACAAAGTCAGATATATATATAAGAGTATACAAGTGATTCGGAACCAAAAAAAAAAAGCACAGAGCAATATTCTAGATGTGGGGTACAACTCAAAGAAACTTGGAGTTAAAACTAAAATATCAACAAAATACAGACAATCCTCTGGGAAAATTGCATAGCCTTGACCTTGTAATTTCATGCCCAACAAATATTTCCCCTGTTTGTCCATCAGACTTGCACCAAAAATTGCAGCAAGACGTTCAATGTGCATTTCCTATATCCTCTTGAAGCCCAAGTGTTGTATTGGTTTGCAAGATATTGCACAACCTTCTTATTTTGGATTGCCTTCACAAATCACAGCTCAGTCGCTACCCATCAGAATTGGCTACAATTTGGAGCTAAAGATCAGGCCAATCTCAGCATCAATCAACTGCAGTTTGAAATAATTCTTATGGCTGGTTTGGTTAAAATTGTTACTTTCTCATTTTAGCCATTGTCACTATTTTTCGTTGAGGGTTTATTTAGGTATATTACCCTCCCATCCCACCCAAAAAAAAAAGAAAGGCAAGAAAAACAAAAACAAAAACACGACATGAACTTGAGTTTTGGGAATACAACAACAACAACAACAACAACAACAACAACAACAACAACAAGAAGAAGAAGAAGAAGAAGAAGAAGAAGAAGAAAAGAAAAGAAAAGAAGAAAGAGAAGAAGAAAGAAAGAAAGAAAGAAAGAAAGAAGGGAGGAGAAGAGGAAAAGTCAACTAGAACAAATTGTTAAGATGTCAAAAGCAAAATTAAGGTACCTGGTTAACCTGAAACGCCGAACGATCAAATCCAGGTACCACTATTTCCTTGAATATCTTCATTTCTGGAACCTCAGTTTTTAAGTTGCACTGATAAATGATACCAGGAGTGAGGAAGCTAGTGAATTCTATAAACACTTCACTATCTTTTCGCCTACCAGTAATCCCATCAACTGTACCAATATCAATTGGCAAATGATGTACCAACGATCCTGTTTCCAAGTCCCTAACTTGCAGAACATACTTGACATCACTCAGGTAACTGACAAGGATTTGGTTTCCATTAACGGCATAAGCTGCTTCGAGCACATCTTTCTCAGATTCTTGGAGGATAACAGTCCAAACAGTTGGTTCTTTCAGATCCACTCGGACTAACTTGTATTTGGGAGCTTCTTTGTTAGTCCGAAACGTGAATAAAGTATCATCATTTGCAACAGCTTGATAACTTGCTTCAAAATTGTCAACAAGCTTGGTAAAAGGAAGCATTTCATTTCTCTGCCTAAAACCTTCAAGCCCATTATCCAGCAAAGACAAATCACAATAGTAAAGTTTGTTGACTGGGTCACATCCCTCCCTAAGGGATAACAGCACATACTGCAAATTAAAATAAATCAACTAGATAAGGAATAAAATAATTTCTGCAATCTAGAACTAAATCAATGAGACGAAGATTACCCAGCTTCGTGACATCTCTTGCAAGAAAAAGCATTCAACGGAAATTTAACAGGTAAGGAGATAACAAATGGCAGCTTCAGTTACTGATGTTAAGTAATTAGCTTTGATTATTTCATTCAAAACATCAGCCAATAAATCTACCATAGAAAGAGTATAAAAAATGATTTCCTGTAAGACCAAAATAGCATCAATAGATTTCTTAGTGTAGCTAAAAAAATATTGAGCAAATGACAGAGACTCAAAGTGAATAAGATAAAATATCAGCAGAAAATTTTCATCTCTTTTAATATCCACAGTAGATTTACTTGCCATAGACCCTGGTGCTTATACCATTGAATATTCCCATAAAAGTTCATTACAATACCCATATCAGTAGTATAGTGAATGTTTTTCTTGTGATGACCATACCTGCAATTTTGGCAACTGCAACCCTAGTGGTATGACACCAAAAGAACAAGATATTCTGGTTGAGGCAATGAGGTTGTCATCACTAGAGTGTGAATAGAACAATAAGCTAGAGCAGCAGGTACAATAGCAAAATTAATTGCAAAAGAGAGTGATCTGGGAGTTTGTATCCTATAGGAGATGGCCATATTGATTTTTTCACTGTGGCATCATGTCTTGAGGCAATGGAGATTCGACTCCTCTTTGGCCTCCCTAAACATCTGACCACTTCTCTATTAGAGTTTTTATTCATATAAATTTCTATTTCTCTTGTTACCCAAGTAAGGGTATTATGTAATAGTGTACTTTCCACTTACTTATAAATAGGGGGCTTGAGATCACATTGATCAATAAGCCATTCTACCATAATTGACTTTCTCAACACCTTCTGTCATTCCCTCTTCTTATCCCTTCTCTTTTAACTCTCAGGTTCTTGTTAGTTCAATATTGAATGGAAATTACAAAAGATAAGGTTCCCTTACTCATAACCTTTTAATGTTATCCATCTTTATCTCTAATTGACTTCTTCGTCTCATTTGCATTTAAGTTTTACAAGGTTGGGGGGGGGGGGGGAGGTAATGTCGTGTTCTCAATTTCTCAGTTTATTTCTTGGAGTATAAGCCATGCCTCTTTAGCTTGACTTTTAACCTGGAAAGGGAAAAATGATTGGGGATGTACAGAGCAAAGAGGGTCTAATGTAAACAGAGCTGCATCCTTGGTAATTGGCGGAAATTGATATCTGATTATTCACGTGTTCAATTTATCAAGGGGATATGAACTTCAATCAGTTGGAATGGGAGAAGGTAGGGATTCAAAGTAGTTTTAGGCCAGAATTGAGATCTAGATATAGCATAGAGGTTTCTGAAACACAGCAACTGAGAGCTATTTCTACTTCTTCCTTGGTTGTTTGTTCAATTTTCCATGCTTTATTTGGTGGGAATTCTTTCGATTGCAGAGTTTCTCAACACAGCATTGATGTTCTGAAGTACTATAAAGAAAATCTGATGATTTTACCAACTGGTTATTTATTATACCCTCAAGTAAAGATCACCCTATGATTATAAAAATGTACCAGAAACACTTTTTTTTCTCTCTCCCCCCTTTTTTTAGTGAGGAAGTTGTGTTCCTGGTAATGTACCTCACATGTTTGAGGAAATTATGCAAAAGAAGAAGGGTCAAAAGTTACAATATTTATTTTATATGCAACTATACTAAACATATTTCTCATTTTGGAATCTACCACATTTAGTAGTAACCAACTATTATTATCTATGGCCCATAACTTGCTCTCATCAATAGGACATAAGACATAGAAATTACACCTAAGGGAACACAGTTACAAATGTGAAGATATCCTATTTCATTAGTTGAGCTACTCTAGAATGTTGCTTTTCTTTATAAGCAATATATTTTCTACAATATCAGGTTAATGAAGATTAATTTGTTTTATTGTCCTGAATGATGAAAATTTGTGAGTATGTCATTTGAGTTGGTATGACCGTGTTCGATGGAGGCCTAAGGAGCCCCAATTCTGAGAAGTGATCTGATTCTGATTCTGATTATTTTAAAGCATAATTGTCAAAGCCTCACCTACACAGTGCACTGGCACCACTTAGGCGACAAAGTGGTTTTTTGAGGGCAAAGCAATCTTACCTTTTTTTTTAAAACCAAAATGCATCCACTTTGGTTAGTAAGGCATCCTATGGTGCCCTAAGCGATGTCTTTGTACGCCTTAAACCAACAACTTTCACCTTTTATCTTTTTAGGATATAGATTTCTTAAGTTATACAATCTGTTTTTATTTATTTTCTTTTGTTTATATGAATTCTATTTCTAACTTTTCATTACTTATGTGAACTTTGAACGCTGTTAAACATAGGATCGAGTCTTTTATTTGTTATAAGCTTAAACTCAATTGAGTAATCTGATCCAAATGGATCAAATCAATTAAAACAAACAAGATTTTTATCACAATTTTTTTTTTACTAAAGCCTTTAGCAGCCTTCTTTCCCTTTATCTTAATAATACTGTTTAATATGTAATCATGTTGTGAGTTGTAAATCTGTGGTTTAAGTTTTTAGCAGCCGGATTTCCCTATACATTTATAATTATGTTTTGTAAGTAAATCTGAGATTTAAGTCTTTAACAGCCCTTTTTATCTTCATATTCATAAACCCCTTTTTTTGTTTTTTTTTTGGGGGGGGGGGGGGGGGGGAGTGAGAGGAATCATATACCTATTTTACATATCACTATATTGCAATTTATTACCTATCAGACTATTATTAGTAAATATAATTGATATATTAGATAAATAATATTTGAATGAGATTTATATACTGCGTAAGCACACTTAGGCGACAGTTAAGCGCTTCAGCGCTTGAGCTAGAGCTCGAACGCTTTGGAAC
This sequence comes from Hakea prostrata, assembly GCF_041222555.1. Lineage (NCBI taxonomy): Eukaryota > Viridiplantae > Streptophyta > Magnoliopsida > Proteales > Proteaceae > Hakea > Hakea prostrata. The sequence continues at coordinate 6,595,412 of NC_142603.1, read as the reverse complement.
ACCCTAGCACCCTAACAATGATAATCTACAGTATAGGTAAATATACTATAAATTGTTGCTCTATTTGTTTTCTCCCTACCATTTGTCACATCTAGTTTCAATTTTCTACTGATTTAATCTATGACATTATCAAGATTTCATTCTTGGTTTCTGTTATTACATATTCAGACTTGATCATCAGATCTAGGTTATTCTTTCCATTACTTCTGACAATTTTACTAAAGCTGGATTCATCCAGCATAATCTCCTGGATCAGTGGTTTTTCTTCTCCAACAAATCCGAGTCTTAAATCTCTCACTGGGCTCAATATCTGCAGATTGATCTGTATCACTGGCTAGCTGAACTTGTTGTAGAAGAAAATATTCTGTAATCAGACTGTATCTTTTTTTCCCAAGCAATAGCAAGGCAAAACAGAACTGCCGCGGTAATGAAATCTTAAGATGATGAAACAGCAATATTATCTAACTTATATTCTACAGAGTCACTACACAACTTTGGATGTTACTTTATCCGATAAAGAACACAATTAGAATTACTACTGCTCCGGGAAAGAGGTCGTCAACCCATTAAGATAAGAACATAATGAATCATTTGTGTGCAAGCTTACATATGGCACAAATTAGAAAGAGTGACTTTGATGTTTTTGGCAGAAGGGATATGGTTATATAACATTTTACCTTCCCATCATCCGTGACTTCAGCCTCTAATAGATATTTCGGGTTTTCAGGATCCTTCCAGCATAAAACATCCTTGGATTGGTCTTCACCCACGAAATGATAATAGACCTCATGATAAAGGTTAGCATTGGTCTCAGTCCCAGCATCTATCTGTTCTCCCTCCCTATTATTTGAAGGATAGTACTCTGATTTAATAAAAATACGTAAATAAAAACTGTAACCATGCTAAACCAATCTGAACTACTTAGTATGAATAGACGTACCTGGGAGCTGGATAGCGACTGTAAAAAAAACCTTTGTTGTCATGAGTCCAATCGATAGCGGAGAACTTAACCTGATAATGTGTACACAAAAAAGCTCTTCTTCAATACTTGCATTTTCCGTATTAAGTTGACATTCCAATTGCTAAATAAAATGCTCACCCATGATAGAGTATCAGGCTCGACAGTTTTATCTTCAACCCGCATAACTTTGATGGTCACCCAATCACTGCCACTTGAGCTAAGGCCATAGGCCAAATACTTGGCATCCTCACTAACGGCGGAACTACTGAGAGCGACAGTTCCGTCCTCACTGAGTCCATTTGGATCAAGCAAAACCTCTGCTTTTCCATCCAAACTATCCTGAAACCAAAAATAGAAAAAGAAAACGAGAGCTGAATCACTAAAAACAAGTATTTCTCCAACCAACTCACTCCATTTTAGAGCAGCCGACCTGTACATATAAGACGCTTTGCGCCTGAAGCCCTGTATTATGAAAGTAGAAGTACTTATTTCCTCTTTTGAATGGAGCTCCAAATCGTGGGTGATCGAAGAGTTTGGTAATCTTTTGGCGAAACTTCTCCCTTGTATCGCACGTCTGAAGGAGCGATTCGGTCAAACTCGCTTGCTTCTGGACGAAATCCTTAACTTCGTCTGCGTCTGGATCTTCCAGCCTGACCAGAGGAAAAAGAAAACAACGCGAACTAGATGGTTAACAAATTTAGCTTAATTTTCACCATCAGACAAGAAAATTTCTCTCCCGGTCGAAGTATAATACCATCGATATGGATCGGAGATTTTGACGCCGTGATAGTCATCCACAACCGATTCGTCCCTTCGTGCAGAAGGATACTGCAATAAAGGAAGATCTTCCGGAGGAGACAAGGAGCCCATTCTGAATCAAGAACTTGAGCTTAGGATGGGATGAGACGGGACGTCAGAATACAAAGGAGAAATGCTTGATGAGAAAGAAACAAGAACAGGAAGAACTTGAGAAAAGAACAGGGCGCCCCTCTTTTAAGTTGATAACTAGTAATTTTTAAAAAACATAAAGTGACAGCCAAGAGTTGAACGTCTGAAACAAGATGTATATTTACTAATTATACTTTCAATTGATTACCAAAAAAAAATTATACTTTCAATTTACATTAGAATTTTGAGTGACTAGTGCAAAAAATGAATTGAATGAATTCTTACCCCATAATCCATAATATACAAAAAGTCTTGTGAATTTTAGAGAATTTTTTCTTAAATAAAGTAAAATTTAAAACAGATACCAAACACATCCCAAAAAAAAGTCAAAAAGTGTGTGGGAATAAATACCAAAAGCCCCTAGTGAAGAGATTATGATTCATCTCTCTCACCCAATATGCTTAAATTATATATAAAAACTATTCTAAAAATATAACCAAAGAGTCCGGATAAGTTCCTATGCTTCCCTAACATTTTTGAACTACATAGTAGGGGGTGAACCCCATACGAGATCCGCTAAAATTATCTTTAAATTTTTTGAATATTTATAGGTGAATCTCACGTCCAATTTTGTGATTCAAAACCGTCAAAAGAGCACATTGTTGAGCACATTGTTCTCCCCCTCAAAGTGGGAGGTGATCCAAATTCTTAATCAAAGTGTGCATGAAATGACCCCATTAAACCTCATATCCAAAAAGGGAATAAAATCAAGAAGAGTTGAACCACATGAATCTTTGATCTCCATTCAATTGGATTAGATGATATACCTAAAACAAGGTCTAAAACAGTCTATGAGTCTACTAAGTTTTCCTTACCACTTCCTCATTAGAGACCGATATTATTGACCCATCTTCTACACTAAAACCTTTGGTTCTACCTGATAGAAACTGGTCGTTGGAAGGGGAAAGGTTGCATCAGAATTTCTACTGCAATCTCCAAGACTCCAACCCAACTTGTCTATCTTGTTACCATCTAGTCCAATTAATACCTGTAAATCTCCATTGTTTCATGGATTGGCCATAATAACATGCACTGCCATCGTCTCCATATTTGGCAGAATGCGCATTTTCCACCATCCATCTAGTGCAATGCTTATGCCCCACGGTGGCACGATAAAACTTTTGAATATTTATCATAAAGCTTGTAAACGGTGATTGCAAATTCTTCCCTATGGATGAAAACCAGTGACTGCAATTTATCATACACTTCTTGTTTAACTATAAGTCAAATCCCATGCATTTGTAATTGCAAAAACAGAATAGGAAGGATAATCATCAGCTCATTATCTACAATTATTTGTCACACCCCATCTCATGTTTAATGATTTCCACACAAAGGACCAGCATTTCTTATTCCCAAAGTAGCCATGCCTGGCTACTTGAGCCAGTGCGGCACACCAACTCACCGGCTGGTGTCCTCGGTTTTTATTAAACGAAAGGCTCAAAATGTGTAGTCTGGATTCAGGAGTGTAAGTCATGTATGAGTAGAACTCACATTGACGAAGTAACATGGTGGAGACCTACATACCCAGACAGAGCCGTCCGGTTTCGCTCTTTTACCTTTGTCTGATATAAAACCCTGCAGAATCCAGCTCCAACATTAGTCCTTTCACGATCCAAAAAGCCATATGGTCCTCATGCTTAGTAGGTAGTCATTCTTAAAATTAGCATAAGAGAAAGGGTTCCCACCTTGTTCCTTGAAGCCACATTTCTGTAATCAATGTCTCACCCGGGTAGACATGTAAAAGAAAACGGCCCATTATGCTTTTCACTTTGGCTGGTTCTCCATCACAAATGCATTTAATAACTGCCCTAACAGCAAATCCAAGAGTGCACAATCCATGAAGTATCGGACGAGAAAACCTGCAGAGTATGGAAACCAGTCTAGATACTTAAGACTTCCTTCTATGCTTTTCCTCAAATCTCATATTTATAGGGATCTACAGTAAAAGTACCATGGAGGTCTCACAACTTTAAAGAGAAGGGTAAATGCAAACTAGACTACAGAGGGATCTTTCAAAGTGGAGGTGGCAAAAAAACTTTCATTTAATTTTTTGATTGAAACTCAATTCAAAAGATCTGTATATGAACAAGATAACTACAGAAAAATCAGATATTTGCTTTCGTTTCTTATCACTAAAATAGAGACAAGGTCCCTGGACAAAAACTACTACATGAATAAGTAATCTCTGCCATTGATGAAGATCAACACATAAGCCTAACGCCAGCCAGGGAAGAGGAAATTTAATTTAAATATTCTCTTACTTAACAAAAAATATGAAAAAAAAAAAAATCACCAGGGCAGCACGAACATTGTGAACTTCATGAAATGTACTTACAGCTCACTACACATTCTTTCGTTCACTACTGCTACAGGAAATATGTGCCAGAATTACAGTAAAGGATACAGAAAACATGCACATAAAACATAAATAACATCAGGTTTGAATGACAAAAGGATGATCTTAAAGGGCAAGCAATATAAGAATAACCCAGAAAAAATGTTTTACTTACCCAGCAATTTCTGCAATCCTAGGATCTGAATGCAAAGGATTATAGTCACCCGAGAGCCTGTATAGCAGTGCCTGCATAAAGCTATCCAAAATATTTCAGAACTCCACACCTTTTTTTTAACTCCATAGCAATAAATTGGGAATAAGATAGGATTCTATATCATTGGGGTGTTAGTGTTGGCTCCTTTTTTTGGGGGTTTCCTTCTTCTTCAGCTTTTTTTTTTTTTTTTTTTTTGGGGGGGGGGGGGGGGGGGGGGGTTCCTCTCTCCGAAAGATGAGGACAACAGTGGTTACAATGTTTACCATTGGACAATTAAGAAAAGCTCCTACATGAGGAAGAGACATTTTGAACCCTGAAAAATATATCGTCGAGAAATCTAGAGTTCAAAAATAAAAAACAACCAAATATTTACATCTTGACATACAAACTCATGAGTCATCATTACAAGGCAAAAATGTGCACTTCAGATACCTGATAAAAAATTGGACACCATTCATGATTCATGTTCATTATGAATCTGAAGATAATTACAAAATACTAACTCAAGTTTACTGTGGCATGAGCTCATCACAAGCACAAACATTGTTTCCCTTTTATTAACCAAGAGTAGAAAAACTACAAATTTTAGGGTGACCCTTGAGCAAAAAGTGTAGGAAGCAGGTTTACAAAACAAATGAATCTACTGTCAGGTTCAGTGGAAACCTAAGATTCCAACAAAACTATGGTGCCTGACTTTAAGTACAATAATAATCTCAATAGTGTCCACTCGAATTAGGTTTCATTTACCAATAGTCTGGGGTCAAAATTTATAACAGGTTTCAGAATGCAGGAGAATATTGCATGTACACCTATAAGACTTCTGCATCAGGGAGGACTGAGGAGTTGAAGGTATGCAACGTGAGTACAAACCATAGACTGAAACCAGAAAGGGGTTTTTTAAGAGCACCTACATGGAATATCATAATGATACACAATGACAAGTCACAAGTTAGTAGTCTGCTTTACCATATTATACTTATAGGAAGGAAGGATTTGGAACTGTTAATTATTTGAACAAGATCAAGTGGTCACAGAAGCCTTCTGTGGTTGCAAGGGAAATAAAGGAAGAGAAGTAAATTCAAAGGGGAAAAAGAAAAAGAAAAAAAAGTAAAAGTCAATTAAACTGTTAGTAATCCTTACATTACATGATTGTATAACTAATTGCAAAACTATCCATTTATGGATACAAAATTTTACTAAATATGGAAAACAAAATCCTTGAATTTCAGAAGGAAAAAAGGAGGTTCCATATGAATAGTATGATTACCATATTTAGTCTCAATAATGGTAGTAAATGGGACAGTTAAAGATTAAGCATCTATTTACTGAAAAGATCTTATCTTGATCAACTGAACCAACAGTTTAAGTTGTTCCAAGTCTACGAGATCATAATGCAATTATGCAAGCAAAGCTGGGCCACCAATGGCTAAGTCACGAAACAGGAAAGAACAGTTTGTTCTATCAATATTAGAAATTTGAAAAGAAAAACACAATTGCTTCGGTCATTATATTCTGCAGCTGATATGGTAGATCAATGCCAAAATGTGATCAACATCAAATTACTCTTGACAACTTTGACTGCCTCATACTCATTTATATTTAAAAACATAATTATATATTGAGCACCAGAAACCAGATTTTAAAATAATCATTCCAAAGCATGCATTAAGATCGATGTTTCATGCCTGAGATTCTTGGGTACGATCCTCATATACCGCAAAAGGTTGACTCTTTGGAATTTTAACAGGTGAAATCTGATTGGCTGGATACTTTAAGCATGAATATGGAGCTGATGGATTTGAGAAGCCACCAGCACCTCGCAAGTAGATGGTCATCCTGCATGTTAGTTTCAGAATAAATCAAACTCAGTAATTGCCAAATCAAAGAACTATGTGAAGATAGTACTCACCGGTTCATGCAAAGTGGTTCACCAGACTCTTTATCATAACTTACTGTGTCCATCTCCACAATAGCTGCTTTTCCTGGAATTTCAGCAATGATCACTCACATAAAAGCTCTCTCTGGCTGTAGTAAACAGGATTATAAATGTTATCACTCGCAGACTATTTGAAATTGCCAGAGCTAGTTTTCCCCCTCCAATCCATACATCTTGACAAATTCATGAAAAAAAAAGAACATCTGATATATGTATCATCTACCATCCACTGCCCCTGGCATATGCAACAATTTTACATAGGAAACCAGATGCTACTTCTCCTTAATGAACATAAATGAAGTGAAATATTATTAGTAGATTTAAAAAACAAGGAGGATATATTCAGTGAAAACAACATACCATTACTCATGTGACAACTAACCTAAAACCAGCTTGTATATTATATGGCTTCCACTGCACGATCTAGAAGTGCTGTTCATCTTTTTAACATGCAAAGTGAAACCCATTTAACTTTCTTCGTTTGGAAATGATTTATCTAACTCAGGAGTGAACACCTGAAGATACAGAGCATTACATTACAGATTAATTTATCTGGGCTATATTCTGGTATATAAAAGAGAAGGCGCTTTCTCAGGTGAAAGGTGAGAGGCAAAACCCATAGGGCTGAGAGAACCAAATCTCCTTGTCCTTTTTTACCCTCTATTTTTCCCCATTCTTCCATTGATCCTATACTAAAAGCATTGCTGTGAATGTGAAACCTGCGGTTGTTGCTTCTGTGAAGACCAATACCCATCCTTGATTGGTTGATACTTGATAACCAATAGAAGGCTGCTACTGCTCTTGTGATCCACTTAAGCTTCTGCAACTAGTGAAGATCATAAGTCTGCAATGAGCCATCAAACTTGGCAGCAATTTAGAGCACAGAGCTCCCTCCACATCTCCTTCACCTGATCCGAGTTTGAAGAGATTCTGCTGGCTGGTTTTGGTCTCTATTGCTACATCAATAAATCTAAGTATACCTTCTATTTTAGTGACCTGAAGGTATCTCCATCTTTAGCGATCAATGTAAGCTGAGGCTTCTGTTTTGTCACCCCTATTGATCAATCTATCACAAGACTCAGATTTGCTACTTAAATACATTAAAATATACATGTAAAAAAAGGTGCACCCCTACACAAGGCTCCAACGGCAGGTCTGGGGAGGATCATAATGCAATGTGGCCAGTAGCCATACCCCTACTTTGCAGAGAGGCTGTTTCCCATCTCAGATACATGACTGTAAGGTCAAAATGGAGCAACCTAAGTATAGCACCAAACTAATTTTAATACATAATCCAGCATATTTGTTGAGGTTTTAAGTTCTGACAAGCAAATCTAGCAAATAGATACCTTTTGATCCATTCCATTACTTTGCAGAGAGGCTGTTTCCCATCTCAAATACATGACTGTGAGGTCAAATGGAGCAACCTAAGTATAGCACCAAACCACTTTTAATACATAATCCAGCATATTTGTTGAGGTTTTTAAGTCCTGACAAGCATATCTAGCAAATAGATACCTTTTGATCCATTCCATTTCAATCTTATCATTTATCTTTGAATAATATTGACCTGTTGGGTTCATTCCTAGCTTTTTCTACATCAACTCAGGCATTCTTACTGAAATGCACAATGGAAAAATCAATTGATATTAACTCTTCACCAATACACAAACAGCCAAAAAGACAGACAGACAGACAGACAAACAAACAGAGAGAGAGAGAGAGACCTTTATCATGCAATCCAGAAACTGCAACTTTATTTTGCATCTGAACAAACAAAATAAAGGCACATTGTTATACTTCAGCTAATAAAACACATGATGAGAAAAACCATTAAGACAGTGAAAAAAGAAAAGTGTTTTCCTATCAAATTTCCCAACTTAACAACCAAGCTAACATTTAAGCATCAAACTTGATACAGAAAAAACAGCCAACTACCCTTTTTTCTTCTAAGCCTGAACAAAAAAATTATAAATATAACTCCTACCCAACAATGATTTCATCTCTATTCATCAAACGAATATCTCAAGAACAATTTCCAATGTATTGTCTGGAAAATTAAATGTAGACATGCATAAATTAAACAGTAATCAATAATGACAGATTACCTTCCACAAATTGCATTAACTTTCAGCTGCAGCTAACTTGTCTGCATTGTTTGTTGATAATTATTATCCAAGATATATTATGACATTGAGGATGGGATTGGTGCAACAGTTTAGTTTGCTTCATTGTGACCAAAGTGGTCATGGGCTCAAGCCTGCAAACAGCCTTTCTATGAAAGCAGTGCATAAATTATGACCCTCCCCAGACACTGCAGCGGATATTCCCATACTTTTTTATATTATGACAATGTCATATAACTATAAAAATCAGTACTTAAGAAGCATAACTTCCACCAAGATTTTCTCTCATAAACAATCTTCCCAAAGTCCAATTGGTTCAAGATTGAATCATTACAGAGGATAGACTATCCTAAATCTTTCCAATCCATCTAATCAAATACTTCAGCAATGTCAAACCCAAAGATTGAAGAAGTGATTCTAAACGCACAAGTAGAAAACCAAATAAATGTTAATAGCACATCCTACAACTACCACTCTGATCATTGAGTTAGGAGTCTTACACAGCAACTTGTAGGTAATGGCTTGTAGATTTCTATGTATTGTTGACCATGCAATAGAAGACGTGGATCAAATCTGGTAGTAGGAGAAACCATAAGTTTCTACCTCATAAAATAAGATGAAGTTACTGATACTATAAAATTTTCTGTGAGGTTAGAAAACAAGGAATTTGGGGGGGGGGGGGGGGGAGGAAATTGATAGGTGACGATGTAATATCATTAAATGGTAAATAGAACAGAAATGTATATCCTTGTTGTTTCTTGAATGTAGTAAAGACTTACTGCAGCCCAGGTAGCTCTAGGATGTTCCGCAAAGCTCCAAGAGTAAATAGAGCAGAAAAAGTAGGCAGGACCTGCAACCAGTAGCAATTATGTCAAAACATAAAAAGAATAGGGTTTATGCAGAAGCATCTTGTGCAACCCATGCTCTATAAATGATAAGGCCTACCAGCCACGTGCCTCCCTTGTCTTACGATTCTTTGTTCTGCTTTCAATTTTTTTGTTTTATTGGGCACTGACCTCCCAAGATTGATCTGCAAACCCAGTCCTTGATTGCCACAAAGAAAATTCAATGCCAACCAGGCCTATCTTTTATTATTATGCTAAAATTATGGTTCTTTTCAAAGCTTCCCACTTGCAGTACCAAATGGCCTGTTGGTTTGATTTCAACCCATTTCCCTTGGCATACATTGGACCAAACCAAAATCAAACTAATAACGTGTTCAATCTAACCAAGTGAAAAACTGAATTTGCTACTATCCAGAATCTCTACAAAAGCTGTGGACAGCAATCCAAGAGCCCTTAGAGTTCCTATCTGGTCACCAAGGGGGTGCTTAGAGTTCTGATGATAAGTCAAAGAATTCTACCACAGAAAAATTCTCAGACAGTTCCAAACACCACATGATATTCATTGGAATAAGGATATAGGTACTTCATCCCATATTACATAATTTTGCAATAGGCTTCACCACTAGATTTGTACTACTAACCCAGTTCTTGCCAGTTTTTTAAAGTTTATCAATAAATCTTGCTTCATTTATGATCATGAGGTGATTGGTGTACAGGATTAAGGTAGTGAATTCCAAATTACAATTGGTTTACATCAAGGATTAGCTTTACACCCTAACTTGTTCACACTTATCATAGCCAATTCAACTAGAGAACTCTTGAGGATCTTTGGAATATGCTTTTTGCTGATGAAGTGGCGACAAGACGAAGCACAAATAAAGCCAACAGACATGAAATCAACCCCAAAGCACACCAAGAGAACAAAGGAGTAAATAATCGTAACTTTAATTACACAGAGTGGAAAGAGGGGTGAGAATGATGCAAGGAGACCCCCCCCAAATGATTATTTTAGTCAATTGGGAAAATGTAAATAACAAAGGTGATGTAAAAGATGAAGTTTAACAGAGAAATTAAAATAGGACGGATGATGTTGAAAGGTGCATCCTGGTATTGTGTGACTAACGTATTCCTGTAAAACGTAAGAAGGAAATTTTATGGAACAGTCATATGACTGCCTATGATGCATGATGCATAGCGTGGAACAATAATTATCATATAGCTAAATAATCATCCAAAAAAAAAATTATCATATAGCTAAAATTTAGTGTAGCTAACAGGAGGATGTTGAGATGAATCTGTAGCAAAACTAGAAAGGGTCGAGCAATGAATTGTCGTATTAAAGCTGGTACCAGAGTAGCTCTAAAACACGATAAACTACGAGAAAGTCTTTTTTAATTGATGTGGCCACGTTCAATGGAGGTCTTTGAATGTTCTAATGCAAAGGAATGATTCCATTCAGACTAAAGGAGCTAAAAGAGCTAGGGGCAGATTTAAGATGACTATAGAAGAAGCGGTAAGGAAAGACATGCATAACACAGTGCTTATATCAAGTATGACTTCAAATAGAATTCATTGGAGGGTAAAGAGCCATGCAGCTGACCACATGTAGCTGGGATAAGGCTTAGTTGTTTGTTGTTGACATCGTTTGTGTGTGTAAGGCAAATATATGCAAAGCATGGAAAACAATTATATAATATTCACAAGACCTGGATGAATGACTGCCCATCCATATGGTGGACATATTTCAGCTCTTTCTCATCCAAGGCATCCCCTACACATGCACCAATACCAAGAGCATAGAGTGCTACATCTCTGTACATAAAGGACAACTCATTAACACATAATAGGCCCATAATTAGATACCAAAGGAATATAAACTAGTGAAGGATGCATAAAGCTCATCGCAAGACAATAATCCCAAGAATAAGATACGTATCAGATGAGCTTCTTGAAGGTTCTACCTTTCATTATAGGTAAATGTTGTCTGCAGTGCGTCAATATCCATCCAACCATGTAACCGGGGGAAAAAAAGAGAGAGAGAGAAGAAGAAGAAAAACACTAATCATAATTAGGAATTGGAGAAAATAAAAACAAATTAAATCCATTGGAATTATTCAATCTAACAAGGAGGACCATATCCCAATCAACTCTAAATGCAAAGAAACCACTGGCAAGAACAGTAATGGTAATCTTTAGATCATGAACAAGTAGTTTCTTTATGATAATGTCAAAAAGCTATGCGAAGCTTATGTTTCGATAATGATAATATTTCTTGTGGTTTACTTCTATGCTCTCTAGCAGAGGATATGAAATTTATGCGAAAACCAAAATTTACCTTTCAATGAACTTTAACCTAAATTTCTTCAAAAAATAATTTCATGGAAATAAATCGTCGGTTGCCAAGAAATTCCTCTCGCCATTACAAGGAATCCTAGCACCAAATTTTTTGAAAGAAAACAATCAGTTACTTGGTTGATTATCTTTGGTGAAATTTCATATTACAAGGTTGGAGGATCTGACAGAACTTCAAGTTATGTATGCCTGAACTGCTAAACATAAGACCCGACTATAAGGGTTCACAGGAGATACAAAACATAATCCACCGGGGTTGCGTTCTTCTACGATGTTGAACTTAGAGCCGTCAAATGACGCCAAATTCTATACTCACCAATTTGCAGAAAAAATTTCTTGTTTATCAATTTTTTCTTTTATTTATCCGTAAAGGCTTCGAATGGAAACTCCTATGCTTCAATCCACAGAAAGAATTGATTGTTTATCCTTTGTTCGTTTTATTCTCCGTGAAAAGCTTCGAATCGGAACAATATTAGCCAGATCGACAAAGTAAACCATACGGATGAGCAATTCGAGACATGAATGCTAACCTCAGGGAATTTGTGAGAGATAGCCAGCTCAGGATCGAAATTTGAACTCTCAGCCATTAAAAGCCTCTGAATATATTTACAATTTTCTTAAGTTCTGCGAATTCTGCACATCAACAAATTCAGAACACATATCGAGAAACTAAAATTTAATAAAAAATAATGACAAAAAGCTGCGGAAAGAGGATTGTTCACTTATCCAATGTGAGAACTTCAGTGTGATTTGCGCAATGTCGCGACAAGTGTCTACTACGCCAACGTAATTACCTAAAAAAATGCAGATCTAGGCATTCGGAGATGTCTGAATATAATGTCTCGAGATTTTCCTGCTAATGATAATTTAATTAAGAAAAAAAAATACTGACATACCATAGTAGTAATTTTCAGCTCAATTTTATACTCTGCTGGATCCAGGGACCACTCATCATCAATGAAGAGCATTGACAGATGCCAAACAATTGACCTGAAATTCAAGATTGGCAGCTCACAGTAGCTGACCTATGCAAAACCATTTTCTATTCAGAGATCATTTTTCTACAGATTTTCATCTTGTCAAGTTCTCATCCTCAGATTCCCCTCAATTTCTACTCCAGAAAAGTGACACTTAACTACTCAAAATCTATCTGTTTACCCAAAAAAAACTCTAAATCTAACTTACCAAAAGAAAAAAAGAAAGAAAGAAAGAGAAGCTACTGAAAATCAAACTGTTTTTCTGAATCCTAAATAGTCTCTGATATTTCCTTGTAGCTATATTCTAGAGTCTCTGAACAGTTTATCTCCATTCACATGTCTCTATCCAATAGTTAACTCTTTCTCACTCTCTCCCCGAATGTCTTTCAGTTTACATTTTATCTTCCAATTGACGTTTCAACGTTCTCCTTTCAAATGAAAAATATCTATAAAGTCCATAATTATGGCTGGTGTTAGATGAGACCTCGGAATTTCAGAAAAGCAATTGCAAACTCTTTTATTCATAGACGTATTTATGTAAATTATAGTTTTAAATGTTCGTCAATTATTTCATTTCTTTAGCATAATGTGATTAAGAAACACAAACTTATCCAACTTTACATACAACTGGCTAGCTGAAAATTGCAAACCAGAAAGATGAAGCTAGTGTGCAATCTTTCATTGGGACTTGCCTAAGCCAGGGCAGGCCTGTGATGCTAGCAAAGAGAACAAGGTCCTCTTTACCGGTTAAGGCATCCCAAAGAATGTCAAAACTGAAAAATGAAAACCCTTTTTTTTTCTTCAAATGACTGTAAATTCTTCATTTGTCAGGTTGCTGCAAAATCAACTTCACATATTGAACGAAGAGGTGAGAGAGAGAGGAAGGCATGAATGGGAGGAGAAACATGGAGAGGGTGGGAGAAAGAATGGTTCAGCTACAAACATGAATGGAAGGAAAACTGTGAGAGAGACTTAATTTAAGAAATTTTGAGATCATTTAAGATTCAAAACAGAGAGAATAATCTTCCACTTTTAGCAGTCCCCAAGCAAAGCTTCTATTAAGAACCCTCTTTCAAATTCTTGGGTTGCCACTTTGATCTCCCCACCACCGGAAGAAGGTGGGAGTATTCTGCCAATCGAAATTTTCTTCGAACCATGGTGGAACAAGTCCTTCAGCAACGGACATGATTGACCTCGGATGGGTCCATAGGAGTAAAAGATATTTCTTCATTTGTACACATCAATATTCTTCGCGCAGAGTACGTTCATTTCCAGGGAACAGCCCCCACTTACCAACACAACCTACATTTCTCAAACAAAAACATGAGAACTACTCTATCCTTGAAATGATCACAAATGCCCAGTCTACCTATTCGAATCAATATCACTTCCAAAAGCAATTCTTCCGTAGTGAACAGGTCCATAAATTAGACCTCAACAAAATCCACTCTCACCATTACATTCTGTTAATTTATACCTCAACAAAATCACTCGATTACATTCTGTCTTCTCTTCTACGAGGGGCACAAGTAATAATCTCATCAACCCTAAGTATCATCTCGACAGCTTCTGTGGCTGAGGAAAGCACAGCATGTTTCACCTTAAATGCCTCTGATATCCCCAGCTTCTCCATGTCTCCCACCTGTAGAAAACAAGAAGTTATTACAATCCAACCAAAATAACTATATGAAAGTAACGGCACTGAAGATCAAACTGGAAAACCTTAATACTAGCCTCTAAGACTTAAAAAGGGACTCTCCATGTTATTCCCCTAAACACCTCCTTCCCCCCCCCCCCCCCAAAAAAAACCCAAAAAAAGGGATTGCTGCGTAAATAAGGTCTTCAACTGAATCTCCACAGACGAGAAACCTAGGATACCAGCCAGTTTCCCAAGGTTTATTTAAATTCGCAACTCTGAAAGAAGTGTAATAGTTATAAGATTTAATGGGATGGTCCCTGTGATATAATGTGAGTTAGCACACAAGAGACATAAACAAAGCAATGACAGCAGATTATGCAACACTTATAGTTCATACAGCATAATTACAGCTATCAGTTCTAGATCTGTACTAATAGACCTGTAATGTTTCATAGCTAATACATGAAGACTTACAGCTCCAGAGATCACATCGATGCCGGCAGTGCTCCCTTCCTTGTGATGCTCTGCACGGAGTTGAGCTATCAACTCTGCACTATCCAAGCCTGCATTGTCCGCAATGATTGTAGGAATAGCCTGAAGGGCCCGGGAGAAAGCCTCTATAGCGTGAGACTTCTTTCCAGGAGTCTTGTGTGCCAGCTCATCCACTTCCTTGGCCATAACCATCTCAGGCCACCCACCTCCGAGCAAAACCCTGCTGTCAATGACTGTTTGTGACAGCACACACAAGGCATCATGCAGAGATCGTTCAGCCTCATCAAGCACATGAAAACTGCAAAAATAAAAGGGGCATCAAATGCTACCCATCTGAAAGCTCTGGTAAACACACAATGGAGATCAACAAACTCAGAACAGTTGAAGATAACTCAAATGATGATGCTACAGCAGCAACAACAATCAAAACACACACCAACAGGAAAATAACAAAGAAAACCAATTATCACTCAGTTGAGCTAGTAAATTAAAAAAAATGGGAAAGAATGGATGGTTGATCCAATCAGCATTTAGAACCATCCCTAGCCATCACTAAGTGTTCGATAAGAAACTGCCTAGCAGTGTTAAAGGAGAAAAAAAAAGGGGGGGAAGGAATCATGCACTGCAGTAAGGAATATGGTAGATACAATCGTGCTGGCACGAAATAGCAAAAAAAAAACTGCCTACTTCTAAAATCTAAAGCATCTGCCAAGATTTTCTGACACCTTATTTCCCATTGCAGTCACACTAATATCTCAATTTGTGAACCTCATGATTAACTGCTAATTGGAGGTGGAGAGCTTTTTCAACATTCTTGTATCTGTACTGGACAACACCACAACTGGTTCCCTCAATGAATCATATTATCTAGATGTAATGCCGGAGATCCTCTATTTTTTGCAGGACAAAAACACATTATGTTGTCTTGGTCGCCTAGTATTCCCCAAAATCATGAAGCCCCACATTCTTCATGTCGTTCACCCTCAGAATCATCAAGTCTAAATAGTATCGAAGAACAAAATCAGATACACCCAGAAGTTGGAACCTCTGAGAGCCAAAATCCTTTGTACAGAATGAGAATAGTACAAAACCAAACATTGATAGTTGGCCGAACACATTCTTGAAAAGCAATTGTCAATGTTACCCCGGACCCAGACTGAAGTCTGGATTTACAAGTGCCATGATAATTTATATATCGTGTTCTAAAAGGCCAAATGAAGCAACGAGACTTGGCGCAATGGTCAGTGGACCACAGTTCTAGCTTGAGGTCAAGGCACTGAAACAGCCTCAACAAAAATTGCTGGGGCAACGTTTCGTAGGAATAATGCCCCCGGATCCCTGCTTGTGCGGAAGCCACAGCACCAGGTTCGCCCTTTTTCTTCTCAGGCCAAATATTGAGGCTTGACTGACCCAATGCTCTCAAAAACATAGCTAGATAATAGACAATGTCATAGTGAAAATACAATTTGAAAAATGTATTACAGATTGAACAAGAGACTAAGAATAATTAACGGGAACTAAAAAAGGGTAGGTGTCAGAGATCACACCTTGCACCTCTTAATACTATTGTACACGCTTGGCCCATCTCAACCCCAGAGAAGTGAATCAATTTGTCTTCACCAATCATGATTTCTTCAATCAGCTTGCAATGCCCAAGTTTAACTGACTCTGGATTATCAAATGTTGAAGCAATTTCACCACCAGTTACCAGAGCCAAGCGCTCTATCCCATCAAAATCAGCATGCTCAATTGCAAGGATTCCAGCATCTGCAAAGAGTTCCTCCGGGAAGTTGTAAATCAGCTGTCTATTCACAAAGCAGTTAATCCCATGACCAATAATCTTTTGCACCTTCTCTCTCATTTTCTCCTTTTCAGCCCCTTCAATCTCTGCAACCCTCGACATTGAATCAACACGAACACGTGCTCCATAGATCTTTACTTTATCAGTGTCCATTGCAGTATTCGCAACCAAAATCTTTGCATTTTCTATACGTTTTGGTTGACCAATGCCTATTTTCTTGTCAAGAATAAACCTACACACAAAAAGGAAGGGGGAAGGGGGGGACCAAAAAATACATTATATCAGGATCAACGAAAAAGATGATAATTAAGCATACACAGAAACATTCTCTTATTCACCTAATCTTGAGAAAAAATAGCAATTCGCATGCAGAGACTCTCGCATTGAAATGATATGCAGCAAAAATAGCTCAACCTCTTCAGAACTATAAGAAATGCCCTGACCGCCCTCAGCCTGTGACTGACTGTGGACAGAGAGTTTCAAGACAATGACCAACTCTCATACATTCATTAAGTCTTCAAAAAGCAAGGCTAGAATATGTGCAATAAACTCCTTGAGGGATCACATAAGAGATCTTACTTTGGCCTACACCAAGAAGGTTATGCCCAAAAGTTTGTCCAACAGGAACAAGATTTTCTTGTTTCCCCTTGAAGCATAAGACTTAGTTGTCTGTTAACACTTCGACAAATACAATCACAGGCACCCCAGACCAAAGAAATTACCCTTTTTTGTCATGGCATAAGAACTCAACGAAATGTAACCAAGGTTAACATCCCAGACAATCACAGTGCAATACCTAAGAAAACAAGTCTAAGGGTAAAAATACCAACTGGACACCAAGATGACAAAAGTGAACCACAAAAACTGATGATAAAGATGCTTTATAGATAATAAAGGAAGCGTTTTCAATTTTCATTTGGCACATAAGTTGTAGAGGTTGGGTATCCATGCACTGTACTGTAACTAGTAAAATTCATTTTCTTGCCTTCACACCACATATGACATACCCATCTTGACAACACAATCAGGCATTAAAACAAAATGAAACTACATCAAGTATTCACAGTGACAGCTTAACACACAAAAGCATAATGATATTAAATATACAGAGATAATATTGAGCGCCAAGAAATTTATTGGGAATAATCCAAATCTTTGAAATTTTCAAGTTCATAACCCACCCTTCATCTAAGAATGAATCCCTTAAAGATCCTCCTGGCTTCTTGATGATTTGGATGGACTCTAAGTTTGTACTGCCCTGCAATATTGGAGGAAAATCAATCAACAATAAATATGAACTGAAAAGACAAGCACAAGAACACCAGGCAAGAATCACTAGGCCCTATTTGAATCATTCAAGCAAGGTAGCACCACCAAGGCAAGCAAACAAACAAGTACTGCCAAAGTAACCACTTTGTCTAGGCAACATAAGTATGCAGTTCACAATTTGGACAAACAAAAGCTAAATTTTGAGGTGGAACAATGTAGAGGCGCATTGACACAGGACAAGCAGGATTTTTATTCAATGAATTGATGAAGCCTTCCAGCTAAATTCTGATATAATTCCACCAAGCATATCTGACTTGATACTCCAATTGTAAAGGAGAAAGGCAGGAGAATCTAGAGATGAAGCAACAAATAGAAAAGGAGGCAATGGAAAATTGTGGCAGCATTCGGTGAGTTGGTATCCCTCGCTGAAATGAGATTTTGGCATCTGCTATCAGTCCAAAACTATTTACTGTTTCGATATTGCATGAGGTATCAATTCAACCCCTGTTGAAAGTTGAAACTGAGAAGGAAAAAAAAAACTGCAAGACCTTGAACCAAGGTGTTAAACACGTAATTTGAAGTAAAGAAAGGTGATTAATACCTTAAGCCTCATAACAGCATCCACTGCAAGTTTTGCAAAGTGTTCCTTGTCCTGAGAGAGGATTTTTGAACTCAAAGTCGTCATAGCAATCTTCATCAAATCTGATTTAAATTTCTCTGCATTAAAATAAGCCAATAAAACACATTAGAAATATCAAGACTTTCTATAAATCCAACCATCAAAAGACAACATCAGCGGGGCCAACAACGATGTCGTGTTTTTATCTTCTTCTTTCTTTCTTTTTCTTTTCTCCTTTTTTTTTTTTTTTGGGGGGGGGGGGGGGGGGGGAAGATTGGTTTATTGTAGAAGTTTCTGGATCCTAGAGTATCTGTTGCTACATATCTTAAGGCACTGACACAGCAGCACCGTTACCATAATTGTCAAAGCACTACAAGACCTAAGGCATTCTAGAGGGGTCAAAAGACTCAAAATCTAAGGCAACACCAACAAGGAAGCTCCTGGGCACTGGCTTGACAACTGTGACCTACACAATGCCTCAAAGAGTTACTGAATATATAGGGTTCAAACGTAACCCTGTACAGTTGATACTTATCAAAACGCTCAGTACATCACCTGTGAACTATATAATACAATCCATGACTCTAAAAAACTTTCCCAGAGCTCCTATAAAACCAATCTTGTTTTGACATAATCAACTTGATTTGTTGTTCTTCCTGAGAAAACAACTCTGGCTGTGTTGATTTTATCATCATCTGGTGATTAAACAATCTGCAATCAAGGGGCAGGAAGTTCAATTTTCTATCAAAACTTGAGATTTTTTTTCCCAAGATTAGTAAAAAAGATAACCAGAATAATTGCATTAACTAAGTTGTCGTTTTTCCTGACCAATAACAATTGACTAACTTGTCTTTCTCTCTTCTTTTTTTTTTTTTTTTTTTTTTTTTTTTTTGGGGGGGGGGGGGTTGTTGGGGGAGGGGGAATTGATGTGTGCATCTCAAACCTAAATCTCCCCCCAGATTAAAAATGACATTTTTCCTGGTTACTACTACATGTAGGAAACTCTCATCTTATATACATGATTAATCAAAAGCAATTGTATCACCATACTACGTTGTGGTTATACATGATGTATTTTACATATTACTTGTTTATTTCGTCAAAAGCTTTAAATTTATATTTCGCAAGGCTTGAACACTATGCTCTGTGTCTTAAGTATTTATTGAATCCCTTCAATACATAACATCTCTTAAAAGTTAAAACCACTTTTTAAATAAGAGACCCAGACTAATACTTCACAGCACTTGAATTCAGTGACTAAAGCAGTCATTGAAACCTAAATCGAGGTGGGGCACTATCTGAATTATTGTAGGTCCACAAGTGAAGGAAAGAAGGTTTAATTAAAATTATTTTCTGTAAGGCATTACTCATAACTAGTCTTCAGACTAAAAGCTTAAACCGAGGTTCATTATAATGTTTGTGCAAAGCAACCTAAGACCATTTATACAATTTACATCATTTAGACTCGATTAATACATAAAGAATTCCAACATGTGGTTTCAGAACAAACTGTGCAGATACACTCAACATGTGGTTTTATGACAAACTGTGCAGATATTATCTTTCCACAAAACAAATTCTGCATGAAGAAACCCAGGTAGTACCTGTTGGTGCAGAATTTGCCGGGGATCTTGAACTACGATCTTAGCACCAAACCAACTCAGATCTGGATCGACTTGGTTTGCTTAATCATCAACTAATCTCTCCTTCCTGAAAAATAGAACACCAATGAGAATCGGAGCCGATCGTCTTGATTGGCGTCGCGTCTCCGACGGTCTAGTCAGAATAATGAAGACAGTGCTTCAGAGCTTGCAAGAGCTTCTGAGGTGTTCTAATGGTGAAAAACCAGAAAATCTCTGTGTTTAGGTTGATCTGAGAGAGTTACCTCCGGCAAACTCATCGTTCCTTTATATCTAGATTTCCCTGATATGCTTTTAACTGTGACCGTCGGATCATAATATAGAATTGGATGGCCATGATTAGGCCTTCTTCTTAGCTCTTGGGAGAACCAAAAACTGCTTTATTGAATCGTCTTAAACCAATCATCTTAGATTAGACCGGAGTGAACCATCATGAACCGAGGTTGGGGTATTTTATTCACAACACGAGCCCCCAAGCCTGCTGATCAGGTTGAACTTATATGAGACTCTGGTCAGGAGGCTTGAATCTTTCTTTCAAGT
The DNA here is from genome assembly GCF_041222555.1 of Hakea prostrata. NCBI lineage: Eukaryota > Viridiplantae > Streptophyta > Magnoliopsida > Proteales > Proteaceae > Hakea > Hakea prostrata. The sequence goes on along the minus strand of NC_142603.1, from coordinate 6,574,715 downwards.
AATTCCAGAATATTGTGCACGTCATGATCTTGTAGATTTCATCAGAATCGTTCAATTTGATCAAACTGGAGAAAATAAAAAAAAATTCTTCACATCCTTCTCTTTAAACGTCGACTCTTGGTGTCCCATGTTAGACTTTTTAATCTTTCCTCCACGTGGCAGAACTTTACTTGATCAACGCCCTGTAACTTTCCCAAAAAATTACGATTTTCAAAGCTGCAACCTCAGACTTCCAAGTTATCATTAACTCGAACGTTGATCCGTGATCCGTCCCTTATTTAAGAAGATAAAACTGTAATTCTCTCGGAAGTCGAACCATCCTTCGTAATCATAAGATTATTGTGCTCAGACCCCAATTCATTTTGAAGATCAGCCAAAATCTTTTTCATCAGACCTTTTTGTTCTCTCTTAAATGTAACTTTTTGTCTTCTTTGACGTTATCCTCCTTTGCGTCGTTTGATCATAAATTTTACTTTTTCCCAACGTACGGTTATCATATCTCTCCCAACTCCTTTTATATCATCCACGTGTCCAGCTGCAATGCTTCTAAATCCACCGATTGACTCCACGCGTCGATTACGAATAGTTATAGCCATTGATCTGAAACATCGTATATTTCCCTCCAATTTTTCAAGTAACCTCTTTTGCCTTACTTCGTCCTTGTATTTATTCATCCACTATTATTTGTTCTCGCTCATAATCCTCCTGTGTCCTTTGAAAACAAAATATATTCATCCGCCATTTCCATTGCTCTTCTTGCTCTTACTTACATTCTTCGAAACTCTACTCTTATCTTTTCTTTTTTGCTATGGATTCTTCAATTAATCCTTCAACACCCAGTACTTCCGAGTGACCTGATATTCCTTCAAATGCTGATCAAACAGAGAAAACCCTAAGTATTTTCTCCTTTGATCATGTCTCCTTAGACTGGAAACCTACTCGTTATGCCCATGATGAAGTTATCGTTCCTTACACACCTGTAAATATGTTTAAAGAGAAGAAAGATCCAAAATATGCTGGTCCGGAGTGGTATCCAACTAAGATGAAAAAATCTCACCTGTCTTCTTACTTGGAAGATTATCACTTTCCTTCTGATGCTAAGGTATGGGTTCCTGAATCTTCTGAACGTCCATATGATGTAGAACCTGGAGTTATTGCTGTTTACCTTAACCATCTTGAGTCTAGGTTTAGAGTTCCTTTGGTTCCCATAGTTCAGTCCCTGCTTGACTACTACCATGTCTATCCCTGTCAACTTACTCCAAACAGTTGGAGATTGGTTTACTGCTTGTTTGCTTTTATTCATAGAATGGGGGTGTCTCCCTTCTATAGAACTCTTCAGAAATTATCATACTCTGAAAGTTTCCCGTGAGCGTGGTTACATCCACTTTGCCAGAAGAACATGTATTGCGAATGAGTTGGGCCAAGAAACCTGAATTTTTACTGATTCCTCCATCCCTCATGACAACAAACAATGGCGAGAAAAGTATTTTTTCTGTGCCATTCCCAGTCCAAACTATCGTTCCCGATGGTGTCTGCACTCTCTGAGTTCCCTTCTTCCCTTGAATAAGCGTCCTGAACTTAATGAGTATGACAAGGAGACTTGGGATTTAATTCCCACTGGAAAAACCAGTCGATGCGGCTGATCTAAAAACGGATGCAGGTCTTGCGAGCCATAGTCTTCTACCAGGTATACAATGAATTTTTTTTTTTTTTGGCACTTTGACCTTTGTTTTTTCCATAGGAACTGATGTCTACCGAGTTCCCAATATTTCTGAACTCCGAAAGGCTGATTCAGAAGAGAAAAAGTTCTTTCTTTGGAAAATGACAATCTGATCAAGCAAAGTTTTGAATTGATTGATGAGGTACAATAACTCATAAAAAGCTTGAAATCCTCAGAAAGAAAATTAGAAGCTGCACAATTCAAAGAAATGGAACTATGTTCTAAGATAGATAATTTACACAGTGATTTTCAAATCTGGTCTGATCTATGCATTGATTTGCAGGAAGAAGTGTCACTTTTAAGGGCTTCCGTTTCGAATCATAAGGATGAACTTCTACAGATTGAAATGTTGAAGAATGATGCTTTGGAAAGGGCTAGACTTGCAACGTATGAGAGGGATGAACTCAAAGATAAATTAGCAAAGGCCTTTGTTTTGTCTAAAGGTTTTAAGAAAGAAAGACATGAGCTTCTGGAAAAATTTCAGAAGATGGATAAGTTAAAGTCAAATTTGGAGCAAGAACATGAATGCGAAAGCCTTGATTCGGCAAAGGAAAAATCGATTTAGAGTGCGGAAAACAATTGGGATTGACCGCGGCCCACGTGGAGAAGGATAATCTTAGAGTCTCTTTAGATTTGGTTTCTAAAGAGAAGGAAAATTTGAATGTTATTTTGGATGAGACTCTCAAGGACAAGATTTTTATGCTTGAAGATATTCAGTCAGAGAGGAAAAATTTTTGAATTAGAAAAGAAAAGAATTCAAGATGAACATCAAGTTGTTCTGAGTACAATTACCGTTACAATTGAAGAGGCAGGAGATAATTCAGTTTTTCCAAAGAAAGAACTTTTTCTCTTCTGAAACAGCCTTTCGGAGTTCAGAAATATTGGGAACTCGGTAGACATCAGTTCCTATGGAAAAAACAAAGGTCAAAGTGCCAAAAAAAAAAAAAATCATTGTATACCTGGTAGAAGACTATGGCTCGCAAGACCTGCATCCGTTTTTAGATCAGCCGCATCGACTGGTTTTTCCAGTGGGAATTAAATCCCAAGTCTCCTTGTCATACTCATTAAGTTCAGGACGCTTATTCAAGGGAAGAAGGGAACTCAGAGAGTGCAGACACCATCGGGAACGATAGTTTGGACTGGGAATGGCACAGAAAAAATACTTTTCTCGCCATTGTTTGTTGTCATGAGGGATGGAGGAATCAGTAAAAATTCAGGTTTCTTGGCCCAACTCATTCGCAATACATGTTCTTCTAGCAAAGTGGATGTAACCACGCTCACGGGAAACTTTCAGAGTATGATAATTTCTGAAGAGTTCTATAGAAGGGAGACACCCCCATTCTATGAATAAAAGCAAACAAGACGATAAACCAATCTCCAACTGTTTGGAGTAAGTTGACAGGGATAGACATGGTAGTAGTCAAGCATGGACTGAACTATGGGAACCAAAGGCTCTCTAAACCTAGACTCAAGATGGTTAAGGTAAACAGCAATAACTCCAGGTTCTACATCATATGGACGTTCAGAAGATTCAGGAACCCATACCTTAGCATCAGAGGGAAAGTGATAATCTTCCAAGTAAGAAGATAGGTGAGATTTTTTCATCTTAGTTGGATACCACTCCGGACCAGCATATTTTGGATCTTTCTTCTCTTTAAACATATTTACAGGTGTGTAAGGAACGATAACTTCATCATGGGCATAAGGAGCAGGTTTCCAGTCTAAGGAGACATGATCAAAGGAGAAAATACTTAGGGTTTTCTCTGTTTGATCAGCATTTGAAGGAATATCAGATCACTCGGAAGTACTAGGTGCTGAAGGATTAATTGAAGAATCCATAGCAAAACAGAAAAGATAAGAGTAGAGTTTCGAAGAATGTAAGTAAGAGCAAGAAGAGCAATGGAAATGGCGAATGAATATATTTTGTTTTCAAAGGACACAGGAGGATTATGAGCGAGAACAAATAACAGTGGATGAATAAATACAAGGACGAAGTAAGGCGAAAGAGGTTACTTGAAAAATTGGAGGGAAATATACGATGTTTCAGATCAATGGCTATAACTATTCGTAATCGACGCATGGAGTCAATCGGTGGATTTAGAAGCATTGCAGCTGGACACGTGGATGATATAAAAGGAGTTGGGAGAGATATGATAACTGTACGTTGGGAAAAAGTAAAATTTATGATCAAACGGCGCAAAGGAGGATAACGTCAAAAAGTTACATTTAAGAGAGAACAAAAAGGTCTAACAGAGAAAAGATTTTGGCTGATCTTCAAGATGAATTGGGGGTTGAGCACAGTAATCTTATGATTACGAAGGATGGTTTGACTTCCGAGAAAATTACAGTTTTATCTTCTTAAATAAGGGACGGATCACGGATCAACGTTCGAGTTAATGATAACTTGGAAGTCTAAGGTTGCAGCTTTGAAAATCGTAATTTTTTGGGAAAGTTACAGGGCGTTGATCAAGTAAAGTTCTGCCACGTGGAGGAAAGATTAAATAGTCTAACATGGGACACCAAGAGTCGACGTTTAAAGAGAAGGATGTGGAGAAATTTTTTTATTTTCTCCAGTTTGGATCAAATTGAACGATTCTGATGAAATCTACAAGATCATGACGTGCACAATATTCTGGAATTATTTGAAAGAAAGATTCAAGCCTCCTAACCAGAGTCTCATATAAGTTCAACTTGATTAGCAGGCTTGGGGGCTCGTGTTGTGAATAAAATACCCCAACCTCGGTTCATGATGGTTCACTCCGGTCTAAATCTAAGATGATTGGTTTAAGACGATTCAATAAAGCAGTCTCTGGGTTCGCCCAAGAGCTAAGAAGAAGGCCTAATCATGGCCATCCAATTCTATGTTATGATCCGACGGTCACAGTTAAAAGCATATCAAGCGGGAAATCTAGATATAAAGGAACGATGAGTTCGCCGGAGGTAACTCTCTCAGATCAACCTAAACATAGAGATTTTCTAGTTTTTCACCATTAGAACACCTCAGAAGCTCTTGCAAGCTCTGAAGCACTGTCTTCATTATTCTGACTAGACCGTTGGAGACGCGATGCCAATCAAGACGATCGGCTCCATTCCTCACTGGTGTTCTATTTTTCAAGAAGGAGAGATTAGTTGATGATTAAGCAAACCAAGTCGATCCATATCTTAGTTGGTTTGGTGCTAAGATCGCGGTTCAAGATCCCCGGCAAATTCTACACCAATAGGTACTACCTGGGTTTCTTCATGCAGAATTTGTTCTGTGGAAAGATAATATCTACATAGTTTGTCATAAAACCACATGTTGAGTGTATCTGCACAGGTTGTTCTGAACCCACATGTTGGAAATTGAGTGTCCCACAGAACAAATTGTGCATGAAGAAACACAAGTAGTACCCTACATGTTTTCCAATCTCTTTTATTTCTTTGACTTGCGGCCTATAACACTTTCCACCCCAACTGGAAATAATTTTTGAAGCATCAAATCTATGATCCTCAGTTGTTAAAGTTTCTTACCGTATCCACCGACACTAGTATTGTATCTTTAAGGCACTGATGATACGCCAGTACTGTTTGACATTGGGAAAAATGGCATTAGAACATGTAAGAAACCTTATCCTTTATACATAGGGAATAGAAACTACTTGTCTCATCATACTTGTTCTCATTTTTATACAGTAGTATATTCTACATGTTAAATATTTGTAGGCTTTTGTGCTCCAAAACAGCATTTTACATGTGTAATCAATAATTCATACATTTCTTAACTATTTCCATTAAGTGTAGCACCTTTCCCTGATAGAATACAAGGACATACTCGGTCCACGAGGATCCAGCAATAGCCGGGTCTGGGACTTTGGGGGATCATAATGCATGTAACTTCCCACTCACGCCCCTCAAGATATAAAATAAAATAACAAAACTTTGTGGAGAGGCTGTCAAAATAATGATACTTAAAGCTAGGTTATTGGGTAGCAAAGCAGGTGAATGGCAGAATTCAGGGATTTCACATGAAACTTTCCCCAATTTCCCATAGACGATGAAATTCAAACAGAAAATTAGGGAACCCTACAAACCAGTTATGGACTGACAATGAATACTTGGCAGAAGACTTGGAGGTCAAAACAAAATATACAATCATGATCAGTAAGGAACTCCCATCAAAGCTAAAGCCCCCCATAGTATACAGTATAAGACAGCCTAAGACTTCTAATACCCTGAAACTACCACAGCATTAATCAGACCTATCATATAAAATTTTGATGAACATAGAAGCTCCAAGTACGACGTGCACACCACCACCACCAAGCCTTTTTTCCAACTAAAGAGGGTCAGATTCATGGATCCTTGCCTTCTAATCAGCTCTATTTGAGGTCATACTAGACACAAGCCCAGGCTATGAAAATTCCTTCTCACCACTCCTCTCAAGGATATCCTAGGTCTGCCCCTAGTTCTTCTAATTCCTTTATACATGGATACGAGATGCACAACAGCATTCTGTAATATTCAGCAAGAAAACAAAAGCCGGGAATAAATGAAAAGCTAGAATAAAGAAGCAGCCAGAGTGGGGAAACAGTTATTTAAATAAAAGTTTGGGGCATGATATTTGACAAGTTGCCTAACAGCCAGTACCTGCATCCTCTTTATTATCCATGACCACCTTCAACAAAGCATCGCGTGCACATTCAGAAGCCATTCTGTAACCTAGTGGACAAACAAAAACATTCAGACCAAATCTGGAAAAATAGTTTACTTCAAATACAGCTCTATACAGTTTTATAGAGGAAAAAAGAAGTGCAGAAAGCTGCACTGATTCTAATAGTAAATTTAGGAAAGGATGTATCCAGTGCATGAGGCTCCTACAACTGCAGGGTCCGTACCTATCCCCCTCCATGGAGAGGCTGTTTCCCAACTCAAAATCACAACCACAAAATTGCAATGACAAACCTTACCGTCATGGCGTCATGCAGGGTCTACCCTCTAACACAACTTTATCCCAACTAATGTTGTAAGCAACATGAATCATGTTTTGCTACTTAATCGATATAAAGTCAAACTTATACTCCAATAGAAATAAAAAAATACTGGATCCTTGGAACTTAAGCATTAACATTTTGACAAGAAATGCAGATAAAATATCAAACACATTAAATTAGTTTGACGTTCATCCATAGCTCAACACAGGCCTGTATAATAAGGTTTTGATGGTTTAGATATAAGTCAAAATAGGATATTTCCTCTAGTCCCCCCCCAAAAAAAAAAAAAGGAGGGGGCTAATCCAGAGAATTAATTTATTAGAAATACATAGTTGTGAACCTTTTAGCAATGCTAAGAAGGATAACACAATGGTGAAGAATAATCAGACAAATAAGGCAAAGTGATTTAGATATTTGGAGTCCATCATCAGCAAACCAGGTGACATACAGAATGATGTACCACAGAATTAAAGTGGGATGATTAAATGGAGGGGTATGTCCCACTAGTGTTTGATAAACATATTACTTTAAAGTTTAAAGCAAGATTCTGTAGGACAGTTGTATGACCAGCTATGATATATGAGGCAGAATGTGGACAGTTAAGAAGCAGAAAGATAAACTAAATGTGGAAGAAATATGGCTGCAATGGATGCCTGGCAAAACCAAGAATGATAAAGCAAGCAATAACCGAATCAGAGCTAATTTAGGAGTTGACCGAATACAAGCCAAGCTACATGAAAGTTGTTTGCAATGGCATGGAGATATCCAATGGAGACCTTAGGATGCACCAATATATAGGAGTGACTTGATCTACATTGAGGGATCTAATGGAGTGGACGGTGGTGTGATGTGCAGCTCTAGATCAGCCTCACTTGAATGAAAGTAGCGGCGATAGCAACAGCTTTGGTGGGGATTGGAGAGCAGTAACAGGCTAGCAGCCTTCAAGGGTTCCTCCATTGGTACATGCAGCAGTCACAATAGCCCAACAGCACAAGGGTCTGATTGGTATAGGAGAGAATATAAGAAGAAACGAGAATGGAACAAGGGATTCAGCTCACAGCCAGACTCTTAATGGCTCTTCATGTTGCTCACAATTGAGAGAGGATAAGAGAAGAAGAGAGAAGGGCATAAGGGATTCAGGTCTCATGGCCAGGCTCCTAATCGTGCCCATATGCCACTCACAGTGGACAAGAAAATCTTTGCTTCAAAGCAATCTTTTCAATCATCAATCCAAAATCATGGCAAGGCTTCTGAAATCCTACATGATATACAAAGGACCTATTATTTGCATCTCAAGTTAGAAAAGTTAGAAACTGACTAGACTGGAACATAGAAACTAACTTTTAGTAACTAGGATTTGCTAAAACAGAAACTAAGATGCTGCAGCTGGATATTACTTTATCTTGATGTCCCTCAAATAAGTAGTTAAATCGTGAGCTTTCCATTGAGATTCAGCCAGAAGGCCAGAAGGCCCAAAACTTGTCAATAAAATTTAACTATTATGCCACCACTAATATGGGTTTGAGAGAACAAGAAACTCCTAGCCCACCAAAAACAAGGTCAGTTGACCCTATTGCCCAATGGCTGAGTGAACCACTCCTTTTCTTATGCGTACCCTTGACATATTTTCTTACCACACAGCTCGACATCTACATCAGTGCCAGTCCCAGTGCTGGGAGCTCAGTGATTAATTGTGTGAGCTGACACTGCTGAGAGTGTTGAGAGTGTTAGTAAGCCATTACCTTTGCGTGTGTAGGTACCAGCATTGCTGAGAGCAGTGCCATAGTATTTGGCAGAATCAATGTGATAAACAGTGGTGAGCCCAAGTAAACCCTCAGAAGGGAAAATGTTAAATACCTTGACTCAAACATGATCACCCCTGTGTCAGCCTAGGAACAACATCATTCCTAGGAAAAATTTTGATATCTTGAGGGTACCCTTTAATTCCTTGGATGGATAAGGCCCATCTATGGGACACAACCATATATGATTCTCCAGTTCTTCCAGCCATATGACAAAGTCTCGTTCAGTGGTGGTGTAATGGTTTTACCATGAAAAATAAATGGCAAACAAGCTTACAGCAACCCAAGTATTGAAAAAATGTTCAGGTAAATTTTAATGTAAAATTTCCAAGTTAAAATCCTTATTAAGTAATATTTAACATTGAGACACAGGGCTTCAATGGAAACAATTTGCATAATCTGATCCAGAAATCTGAATTATCCATCGAAGTATCAACTCAGGAAGATAAAACACACACCATCATCAAGAACGGAAGTTCAAGGCAAAGTACTAGGTTAGGGAGAGTAAACTGAAACCTGATATTATTGTCATTGGATGGATCTTTAGAGCAACCAACTTTTCTGCCTCCCTTAGAAGCTCTCCAGCCAAAACAACAACTGAGGTTGTCCCATCACCAACTTCATCATCTTGTACTTTGGATATATCTAGTAACCTTAGTTAAGGAGTATCATCAACGACACCACAAGCATATTTAATATTTTGAATTCTGTAATTTGATCGCTTTAAAACAAGACGAATGACCAGTCCTTAGCATCAAAGTTCCCATGAACCATCATCACAAGAGAGTTTCTCTCACCAGGCACAGACCAGACAACCGAATAGCAGTCAAGCTACTCATAACAAACAGAAGAAAAATCAATGTAATGCAATAAACTAGGGTAGAAACATTAAAAATCATACACCTTTTAGCCCCCAAACTACATAATCTAGGTTTAGCATTGGCGAAAAAGCATGGCTCAGAGCTGAAAGGAATAGTTAATGGAACAAGTTAAATCCTACACCGAAAGGATACCAATGAGCACTTTGGCTGCCGGGTTGTCTATATGAAGGGACTTCAGAATGGTTGCACCATCATTTGTAACAGTCACGCTACGGCCCCGGCCTGTTGATTGCAGGATTTTGTCCTTCAGAAGAAACACATTATCCAGCAGTGATATTGGTCATGGCAGAAACAGAATCTCAACACCAAAATTTATGCTCCTTTTTTTTTTTTTTTTTTGGGGAGTGGGGTTGGGTGGAAAAGAGTGAAAGAAATTCTACCATTCCTTTCGGGCCCAAAGTGGTCTTTACAACATCAGCAATTGCCATGGCACCAACAAAGGATGACTACATCACAAACATGAAATGAAAAATCATGAGGCAAAAGCAAGAATAAAACTTGAAATTAGATCAAAACACAAATTCCATATCTATCAATTGAGGATCCTAAATATGGCCAAAGTTTGAACTGCAATGCAACTTCCTCAGTATTAACGAGCACAAAAAACCTAATGTCTCTCATATGAATAGACAACCAGAAATGACCCCTCTTACTATACTGATTCCAACACTTAAAAGAAGACTGTAAAAGGCCCGAATTAAGAATATTCAGTAGAAGAAGTATCTTGCCGCAGCCAAAGCAACAGAGAACAAATATATATAAAAAAAATGCCTTCTGATTCTGATAAGTAGCATTAACCTCTCACAAATAACAGACTTCCATACAAACACAAACATACGCGGACATGCTCGCGTGGAGAAAGAGAGAGCAGAAACAGAAAGATATGAGAAAATGTTTATGAAGTTTCCTTAACCGACAGTCTAATACATTGGAGGAGGGGATCCAGACATGCAGCAACAAGAGAATTTTGCTGAAAAATATTTAAATAATTGGAAAATTGGGTCTGCTTGTGTGGTATCATGGCATGTAAAATGATTTCCCTTCTCTATAATGGAAGAGACACAACTATGCGAGTTCTGCCAATCATATTGAATTTTACTCACTGCAATCAAGAATTAGCATGAGTCGCACATAAGACTACCAAGTAAATACGCAAACTCAAAATTTCAACACAAACTGAAATGGCAAGTGCGATCTTTGTGCCACCCATGAATGCAGGAAATTTAGTAAAACTATGAACTGATGGAGGAAGCTTACCATCCGGGCACGCTCTCCTTTTTCTTCAGTGGCTTCATCTTTAAATAGCTTGTCGATCTACACCAGCAACCACAGTAAATCAAATTCAATTGAAAATTGTTAAGGAAACCCTAAAACTAAAGCAAGACGATATCAAGCTGAAACGTACCGCCATGACTAAAAAAAGGCAACAGAAGTAGCCTGAAGGCTACAAGATCAAATTATCCGGACAAGTAGATGTCACCTCTAAGTGAGTAATCTGAAGATGATACACACAACAACATACCAATAAGTTAAGAGGAGTAAGTTCAAACACAGTCACGCAATGAGAATTCTGGAATTGCAAAAAGTAACACGCCAGTACTAAGAGCTCGCCAGATATCAAGGTTCAACAAATGCAACACTTGCATCCCTCTCCTATCGCCAAGCACTTAAAAACAACAGAGATGACGAAGAAACAAAGAATAAGATACCAATGTAACCTGGCTAACGACATTTAAAAGCCACATTTTTCCTTTATCTTTGTTGTAGGGCGAATCAAATCCAAAACACTCCAATTTTTCAAAAGAGAGACAAACTAATCAAAGGAGCCACATAACTTCAACTACAGAGATTGAAGCGTAACCTAGTGATTCCTGGAAACCGAAAGGAACTGAACATTACCTGAGTTCACAAAGAGATCGCGAAACAAGAGTTGCCAGTGGAAGCTCGCAGGAGACGGCCCCGTACAGTAACTAGGGTTCAAATGTTTTTCACTTCCACAACTGTTTTCTCGAAGGAGCTTAAGCCTTCTGTGACGTATTTTCGCTGATGGTGATGTTGATGATGTGCACCTAAGCTGTATTACACTCTATGGACCATACCACAATCTGTCGGTCTAGATTCTTAGGTGCTGAACGATGAGATCATTCATTTTTTTTTTTTTTTTTTTTTTTATTTATGAGATCATTCATTGCCGCCGTTCCTCCCTTGAGTTTTAATGAATATCTTCTGACTAAATAAAAATAAGGAATAATTAGAAACCGTGGGTTGCTTATTCATTAAGCTCAATAGGCATCTCGTTCCAGTCACCCAAAAAAAAAATTTGTTTAAAATCACAAGAATTGAAATCCCCATGGTTTAAATTTTTGTTTTTTAATAAAAGCAATGTTCTTAATTATTGAATTGATATAGGTTTTTCCCAATAAGAAATTTAATTTAGATCAACTCAATGTTCTATGTTTACTTCATAAAAAAAAAAAATTTGCAGTGCTACGTCATCTTGTGAGGATATGATGTTATATAAAGGAAATCACTACTAATTATGTTTTATAGAGGTTTTTTACGACTCAATATAATGTTTTTTTTTAGTAATGCTAAGTTAATGTTTTTATGTATTATGAAAATTAATTTGATTGGATCAATGCTAAAATAGTAATCAAATTTTACATGAAGACACTTGGTATTTGGCTGTCATTTACATACAAGTACAACTATTCTCGTATAATAATTAAGCACCATTCATTCATTGATGCAAATATGTTGGATGACTTTGATAGTATATTGACTTCATATGGATTTGGTACAAAAATAATCGTCTTTTAAATGAAAAACATCCCCTTCATGAATTTTGGCCAGCTTATTTAGATACTAATTCATAACTATATAAAGAAGCTCAAGTGTTGTCCCCCTCCCACATTTCATTATGATCAACCTTGACATTATGACATGAATTGGTTTAAGCTGTTAAAAACGGGCACATTGGG